>NC_031495.1:58244825-58347852 GCF_000237925.1 Schistosoma mansoni
CTTATTCTATTCACTAAATCTATTGTTATTATTCGTGTTACGTAATCTAGTATTATAATCTTGGTTATTAGTGTTCACATTTCCTCACGGAATTAGTACTTTAACAAAACTTTTTCATATATATATACGATTGTACAGCTTGATAATAAATTCGTTGAAAAGAGATCCCTTCGCTGAACTTCGTGTTTTTAATTTTAAAATTATAGTTACCGGAAAGAAATATGACTACAAAATCAAACCAACAATAAACTATGAATACTATGAATACCAATGAACTGTGAATAATAATAATTATTTTGATTATTTTAAGTACGGTACGACTGGTTTTAAGATGAATATAAAAGCCAATAAATTGTACGGTGATTAACGTTTTAATAACAATGAGTTCCAGTAAGCACGCTATCACCGGTTTAGATTTATGCCCGATTGTGGTTATGGACAGAGATATGTTTTTCACAGCTTGTCATATCATACGATATATTGTGGAAAAATATGTACATTTAGATTTATTGAGTATATATTTTGTTAATACTTGAGTCTAATACTATTTTCTTACATTTACAGTCATACCCTTAAAATTTATGATTTTAATGACAGTTACAAACTAGTGTCCAATATTGTCCAGACGGATGTTTTATTTAGTTTGTGGTAGAAATGTGAGTCACTCAATGTAAAATGTATTCGAATGATAATGTATACGATATTCTTATCGAAGTTCACTGATCATATTTGACCTTAAATTATACTCAGAACAATATTAGTCATTGTTGATATTTTAAAACTAGGAGTAGACAATAATAAATTATACATAACAGAATGTGTTGACTGGAAAGTCAATCAATTACACGCATTGTGTTTTGTGTCGTGTTAGTTTTTACAAACAACGTTACAATCATTCAAGTTCTAAACGAGTATACAGGTTATTTCGTCTTTGATAGTGCATTATACATTAACCTCATAAATAAGATTTATTTTCATAGAAAGGTCACAATGATATACCATGAAGGATATAAATGACAAATAATTTCGTTTTAGTCTCAAGACAATGATTATTCATTAATAACAATAACAAGTACGTGGTTAAAGTTATGGGGTGACATTTGCCTTAAGGCAATTAAAATCTAGAAAGTATTGGACAGCAGCGCTCATCCATAACCCGCCGGTTATGCAGTGCTTCCCAGCTCCCAGTGGTTTTCTTGTTTAAGTCAATTTGTGATGTCAACAACACAACCGAACAAAACATTAAGACCACTTATACGAAAACAAATATGTTCAGCAATTTAACTGAAATGTACTGTGAAATCCTTCCACATTTACATTAAATAATATATCTAACTGTTAATTAATGAGAAGAAACTAGTCATTATATAAATAAACCTGATACACATTAAAAGCCTTCGATTAGACATATGTTGTTTCTTACTACTTAGATGATCTTCAGATGTGTTCATTCATGAACGATCTCAAGACCTTCAGGTCAAGAAACCTGTAAACCACTCTGGGGACCGATATATTTCGACATAGTTATTGGGACCAAAATACTTAAAAGTTTTGGGTAAGATTCCATATACATTCATGAGGACGCTTCTATGAACTCCTAAATTATTAATGTCGAATCATATATTCCTTCATAGTTTCCTATGACTGCCTAACTGATAGCATTTCGTGTTTGAAATAAATAAATAAATCGTAGTACATATATAAAAAAACCTAGATATTTTCACACTTAAAACAATATACGAGCTCGAAAGTTACAACAAATGTTTTCGGCCTTCCAGCTATACATATTACCGTCGGGCTAGTTACTAACTCATTGATTTAATCAAATATTGTTTTTCAAAAGATTACCGTTGATAATTATTAATACTTATCGTTTTTTTTACTTTAAATTGGGTCATATAAAAATTCTGGTTGAAAAAAAGAACCGTTTTTACCTTAAACCTATTCCATATATATATGTATATATTCTGAGACAAAAGTCTAAATTTAGTGCAGTGTTATATAAATCATTTGTGTGGTTTGTTTAGTTCTTCTCATTGATGTTTAGGCCTGCAATTGATCAGTTTCTTTTTGGTATGAACGCATCCTATGAGGATAGTCATTATTTTGCCATTGGGTCTGCTTATCAGCGATATATAGATTGTGTCAATAGTTTTACTCTCTCTCTCTTTCCCTCTGTATATGCATATATAACTTTACTTCTAGTAAAAATATCAATGTATATCTCAAGAACAAACTTGAGAATTTGTCTGATATTAAATTCGATTGATAGAAGTCAGATCAGTTGAACGGCTTATTTAAAGCGAGTCAGAATTCATTTTAAAAATCTATTTTATCTATAAGATTATGATTTATATAACCCATAGTACTAACCTTACACTGGTCAGAGGATTTAATTCAAAGCTAATGTGAATTCCACACACCATTATTATTACTTTGACATTGGTAACTACGAAAATAAGGAATAATAATAATTATATTATCTTTAATACCTCTTCGATCTTCACTAATAATGTCACTATTTAGTCAATGATTTTTAAGTAATATTGCTAAGGATTAAGAAATGGAATAATATTTCCGGAAATCTCTTTTTTTAGATTGATCGGTTTGCAAAGACTATTGAGTTTCATATTTTTCACCATGGGCTGAATGAGGACTTTTCTTTAAGATGGAGTTCACTGATTTCGTCCTACTATGAGTTTCGTTAATGTATATTTCCGGTGGTAGTCGTGTGATATCATAAAACTGATCGAGTTTGGAAGTGTACAGCATTGAGCGCCAGTTCAGTGGTTCTGAGCTCAAGTGTTTACGCAAGACTGAAGGTTTCGAGTCCTATTCATAGTGGGGTTGTGAATTCTCAGCACGTAAGAGTCCCATGCAAGGACGAAACAGCTGTTCAGTGCTTTCTGGTTTTCAGCAGTTATCTAACTGATTATCGAAGCTATGAATTGCAGTGTACTGTTGATCATTCTTTTAGAAAACAAGCCTCACATTGTCCATCTTATTCAGTAACAAAAAAGTGCTTTATTTAGAGAGATTTCATTTTATTTTGAGTCTTGAAGCGATCTAAGAAGAGTCTCGAATTGAAGTAAACTCATTTCATTTTGTAATCCGTTAGCTTTATAAGGTTTTAATACATTTTTGTTTCTTATTTAATTATTCTTGATACTAGAAACTTCTCTTTAGCTGTGTGGAAGTATCCTTATCTGTGGAAAAATCTTTTGTAACTGATAATCAATAAATCTAAGGATTTATTCAGTTTACTAAAGAAGCAGTTGAAAAATGGGGATTATGGTCATAAAAGGAAACAATAAACTAAAGAGTTTAGCCGCTTATTGAGGAATGAGATATGAATTTTCATCCAACGATGGGAATTATCTACTGGTCATTTTGCGTACAGAAAACAATAAAGCAAAATTAATTGGTGATTCATTTGAGATTTAGGATTTTCTGAATCATTTACCGAAATAACAATGGGTTTTATTTATGAAATTCTTGGGTTGACTAAATTTATAAGATACGCATATACCTCTGTGGTTGATATTTCAAGGGAATCTAGCGTTATTAAAAGCAATGGAAGGAAAGCGTCGGAATAAGTATGGTAATGACTATGTTATTATAAATTATTAGTAGAGTTCTGAATTTGAAATTTAATTTCACCGACTGACTTTAGCTAGTTAACCATGGAAAACCATGAAGTAATAAACAGCCATTGTGTCCTAGTCTGGTACTATTTAACAATGCGTTTTTAGGATGTTCGGACTACATATCGAAAACTTGAGATTCAGACGTCTAGGGTCTACTGCTTTACACTTTTAATTTGAAATGGTTCGTGATATCATAACTATACTATTAGTGATGTTTGTTTTACACTCAATATGGCTGAACTATAATCCCTATACACTGGTCTTACAATCTGTATGTGAATTCCAAATGACTACTTTCCATGTTTTTGAATTTAGAAGTGGAAAAATTATAGTCACTATAATTGATGCGTTAATTGTAAATCCGATTAGTAAATCAGAATGTTTTAGTTACAATTGTTTTGCTGTCACCAAATAAAGTAAACCATCCATAATTTTATATAAAATTCTGAATATTTTCACAGATAAGTATTTTTTGACTTTTATAAACAAATGGGTTCCGTTATCTAGCGCATTAAATGTTTGGTTGGTTTTCTTGTGTTGAATTTGACTTATCGTATAATTAATCATTCACTTTTTGAGAACAAAATTTTGTTAGATTACTCAAACTACTTGTAAGTAACTAACATGTACATTTCCCTGAAGTTGAAGTGGTAGTTTGGTTAAGACATTGTTTGAATTGATACGGCTAAAATCAAAATATAATTAAAACATTTAATAAAGATCATCTATTAGCAATCAAAATTAACTCCATTTAATAACTAGGATAACAGTCTCAGATAAATTTTAATGTTAGAGTGAATTATATTTTCCAATAGGTCTACCTGAGGTGCTTACTTAATTATTTACTTATGCCTGTTACCCCTCGTCGAGGAGCATAGGCCGCTCACCAGCATTTTCCATCCAACTCTGTCCTGAGCCTTCCTTTCCAGTTCTTTCCAGTTGTTATTCATCCTGAGGTGAGCTGAATAATATTCAAGCTAAAAACCCAGTGGATGAAATCATTATGATGTATCCGTTAGGAGTGCACCTGGTAAGTGCTAACACAAACTAGAAATGCTAATGGGTTATTTATGGGACATAATTTCTTCCGGATGTACCAACTAATTTCTAGCTTGCTGTATGACTGGAAGCGACTAAGAGGATGGTGAGAACTGTTTCTGAACATGACAGTAGGCCATACATTGTTCGAATTCTACGACTTAATTCCTTATTCCTGTTACTCCCCAAGGAGAATAGGCCGCTAACCACGAACGTCGAACTAGATCTGTCTCGATCTCTCTTTTCTAGTTACTCCCAGGTGTTATTATTCTCTTTGATACCTGCCTCCGATTTCTGACGAAATGTGCTATCTGTTGTTTATCGTTTTTTCCTCCCTTCGAGATTCCAAGTTAGCGCCTGCCTAGTGATGCAGTTTGATGATTTTCCTAATGTATGTCCTATCCACCTACTTTAGCTTTTCCAAGTTACCTCTTCAGCTAAATGCTCGTTTGTCCTGTCTCACAGTAAGTTGTGGCGGATACTATCCGACTAACGGACATTCAGTATCTCGTTTAGACAATTGCTTACAAATACTTGTGACTTTTTATGACGGTTGTAGTATTTCTCCAGGTTTCAGCTCCATACAACAGAACTGTCTTGACGTTTGCATTGAGGCACAGAATTACAGAATATCTCAGTAAAATCTGACAATCATACAGTAAACATTTTATTTGCAAACTATCAATCAATTATCTCAATCTTGAACCTTCTTTTACAAATATCAGTCCATCGTCTCTGATTTCATTGTTCATGCATTTTGATACCAATTGCGTCCCGTTCCCGTTCTTCCTTATTGATCTTCTACTGAAATACGTTCTATGCCTAACCATCATTATATAGCACTTATGTGGATATAAGTAACTCACACCACAGTATGAATTCCACATGATGTTGTCGATTCTCTCACTTACACACTTTATAGTGTCAACGAAGGTTTCATGAGGTTCTCCTATCCACGCTGTTAAATGGTTCCTCATAGTGAAGATAGATGATGTATAGTGACGTATCCCATGCATCAGATTGCAAAACAAGGGTTTGTAGTGTTGTGATCTTATCTATGCATGTTCGGTCCTTACTTAATCCAGCCTATTGATCATGATCTACTGAATCTTTGATTCGGTAGTTTGGCCATGCTAAAAAATTCTGAATTTCAACTGATCTAAGTCCTGGATTTGCAAATTTTCTCTAACCATATATCATATGACGATGTCCCACCATATATTACACGATTCCCTAAAGTGATAAATGTTTTCATTAACTAACATGGGTTAAAGAAGTTAGAAGTGTGTCTTTAGTTGTTTTCATTAGTTTGCGCTGTCTTTAAAACCGATGATTATTTGTCAGTTGTATTAGATATAAGCCATTTATATCAGACTTGATCATTAAATAAAAACTGTCCATTCTTTTAACTAAGCAATGGATGTTTAAAATGGAGCTTTTCCTGTGAGTTATTAGAACACATTTTTGGTAGTTCGCAAAGAAGAGTTTTTTAATTTCTTAATTTTAATTTTTTTCTTCTTTTCAATTCAATTTGTCGTTCACCATTCTATTTTTATTTCCTATTGTTCATTTGATAAACTAATTTTGAATTCATTTAGGGTATCAAATAAGTCAACATATAATACATCGTGTTCAGAGCATCATCAACATGAAACAACTATACATCGACATGATTGTTTACAAAAGAATCCATCATTTAATCTGAATGACATTTGTCTTAATGCAAATATACTTGGTAGCTGTAGTCCGACAGAAACTATAGCTGCTGGTTCAAATTCTGGTTCAATTGGTGTTCGCACAGGGCATTCGCTAACCAGTGACCAATTTAATCAAAATGTACGAATGAATATCTATCCATTACATCATTCTAATTGTACACATTCTGATTGTAATGTAAAAAAGATTAATGAAACAGTACCTTTGTTAACTAGTAGTCATTGTAGTTGTGGCGTGTCGATTGATACATCAGCACCAACACCATCGGGACCAATTAATTGGATACCTAATGTTGGAGCATTCAATATTGGTATATCTGGTGGAGGGTGTTTTGAAGATCGACATTCGACATCAGTTGAAAGTGATACTGATGCCAATAATTCAGTGAAATTAATAAATAATTGTCCAGAAAATGGTAGAAATTGGCAAAATGATATGAATTGTGGTAAATTAAAGTTGAATAAACAATTATCGGGTAAGTTGTTACTAATTTGCAGAATTCTATGTTGAAATATGCCAGTGAATACTTGTGTAATGAGGAATATGCTTAATTTTCTAGTTCTAGTAAATCATTGGATGGTAATGCAGACGTGGTTGTCATCAAAATTAAGAAGTTAGCTTAAAAATTATTTGAGATTATGAACCGTTCAATGTTAGACTACCATTAAATTCTGGAAGAAATGGACGACCGTTTCGACCATATGGTCAAGTCATTTCAAATCACACCACGTGGATCTTCGTTTAAAATCCTCTACAAAGTAAAAAGAACAGACTCTAAAGCACAACCAAACCTGTAGCATTTCATGATTTAAAACCCGAACTCTATGAAAAAAAGAGTCACTTTCAATCTCTTATTCTCTCATGGTCTTACCACCCCTTTGAGTTTTATAAATTATAAATGATAATGATAACCTTCCCCTTCTCCTCCTTTATTAAGTAGACAGTTATCTGTATCTTTTATATCATAGATCATTACCTTTTATTACTTTCATAACTGTTACATAAAGTAGGCTTTAAATGATTTCTGATTACTTTGCTAGATGATTCAACTTAGATTTATCCAATACTTCGAAGCTTTAATTACACTGAAATAACACGCATTTATCAGTGATTATACTCAATACTTGAAACTTTTGATAATCTTAGCTAATTTATACGATGTTACTTTATTTCCATTGACTTTAACTTGAATAAGTTTGACTATCTTTGATAATTTTGTAAAACACCTCTAGTTTACCATAAACTACTACACATAAAAAATTACCCATTAATACTATTGTGCAGTTTCAAAAATGGAAAAGAAAGTTCCTTCTCTGAAACGAATTAATTCTTTTTTAATGAGTTAATGAACTTCTTCCGTTCTCTAAAAAATAAAAAAACTTTCAGTAAAAAACGCTTATTAGTCATATTCTTTTAAGTAATGTATCCTACTTTATCATCCTCATCATGACTGTATAATGTCGTGCATTCCATAACCATTTACAGAATATATTAGCACTGTTTAAATGAATGGATAAGTTTTAAGGTGACCTATGAATATTATTATATACCCATAAACATTAAAGCAAATGAAGAAATAAATTTTGTAAGACTTTAATTCATAAAACTTATGAGTACCTTATTGAGATGAAAACCGGACGATGTTTCAATCTAGTTAAGGCAACACATTTCCTTTCTAAATAATATTAAATGGAGAGGTTAAATAGAACTCTTAAATTAGTTTGCAGTTTGATGATATACAAGAATTGCACTTTACTCTCTAATGACACCAGTTACAAACAAAAAGGAATCGTATAAAGACTGTTTTACTTCATCTTCATATCTCACTACATACTTTATAATACGTGATTAGTACAATTGATTAAGCAGGGTGCTTATTACTAGCCAGTTAATAGTTGATATATTCACTTAAATTGATTCAGACAATGATATCCTACTCTTACCATCACTGGTTACGGTGCGTTAGAGAAAAAAGGGGTTTTAATAAATGGTGGATTACTAATTTTGTTTGGTAACATGAGGCAATGAACCTAAATCTCACATCGTAAGGTTTCTGTGGTTTATGTATCCATACAGATACTCTAATGGCAAAATGTATTCTATATAAACGTATGTCACAATGACTGTACGATGGTGGTCCAAACAGGATGCACATATTCCAGCTAATATTGATCGAAATTCAGTGAAAACATCAACAGCAGGATAGTTCAAACCATTACAAATTATTTTTTTTATTTTTTCCTTTTCATTATTTTATAGCTGACATGCATGAACGTAATATAGAGTCATTGAATGGAAATATTAATCCATCACGTGACATGACATTATCCTATCTTGGATCAAGTGTTCAAAATTCAATTAATTGTCATGCACCTTATTGTCAACAACCACAATTAAAAAATATGGGGAATCGTAGTCCATTCAAACCTCCTGGGGCCGTAATTAATCCGCCTAATTTACAAATGACATGTTGTACAAATAATAATAATAATCCTCATACAAATTTTAATCGTTCACGTGATTTTCGAAGTAATCTACTAAATAAAATGATTGGAGATAATGGATGTACTGGAAGTGGTAGTCTTACAGATGAAGTGACTGCATCTTCACCAGGAAGTAGTGCTACTGGACGTACTCATGGTTATCTAAATCAAATCTCATCTTCACCAACAAATACAAGTTTAAATTTTAAAAAATATAATAGAGTTATAGGAAAATATGAAGATGAAGAAGATATTAATGATGATTTAAATATTAATCGTGATACAAGTTTTAGAAATTATGGGAGTAAACATAATGAACTTGGAACACGTATGTTACGTGTACTTTATTTTTCATTTAATAGTATACGGTAGAAATATACTTTATTAAAGAATTTTAATGACTCTAAAAGTGACATTGCTAAATATATCCAGTTATTAACCAATTAAAATGTGCAATTTATTTTAGAAAACTGAATAATAGTGTCGGGTTTAGAGTTAAGTTTTAAGAACTAAAGTTAAGTTTTATACAGTTGAAATCGTGAGTCAACTGAAGTTAGACCAACATGTCTAACATAGATATTAACACCGTTGGATGCCAGCTGTCTCAGTGGTCTATCGGTTAAGTGCTCGCGAGCGAGACTGATATGTCCTGGGTTGGAATCTCGCGAGGCGGGATCGTGGATGCGCACTGCTGAGTAGTCAGTCCCGCAATAGAACGAAACAGCCGTCCAGTGCTTCCAGGTTTTCCCTGGTGGTTTAGCTTCAATCGACGCACAATTTCAACTATATAAAATTACTAAAATCTCCACGAAACCCCCTTCTGATTAAGGTCAAGTGTTAAAGTTAGAAAGCAAGAATGTTTCGTAATCATATGAGTGAGTATTTCATGCATTACTTTTAAGATTTGAAACTTTCAGAACTGTGAAAGTCATTATTTTATGCTAAAAATATCTATATTTTTTAAATTTTATTATTTTCTCATAAAAACTATTCACTAACTCATTATCATTTTAGGATCACTGAAGACAGTTTATATTATTTAATCATTTCATATTAACTAATCTTTAGCCATTTTATGACTGTTGATTTGTATTTTTTAAAATTAACTCTTAACATGACACAAGCTATCCATCATTGAGTGTGTAACTTGGCTCAAAAATCGAAGAACCATTCCCTGAAATTTGACTTGTTTGTTAATAAAGTATAGTTGTAGCTGATATCACCTCGCGCTAAATGTTTGCTTGTGAAGAATAGAACTCATTACATATGGAGATCCTCACTTTCATATTAACAATGCTACAAACTACAAATGTAACAGATATTTGGGGTTTTATTAGTTCTGGCATGAAAACCTAAGATATCAATCAAATCTTACCTTGATAAATGAAAGTTTATGTTCCTTCCATTCCACTTTCATTCACATTATCTCACTTCCACTAGATGGAAATGTCAGGAATGACTTTTTAAAAGTCATCTCAAGTATCATCTTTCATAAAATCTGTACTATTTGTACTTAATAAATAGAGATTATTAATCGCATTTTAACTTTGGCAATAATCAAAGATATATTAACACAATAAGAACAAGAATGTCAGTAGTATATGAATTTCACTCAAGCCAATAGTAAAAAAGTATAAAATGAATAAAAATTAATGAGTTTATATTAAGTCCTTTGTACCAATACAAAGTAATGGATAAAATTAAAATAATGCATTTAATTATGAAATAATTTTTTTGATATTAGATATAATACAAACAAGCTAAGACTAGTACACTCTTGTCTTGAAACCCTTTCATAAATTCTACGGTTAAAATAAAGCTCCGAGAACAACTACAATGTGATTACGTGTAAGGATAATACTTACAATTATCGATTGCAATTATATGAATTACAAAAGTTTGAACGTACATGTAATGATACTTTGAATATGTTTAGGGTTTACATTATCTAAAAGTGTAGAGGATCTTAGTTTCGAATGAATTAGTTTGAAAACATACATTAGCGTACTATGTTGTTCCGTGATGAATTACATTTTCCGGTGTAGTATATATTATTTCACTTCATTACATGATGTCATAAGGTTTCTATCATGCACAAAGTATATGAAGTTTATGTTGATAACATCAATATATTAATTAAAATTCCCCATTATTTAATTTAACTATGAAATAGATCAAAAATTGTCTGTAAATACCTCAATTGATCAACAAAGCTTATCACCATTACCTCCAAGGAAGTACAGTAATAATAAAAATCAAATTCCATCTGATAGTCAAGGTGAAAGATGTCAAACTATTGGAACAGGTATATCAACTCGAAATAATGCTTTAAGTTCCGATTATGCTTCACAACAAAGTAGCCTAAGTAAGATCTTTTTAAAATAAACATTATTTTATAAATTAGTTTCTTGTTTGAAATCATTATTTTACACATAATTTTCTATATTTGAAAATAGGTTATCTAGAATATTTATTCATTTTTCTCATATCTTAAATGTTTTATGATCGATAGCATTCGATCTGCACTAAGACGGACTTGACATGCATGACATTGATCACCACCCAGTGATCAATCAATTGTGAGAAGTAAGTTCAAAGATATACGACCTGTATCAAAGAAGATACTACAGACGTAAGCTGATTACAATTCAGTTTATTTCTAATTATGATTATTAAAGAATAACTATATGTTCCTTTGATAACTTTAAATGATTGAGGAACAAAAACCTACCAAATAGAATGAGCTCACATTCTAATGTAAGACTCCCTTTCAAAGACTAATATTTGAAAGTTAAAAAAAATAGAAATTAAAAATCAGGATTTTTGTGTTGGATAAAAAAAACAGTGAAATAAAGAAGATATAAAGTATAATGTTTAATATAAAATTTTAAATTGATGAGTCCTTCTATGTTGAAAATCTAGTTCTATTTAAAACATCCACCTTAGTTTCCCTAAGTAAAGTACACCGAACCTTTGCTTATTCAGATATTATTTCGTATAAAGTTAGATCGTTTGTAACGCTTTTGGCTTATTCAGAATAATTTCAGCTCGTTCAGAACAGTTATCAATAACTATTTTGAGAAGTATGTTTAGTTTGGTAAATAGTAAATGTCAAGTATGATTGATTGATCTATTGTCATATACACAGAATTCAAAAAGCGTATTACGTTTGTCATCGAGTATTTTTCTGAAATCAGTAGTATAGGGGATCTATGGAAATTAAGGAATTTTTACAGTTCAAACATATACGAATCAACATGTATTATTGATATTCGTTTACCCGTCAGTGACTAGCTTCAAAAAGCAACTCCTGGAGTTCTAATGGGAAGTTATGACTAGTGAAGTTCAATCCGTGGCGAGTATGAGGTGGTTTTCTACAGAAAATAATGTATAAGGGTTGCCTAATATCATGAGTTGATTGAAGTTAAATATTAACACCGTTGTATGTCAGCTCACTAGTCCAATGGTTAAGAATTTGAGAGGGAGACATATGATCCTGGGTTTGACTTACGAATGATTTATCATAAATGTACAATCCTGAGGAGTCCCATACTAGAATGAAACACCTATTCAGTGCTTCTAGGTTTTCAACGGTGGTCTAGCTAAGACGAGTTCGATATTTAAAACTATAAAAACAGTATTTCATAATGGCATAAGTTCATATCTATAAACAACCAATAGTTTAATAGTTGCTTTCAACAAGGTAGAATAATATTAATAGTTAAATTTATTAATCAAGATAAATTTAAATATATACTAGTCAAACTATATACTATGTTCAATAAGTTTGTTTCCATTGGTGATGAACCCTGATGAATTAATGTTTGTAAAAGTCGAAAGTAATCCAACCATTGACCTAAAATACTGAATGGATTTAAAACTATGTTTTGAGTTAACTGGTGCTATAAATTAAGATCGACTAGAATGATTCTGTCTGTAATTAGACTTATAAGTCATGGGTCCTGCCACAGAGGATATATATACATATATATAAGTGTAAACACATATGCGTATGTAACCACTTTCAATAGTGAACGTTAATCGATTTTAGGACAAATTGCCAATTACTTACTATCTATTTACTCACTACTTTTTACAAAAGTGAAAAACAATGTACTAGACTGAAAAATGAGTAATTCACATATGGAGTATGGTTTAAAATAAAATTTCGTTTTTTACACTTTCTGTTATTTTATGTCAAAAAATAGGCAATAAGTCAAGTGGATCAAGTGCGACAAATCATGGTTTTTCACCGGAAAAACATATAAACTATCCGAATAAAGTAAAACTGATAGATATGAATACAAATGTACATAGTGTTGATGCATCATTTGTATTAGATCGTGTACCGACACCGGAGCCACAACATCGAACAGGACCATTTGCAAGACTAATGCAATATAATTTATCCGATCAACCGATTAATCGATTACAAATACATAATTTAACTGATGATGATTATCTATCGGATAAAATAGAAATTAAAAATAAAATTATGCAATCGCCGACAATTATGAAAAGAATGACAACAACAACGACACCGACTAATACTCTTTCTTCAAATACTATTACTATTAGTACTGTACAGAATGTATTTTCAACAAAATCAAATCATGGTTTAGAACTTAATAAACATGATAGGACTCCTGATACACCAGATAGTATTTCGGAACAGGAAATGATGGTAAGTAAATTTTGTATGACTAACAAACAGATGTGTGATTCGATAATATTTATATTTGATAGACTTGTAGTGGTCGGTATTCATTATAATCCTTAAACTTCGTATATAGTTCGTCCTGATAACGGTTACTAGATAACGCCTCAACGGTGCAATAATCCGAAGGCGAAGTGTTGATTACGTTTATTATTGCACCAGGCGTAGATATCCAAAATTATAGGTACGCTGAGCAAGCATGAAACACTAATGCTGAGAAGCAAGCGGGCAAGCGAGTGAACGAGTGAGAGTGCGAGTCGAATGAGCGAGTCAATGAACAGGATTTAAATGTACACATATATACATAAGAAAATGAATGAATCATCGAATTAATTAAGAAACTGGTAGTAAAGCTAGCAGAATAAATATATGCGTAGGCAGTAAGCAATGAACAACCATACAAATTCATACAAGTGCAACAATAATAAAAGTATAATAGTTTAGATAGGTTTTTATTGTACGAATGACTCTGTCCATTAAATAAGTTAACAAAAAGACATAACCAAATTAAGTGTGAACAAACTAAAATGTACCTGAGCTGCTATAGACTAGTTATTAAAAGTTTGGGAATTATACGACCGTTCGTCACAATAATAAAAGTGATTTTTGATAATGTGCACTAGATCCGTTTGAAGGTATTAACTTTATGAATCAGCAGATGAACATAAGTAATATTTAAAAAATTCCCAATAAACCACACAAAAATTAATACATTCATATCAGATTTAAACGAATAGTTATTCAGATATTTGACATTACTTAATCATAGAGTGATTGAATAAATGATATCTTACCCAAAGGCGATTAAATCACTTTTTTGAATTATAATGACCGAAAGTAAATCAAGGTAAGCGACTCACTATAGTTTTCGGATTAAAAATTAGGTCCAAACGAGTATTCTGAATCTAACTGGTAGTCCAAATCAAAAGATGCTGAAATACTAGCAATTGAAGGCAATATCAAGAGAATCCTATCAGAAGGCACAAACGCCAGTAGAGATTGATCAATTACAGCCCGTAATATTAATAACGCGAAAATTCACATCCTTGCGTACGTAAGAAATCAAGACTAAGTAGGTACTGGTTCTGTCTATTTTTCCTGTAGTTCAGATGCCTAAAGTCGAGGTACTCATTAATTTGTATGAATCAATAAAAAAACAGTCTTTCCAACGTATTTCAGTCCTTAAGTTACGATTCCTCATTCACGGCTTAACTAGAGACAATTTTCAGCATACCATCAATTAAAATATTATTTTAATTCGTTTAAACGGACAATTACAACACGATACTCAAATTTTCTTAAAATAACTCACATTTTCATTTCTTTTCTTCTATTTTCAGAGAGGTTTCAGTACAGAAGAATTAAATCAAGAAATGGCTAATTTAGAAGGTTTAATGAAAAATTTATCAGAAATTACACAGAATGAATTTACATGTTAACTTTAAATTGCCTTATTTGAATGTTGATTTCTTTTCTTGTTCCAATACTTGTTTATTCTTTTATCAAAATTTCAAAATTCTTTATAGGTCAATTTCATTATTTCAAATTGAAATAATTTTTATTTGAAGAATTCAGGGTACATTGTTTGTAAAGATAAGCCATGAATAACAAATGAAATGGTAATAAAATATAAATGCCTAAATCAGAACATGTAGGTTAAGAGCAGCAAAGTGTTTTAGAATATTTTCTCTTAACTACTTATCACTGATATCAGTAGACAAAAAATACCTTATAAAATAAAGCTGTCTACATGATAAAACAATATGAAATTCATTAATTGTCTCTATTATTATTCATTTACTCTATGTGAATATACTTGCATTTAGTCTATTGGATAATCAGTGAAATACTTATGAAATATTTTTATTCTTTATTTGTATAAAACAATAAAATGCCTAAAAACAGTTGTAAACACATTTTTACTCTAGTTAAATGAAATACACTTCCCAGTGAATTATTACCCAAAGAGTATGGAATTTATTCATTATTTAGTAATAAAACAAATGGATTATATTAGGAGTAATATTGATCACTATCCTCCATATCTTTTTGCTTGCTGTTCATTCTTCATAGATCAATTTCTATACTGAATTACTATAATCAAATAACAAGTTTACTTAATCATTACTTTAATGAAAATGAATCTAGTTCTTTTTTCAATTAACCTATGGTTAAAATACGGTCGGATTTTATTACAATGCCATTGTTTCGGTGAATAACAGTTGAAAGCTTCTTTTTAAATGACGATATACACAATTTATTTTCATTTACTGATAAAAGCGTCTTTGTTTTATATTCAAATTGTATCTCAATTCGTTTTGTATATTATTCTTTATTTCCTGGAGTTTTCTTATATTTGGCTCATTTAACTCATATTGATAATAATATGTTAAATTTACAGAAAAACTTTAAATACAATAATATTGATAGTAATACTACCACTACTACTACTAATACTAATACTGTAGTAAACAGAACACTAGTTGGGGACAATAGAATGTATTTAAGCACAAATTACAGACTATCTCACTAAATTCTGATAACCGTACAATGAACAGTTAATTTACGAAATAACAGTCAATTGTCTCACTCTTCACTGTTCCTTCTGTAAATATCAGTTCATCTTCTCTAATTCCATTGTTCATGCATTTTCCTAACGCTTGCGCTTCATCTAAGTTCTTTCCTTATCGAGCTTTTGCAAAAATACATTCTATGTCTGACGATCGCCATATATTACTTTTAGGGAAATAAGTAGACCATACGACACTACTACTACTACTACTACTACTAATAATAATAATAATAATAATAGTAATAATAATAATAATATGACCTAAAGATCATGTTTCAAAAACGAGTAATTAAGTTCAATAATAAGAAAGGTTTAATTCTAATTGCAATGTAGTAGCTTAATATTCATCATTAAAACTCGGTTATAAATAAGTGTGTGAATTTTAAATAACATTCAAAAAATATGATATAATTAGTGATGACGTAATGAACTCGAGTGAAGAGAAGATAACTGGACCATATGGATTTAGGTAATAGTCAAAGAAGATGAATAACGTTCCATATTCATACACTAGATTTTATCTAAATGACATTTATTACCAACTAATCAGTAATTAATTGAATGAAACGAATTACCAAAAAGTATCACGATTAACATCAAATATTAAAAATCAATTGAATCATAGCCTTCATCAACTTACATCCTGATGGTTGATTATAACTAGTGAACTTAGTTATTTAGAAAACAAAGTCATTAACAGCATAATAAAATGAATAATAATCCAACTTAATTGAAAAAATTGACTTTGTTATTAAAAAATGTAAACTAGCTTCAAGATTAAATCTTTTGTCACTTCATGAAAATTTCGAACTGAATTCTGTAACTCACTGAATAGATCGTTGGCGTTTGAAGTGAAAGGTAATATACCTGGGACATCAACACCAAGGTTGTTATGTCTTGATCAAGGTCGTCGCTAATTTGTTATGACCTTACGAATTAAACAAGGACATAACTCGCGTGAATTATCCGCCAATAGAATACGACTTCTACAACCTTAACACTGTGACGATGACGTTCGATTAGTATGAGTAATCTAGCGTCCTTGTTGGTCCTTAATCCGCCTAGCCCGTCCACTTGAGTCCAGAACACCAATAGCAGCTGCTGTAATGCGAATCGTTTATTTCAAGCATACTTTGTTTATATACCAGACAGGCAGACCACACCACACCATAAAATAGGAAATAATATTTGTACAAAATAAAGCCAAATGTGGCTGGGAGCGTGGGAGACAATAATCAATAAACTGAGTATAACTTAAGAACAGTAAATCATATAATAATAATCAATAGGTCAAAATGAAGCTTGTAATAAGATGAATATAGATGTACACAATCTAGTTACTCAATAGTTAAGCCATAAGAATATATACATAGAATAATAGTCCAATAATAGGTCCCGTAAGTTATCCGTACTTACTTCTTCCCTAGTATATAACAAAGGTAAGAATAATTTTAGCTGACACACACCAGATATGACACACCGGATATGTCAATATCCGACTGAAACAGAGTACCAGAAGTTATATGTTTATGCGGAAGCTTTAACCTACTCATAAGTAGCTTAATACTACAAAACGAAATACGGACTATGCAGTTAATGTCAGTTAAATAATCATTTATGCTACGTATGAAGCAGTCCAACTAATATTTAAGATTTGTTTCCATTGAACAAAATAAAAGTGACCAAGACTTTGAACCGAAAAACACTTTATATTAGTAGACCATCTTTAAGCTTGAAAAAAGATGTAGATATACGTGTGAAACATGAGGTCGATTGAGGCAATCAACCAGTCAGTGACAACAACTATGAAGACTAACTAATCAATGGTTCAATAAGTAGGACAACAGTTGCCAACATGGGATGAGAGGACTTTGAATCACATCAATTGCTTGATAATTAATCACTTAATACGCTACGTTTTATACGCAAAGTTATCTTGATTCGCTTGTAAGGACCATGAAAATCGATTCGAGCAGAATAACATGAATTCAGTGAACTTTATTAGGTATTTTGCGAAATCATTTGCTATTGCCGGCAAGTTAGTACGAACTAAAAATGTCTAGAAAAAGATGATTACAAAATAAGCATATGCGTATAATGTATAAGAATATAATAAGCAAGTCTCCATTAACTATAAAATAAAGTAAAGTAAATAATCTGAGAGAGAGATCGAATTTCAATTATAAGCCAACAGTCTATATTAGAGACGTACTGTAGGTGCTAACTAAATAGTATACATACACTGGAAGAAAAAGGAAGGGGTGAGTAAGCAGCTTTATCTGACTCTGGTCCTTATTTTGAAGGTATCTGTCAGCTGATCTCCATACACGACTTTGCACTATAGTCCGTCGTATGAATCCCGGATGATGTCGGCGATTTTTTCAGGTACTCACTCCATAGTGTCGATGAGGTTTCAGTAGGGTCCTCCAATCCACACTGTCAAACGCCTTCTCATAGTCGATGAAATTGATGTATAGTGACGAGTTCCACTCAAATGAATGTTCAACGATGATCCGTAGTGTCAAGATTTGGTTTGTGCATGATCGATTCTTATGGAATGCGGTCTGTTGATCTCGAAGTTGGATGTGTACTGAATCTTCCATCCGGTTCAGCAACGCTCTGTTGGAAAATTTTCCCGGTACTGGCAGTAGTGTGATACCTCTGTATCTGACTTCCCACATTTGCTCAACTCTCCTTTCTTTGATATCTTGATGAGATGTCCTTGTTTCCAGTCTGTCGGTGACACTTGTTCTTCCTCTCAAATCTTCTTGAATAGAGTGTGAAGCGTGTTTGCAGTTACTTCCATATCTGACTTCAGTGCTTTGGCCGGTATATTGCCAGTTCCTTCTGCATTTCCAGTTTTAATTTGTCTAATGGATATCTTGATTTCTTCGATCGTTGGTGGAGTGACATCTATAGGAAGGTTTGTGTGTGGTGCTTCGTGATTTTAACATAATTCATATTTATTTTACAAGAAATACAATGATTAATTTATTTAGTCTAAATTCAGAAAAGATTGTACAAGAAGCAGATTAAGGATCATTTTGGATATTTTTAATATAAAACTTTTGATGTTTATCGTGTTCAGAAGTCAAATCGCATAGAAGCATATAAGATGCTACTTATACACATTACATACAACAATTGATATTATAGAAAATTATATCAACTTTTAATGGTTCACATAAGTGAATAATTAAAAATTGAACAGTGAATTGTCATTTAGGTAATAAATTAATCTTAATAATAATAAGTAGATTGTCCTGATTTCGGAAGATAATGATCTGTGAATTGATTGTTCAATGAAATGTAATATGTTGAAATCTATCAAGTCTCCAGTAACCAAAATTTTCTAACAATTATAATGTTAGCAATGATTAAGAATATGAATTTACATAAGATTAAGGTATTCAATTCGGTAGATTAACGAATTTAAATTTTTCATTAGTATAATTGAATAGTTCTCAGGTTTCACTAGACGTTAACTTTTAAAAGAGAGATAATAGAAAAGAAAATTATAATTTGACTGTTCTTTCAAAAAAGTTCTTTTTGGCACAGAACTATTTTATATTCTCATGAATCTTAAGAACATAGAAACATATGAACTGTGCGAATTCTCAATGTTATGAAGTTTGTCAAAAAAACGACTATATTTCTGTAATCCACTTAGTATTGTTTGTTTGAATCTTCCCATTGATTTTTGGGACTGCAAATGATCAGTCACTTATTGACATATATGCATACTGTGCGTACTGCCTTGATATAGCATTAATTCACAAGCATTATAAGCAAAGGAGGAATCCAGGTTGCGTGTTTCGTCTTATTTGAGACTCGTCAGTTGGGTGTACCTACATCTCAGAGTTGGTGTTCACTCTGGGACTCGAACCCAGTACTTTTCGCTTCGAATGCCATCGCGTTACGCACTCAACTACTAAGACCGGTTATTTCTGTTTCTAATTAGTTCAATATTCTCTTCAGGCCTTTAATAAGAGATGGTAAGTAACTGTAAATATACAATATTCAGTAAAAATCTCTTCATATGGTTTGGTACATGTCAAACAAGAGCAGTTTATAGCTTCATTTTATCATATTTGTTCGGTAGAAGTGATGTATTAACTAAACGTAAATCAGTTTAAGTGATCTATTCTATACCTTCTCACTAAACTTTCAATAAATATCTCAAAGTAATTTATTGACACTTTTTCATTATTTAAATATTTTTTTATGAAACAAAGGAATGTTTTCGTAAAAATTGGCTTAAAATTTAGTTGTAATCGATTTATCACAACTTGTCATTTACAAAGATTCTCATATCTAATTAAGATAAGAATTGAAACATTTAAATTCAGTCAAAAGTTCAAGTATTTGACTTTCATAACAATTTAATTTATGCTATATGTTTCAATCGTTGTGGGGATTTTCATATGAAGACTGCTCTTTACAATCGAAATAGTCGTTTAATGAGAAGGGTTCTTTTAATTTAGCCTTAGTTCTTTTCAAAAAAGGAGATATTTAAATAAATCATATTATTCATAATTCATACGATAGTCATTCTCTTATTTCATTTCATGATACTCAGTAAACTTGAATGAGTTGCATTACAATCAAACGGATTTAGTTTTGTTAACAAATAACTATAAACAAACACATAACAGGAGAGATAACTACCATACAAATCATTGCCTTCTAATCATAATATTCATTATGTAACTGTATGCAAGGTTTATTACTGAGTCTTTATTTTGTAATGCAGGTACATTTTTTCATTCCGACATAGATTGAGAGTAGTATTTAACGTCAAGTGAAAATTTCTCTGTTTCTTAATAACATATAGGAACTAATCATACTTCATAAAATGCATTTAACTTATGAGTACAAACTGATATCTAATTAAATGATTATTATTTGTGCAAGAAACAAAAGATCGGCTTGGATTAAAAGATAATGATTAATGCAAGTTATGTTAACAAATCTCCTTAATATAATAATATATATAAGCAGAGATGGATAGTGGCTAGTAGTGGAATCCAGGATATGGGTTTCGTCCTATTTGAGACTCGTCAGATGCATGTACCTGCATCTCAGGGTTGATGTTCACTCTGGGCCTCGAACCCAGTACCGTTCGCTCCAAACGAAACATCTTTGAAACTCGAAAACGTTGTCTTATTTACTAGCTCGGTTATAGTGTTGCCAAAACCCACGCTGATCACTTGTAAAGCTCGAAAATATTTAGCTGTTACCTAGTTCTTAGGTAGATGACTGCCTCATACTCTCAGTTGTCTGAAGGTTAATAGTTCGCGCAAGATCGAAGGTCTTGGATTCGAGTCCCGCGTGTGAGATTGTGAATGCGAACTGCTGAGGAGTCTAATACCAAGACGAAACGGCCATCCAGTGCTTCCAGATCTTCAACGGTAGTCTAACATTCATAGATTCATGATGTCAATAAAAACCCGAAAATCTCCACAACCGCACACTGAAAATACGAAATATTCGCAGATTCTTGCTTCTTTTATTGGTTTCAAGAATGTCTGTTGGTTCAAAATGTAATAATAAACAAATAAAAGTCTAATATACAATGACATTTAAAGACACTGTGTGACCTAATTGGTTTTCTTGCTTTGTTTTTCAACTGAGGTGTAGAAGCATAACTGTTTCTCGAACTTGCTTCTTTTCTGTAATGCTCAAAGAGCTCGAATTCTTCAATAGGATGGATAAATTGGATCTTAATATATTTTACTACCTACGTAGAACGAGTTTTTTAGCTAGTCAACTCTGAATGACAATTATACTGTAAAATAAAATATATTTTAGACCTAATCTAACATAATAAACATAATTTTCAGACTGAATCTGAAAAGAAAGTCTTTACAATCTCAACCAGTTCCATTCCGGCTTTTATAGAATGTCATAAAACGAAGGATATTGGTTATAAGTTAGTATACTGAGAGATGACATTTAAAATATAGAATAGGCAGAAACATAATCGGGATGCTTAGCTACTAAAGAGGCAATATTTCTGAAGAACCACATTTTACGTTCGAAATGCTTACATAAGTTCATGTTTACGTTAAGCAAACAAGGTAAGTCAGACTTACTTTTCCAAATTTACACATTTTTAGTTCTGTGACTATACTGAAAGTCGTTGTGTCCAGAATTTCACTTCTTTGTTACAAAGTTAGGGGTGGATTATGAGATTATTGCACTACTGAGTGTTATGTCTGTGAATGAACCGTTCTATCAAAATGCTTCATTTTTTAAAAGATAGTATAGTCTATTCTAATGCTTTCGTTTGTTAAATTTTCTAGCTGTTACTTGATAAGTCATAATTTTATTCTTATCACTTGTGCTATCACATACTTTCAAATATACATCTCATAATTTTTCATTAACCTACATACCAAGAGACAGATTTTACCAATCGACTGGTACAATATTGATAGATTCATCTAACATAAATCATATATGTATCAAATTTCATTAGACAATTTACAATTAAACAGGAAATCATAAAAGTTAACTGATTCTGCTTTCCAATTAATTATTGAATAGACAAGGTGTATCTTTTTATAGTTTTTGAAACCATTGACTTAACTATAAACTATTTCAATCTTAGTGTTACATGAAGGATAATATTAATAACTGAAGTGAAGTGCCCCGTTGGTTGACCAAGCAAAAGTTAAGATAAAATAATCTTATGAACCAGAACATTTCCATTCTCCAAATATGCTTGTTAAAAACTCTGAATTGTATATAATTTAAACTGAGATTAAAACTATTTCGAAAAGTTTTTAGAATGTTACAATTAAGTTTAACTATTAAAAATAACGTGGTTCAAATATAATATTCTTGCTGCAAAACCAGGATTATTTTGGATTCAATAGCTGAAGAGGTTGATGAGTCTGTAGTGCAATGCTTCACTGATCATTCGCCTCGATAACCGCTATAATACAAATCTTAACGGTGCATGAAATCAGAAAGCAAAGAGAAGCTGCAACTACAGTTTATTATCAAACAACGCAAGCCACAAAGCTACAAGCACATGAGTAAGTATCAGCGAGCAAGCACAAGCAATTACATAGGCAAATGTATAGTCCATTAGTATAAGGGCACAGTAAGACGAAACAAAAGCTCATAATAGGATTTGAGTGGATACATATTTGGGGAGGAGGATGAATCATCGAATGATATTTAGATAATCAACGTTTTGGCTAGAGTCTGTCAAGTGCTCTAGTGATCATAACAGTATAAAAAATGTGCAAATTGTTACTATCCAAATGAAAATGTCTGTTAATTAAGTTAATAAAAGGGCTTAACCCAAATTAACCATAATCGAAATTGGGTGTAGAATAGTTGTTATAATTTTTATACTTAGAAAAATCATCTAACTCTTTATTAACGTTTACTTAGATCAAAATCAGTTTGTTATGTAAACGAAATATCATTAAACTTTATTGTCACTATACTTTTTTCTTCTCTCTAAACAACTTAATTTTAATAGTTGAGATCATGAATCAATTGAAGCTAGACTACTATGGGAAACCTGGAAGCACTGGACAGTCGTTTCGTCCTATTGTGAGACTCCTCAGCAGTGCACATCCACGATACCGTCTCGCGAGGTTCAAACCCAGGACCTATCAGTCTTGTGCGCGAGCGCTTAACTTCTAGACCACTGAGGCAGCTGGCATCCAACGGTGCTATTGTCTAACTTCAACCAATCCACGAAGTTGAGCGATACAGCGCCATCCAGTGCTTCCTGGTTTTTTATGGTCGTCTAGCTTCAATTTATTCATGATCCCAACTATTAAAATTACTATAATATCCACAAAACCCCCTCTTTTAACATAATTTAAGTTAAGAATTCTTATATTGAATAAAATCATCTCATTTTTTCATACATGTAAATGAATAATCTTAATTCTGACTTATTATTGCCCTGGAGAATATATGTTTAATACTATATTAGTTTTCTTTAGAGAAACAGCGATAGCAACAACAACAACCAAGATTCCAAGTTTATTTTCTTCATAGAAACATATATAACATATACAATATAATTGCTGTGAATAATAAATACTGAATTATCTAATGACTACTTATTATTATACTATTTTGTAACCATAAGTAGATAATGTCAAAATAGTTTTGTACAAGGAATTTAGTTTAGTATAGAAAGTGTTTTTATTTGTTTTGCTTTTGTTTTTTTTTCATTTCTAATAAGTCATATTTAGGATTTTATTAATTTATCTGTTAATTAGTAATAAGAATATACTACTTATATATATACTACTTATTCATTAGTGTTAAACCTTTTCTAATTTTCCAATTATTGATTGATTGATTCTTTTTTTTTGAAAAAAAAAACAAAAAAATTAACTTCACGGATAATTAACTTGGAAAATAATGAAGACTAACATTTCTTCCCCTTTAACCAGAATTATAAATTTAACATATTATTTATGAGATTTAAGAAGAAAGAAACAAGAAAAGACATGGTTTCAGGTTCTATATGAATAGGAATATTTCGATTTCAAGGGTTGGACATTAGTCTAGATAGTTAGAATCTGAAGGCTCTACAGAACCTATAGCGATAATCATTATGTTTTCGCTAATGAATAACTTTAAGAGGAAATTTCAGTAGTTGTTGTTGAATATCGTAGACAGTGGAGTTTAACGAGATAAGAGGGAAGCACACACCAACAACAATGAAACAAAATTATGCAAAAAACGAAGATTGATTGCATTTAGTAGTCTAGAGGTTAAGCACTTGAGTGTAAGACCAAATGTCCTAGGATGAATTCTGCAGGAGGGTTGTGAATGCATACTAATGAATACTCCCGTACTGAAATTAAACAGTTGTAAAGTCTATTAGAATTTCAGTGGTTGTCGACTGTAGATTAATCGATATTTTGATTAACATTCAACAATCTCCACAGCTTCCATCATGAAAACCTTTGTAAATTTAATAAACGTATAGATGTCTATTACTCACAGTAAAAAACCTTAAGACCAATGAACACAGTAGGTTATACATGCGTTGAGTTTAACAAGACGGAATCAGTATTTACTTATTAACTGACTATAATTTATAGGCAAAGATGGATAGTGGCTAGTAGTGGAATCCAGGACGCGCGTTCCATGCTATTTGGGACTTGTCATCTGGATGTACCTGCATCACAGAGTTGATGTTCGTTTCATGACTCGAATCTAGTACCGTTTGCTTCAAACGCCAACGCGTTATCCAATCAGCTACTGAGTCCTGAAAGCTACTTGTTTGTGCGATGGGGTGAAGTTTAAATTCTCTTGGTATTATTTACTTGAATATTCCCATTGATGTTTCGAACTGCGATTGATCAGTCTCTTATTGGCATATGTGCATACTGTGCGTTTTGCCTCGATATAGACTTAATTCACAAGCATTATAAGCAAAGGTACATAGTGGCTAGTAGTGGAATCCAGGACGCGCGTTTCGTTTGAAGTAGACGGTACTGAGTCTGAGTCCCAGAGTGAACATCAACTTTAAGATGCAGGTATATCCAGCGGACGAATCCCAAATAGGACGGAACGCGCGTCCTGGATTCCATTGCTAACCACTTTCCATCTTTGTTTATAATGCATATACTTGTTAAGAACATTTATATATAAAAATAAAAGGTCAACTAGACAGATTAAAGGTAAGCAATAACAAAGAGAAATAAAGTATACAAAAACAATGTGATAACCACTTTGGGTAATAAGTCAATATTATCGGAGCAGGTTAAGAGTAAGAATAAATTGTGTGATCATATTGTTCGAAATGTATTGCTTAAATATATCACATAATTCTGATAAACTTCGTCTTCTCATTCATTGTATTATCAGTTTGTCTGTTTGTTTTGCTTTTTATTTCTGTAATAAGAAAATATGTCGCAAAAATTTTTTTCTAAAATGTGTCGAAAAGATATACCGTAACTCTACAAACAGAAATGATTATTTTGTAATTTCATAGAAGAAATAAGAAAAAAATGAACATTGACATGTTAATTATTTATACTGGTATAGACGGATTTCCCTTCTCTTTTTTCTCTATAAACAAAGACTCATGTTACATGAAATTCTAGAAAGAAATAATGAAAAAAAAAATTGTTTCCATGGAAAAAATAATTTTTAGAAATCATTTAAAAAGTGAATTTCATCATTCAATTCGATCAAATAAAAAAAACTATTAAAAATTAAGAAGTATTTAACTATTTAGTCCGTCGTTTACAACTGATGAGAAATCTTGAAATATAATGGATTTATTTTATTCTGTTATCTTGTCTTTTCTACTTTCATATAGTTGAGATCATGAGTCTATTGTAGCTAGACCACCATAGAAAACGAGGAAGCACTGGACGGCCGTCTCATCCTATTGTGGGACTCCTCAGCAGTGTGCATCCACGATCCCGCCTCGCAAGATTCGAACCCAGGACGCGAGCGCTTAACCGATAGACCCCTGAGCCGGCTGGCATCCAACGGTGTTAGTGTCTAACTTCAACCGATCCACGAAGTTGAGCAATCATTCACCAATGTCTTCAGTAAGTTGATATCTCACAACAGACTTGGTTGTACTCCACTGGTCACTGCTTGTCACTAGAACTCCAGGAAACACCTCAGGGAGCCAGTCACTAGTGAGCATAAGATCGTAATTAGAAGGGGGTTTTGTGGAGATTTAAGTTATTTTATGTAGCTTAATTCATGAGGTGAGGCGGGATCGTGGATGCACACTGCTGTGGAGTCCCACAATTGGACGAAACGGCCGTCCAGTGCTTCCAGGTTTTTTATGGTGGTCTAGCTTCAATTGACTCATGATTTGAACTATATAAAATTATTTAAATTTATCAAAGGATCAGGATGTATGATTTCTTCATTGTCGTAAATTATCACAGTGATATACTAGTCATCGAGCATTGAATATTGATCTGTGTTGTTTTTACGTTCATTTTAATGTTGATATTATTATATCGATCAGTTTGTATTCAGACCATTAGTTTAAATAACTTGAAATAACACAGACTATGATGAGACCTTAGTAGTTGGAGGTAAATATCTCAGCACCACAGAGGGTCAGATGCTGTAAGAATAACTTTGTAGTAACATCTTAAACCAACGAACAGAACAATACTGGATTTAGTATTTCAAGAACCGCAAGATTCTTCCAGATTACAGATACAACTTTCTAGTGAGTACCAAGTATCATCAAATCTAGGTTCAGAGTCTTCTGTCAATTACATCTAAACACGTAACGACGCAATATTGCCCCTCTTGAATGACAAAAAATGAAACATTAATAAACTTATGTACTCTTTTTGTGCAATAACTACTCTTGAAATGTATCATAAATACTGACCAAACAAAGTAAATTATTCACTTTATTCATGTTCAAAAATATACGAAACAGTATAAAACAAATAAACGATGCAATTACACTTCTACCACTTTACTTAAAACATCTATGACTAGCACAAATACGCTACAGTATCCTCGATTGTGGGTTACCAACCATTTATTTGACACTTAAGCATTTTAAACTGTTCATTAAGAAATTGTAAATTTGCTGAAATAATTGATCATAGTTCGTTATTTTATTACTTTAGCATATCTAAAGATCATCATTCATCTCATAAAGCCCAACAATCAAACTAAATCACCGAGTTGTTGATTGATATCCAATTGATCAAAGTCAAAACAAATTTGGTGACTACTGTTTTGCATAGAAGTTAAATTAAAGCTTCTGTGCAACAAATAAGCATCAACCTCAAACATATAGCTTAAAATTTAATTAAGTTGCTCAGATTTAAAAGTACATACAAAGAAATCTAAGTTAATTATTTTGATTATCTTTAACTATCTGGAACTCTCTATTTACCTAATCAAAATTTGTTTTTATTTATGTATTTCATTGTTCAATTTAACTATCTTCCAATTAATTTACATTCTTTTTATTAACATTTATTTAATATTATAATCAGAAGAGGTTCTTTGGAGATTTCAGTATTTTCATAGTTGAAATCATGAGTCAATTGAAGCTAGACCACCATGGAAAACGAGGAAGTACTGGACGGCCGTTTCGTCCTATTGTTGGACCAGATTACCAGGCTAAACGTTCAAATTCGTTCGCCGAGATTTTACAAATATATTATTCCTATTTAATGTCTTACATCAACTCGGTGCTCAAATACTGTGAAACTATTCGCTCGAATTTAGACGAAAGTTCTTATATAAGAAGCTATTTAATTCTAGAAGTATCATTATTATGGTAATAAATTTATAGTTATCTATTAAATTGAGTATCCCCTATTTTCACTTTAATACAAACAATTTTCTAATTTCTATTGTCAGTTATGTAATAAATTATTACAAGCAAAGTCAATAAATGTATATATATATATATATAAAGGTTTTGATGAATATGTATGTCTTTGTATGTTATTTGTTATATTCATTTATTTAGCTTGTTTTTATTGCGTTGGCTATTTTCTGTATAATCGATATTTTATTTCAGACTTAGAGTTACCCATTTTGAAGCAATGATGTATATAACTTTTGCTCTTAGTACTTATTCCACTACAATTTATTTAAATCTCTGTTCATTTTAGTTTATTACTATGTTTACTGAGATGACAACTTTGTTTGCGTGTGTGTGTTTGTGTGTCCTAAAACTTACACTGAAAAATCGATTTCATTAATCGTTTTCGCATTAGAAAAAAAAAAAGATTATTCGAATTAGTTTTTTTGCATCGGCAATCTCAGTAGCGATTAATTTATCAGGATACTCACGACTAAAGTTAATATCTTATTTATTTGGAAACTTCACATATTGTAGTACTCTTTCCCAACTAATTTTTCGAAGGAATTTCAAGTATTTTTCTGATGGTATTGATTAAAAGAATATTGAAAGCTTCATAATTAAATCCTTCACTTCAATGAACATTACACATTCTGTAAACGTAAATTGTGATATAGAGGGGTTCATAGTGTATCTCAACATCAGAATGGTGTAGATTGTTTACTTATTTAAAATTTCTCCAAATTCTTAGTCACCAGTTCATTGATCAGACAGTTAGCGTCAAAGTCGATTAATAAATTCAAATACATTCCCTATGGTTATCTCCTTTTCGGACCTGTTGGACAGTCATCTTTTATTTGAAGTACATTATTACTAATAATGAATACTAGAAGTGGTAATCCTGTGTGTTTTCTAAAAATTGTGTCTTATTATCACGGTACGAATCATTATTCTCTTATTACTTCGAACTAATGTAAGGTAACAACACATTGGTAATATTATACAAACGTGCTTGTTCCTGATCTTTAGATTGATTGATACATATATTGAGCTGTGAATTCAATGATGGATAGAACAACTCGTCGTTAAAAAAAATTATAGTTTTAATTGATTTCACCAGTCTAGAAATATTTTATCGAACTATTTGGACAGATAATAGTTTTAAGAGTTTAACCAAGGGGATATAAGTTAAGATCTTTTATCGATGGACATTACTTAATGAGCTATATTGAATTATTTTAAGAAATCGGTATGTAGTCATAATTTCCGATCATTTCTATTCACGGTTGATCTAAGTGGATTGATGTTAGCGTTCGGCAAAAGTAGATAGTAGCTGGCAATGAAATCTAGGACGTTGTTTTCGTGTCAACTAGAGCTCTCAGGTGCATATATATATATATATATATATATATATATATATATATATATATATAGTCGTTTATGTCATAAATAAATAATTTACAGTTAAATTCATGAGTCAATCTAAGCTAGAACACGATTGATAACCTGAGAGCAATGGACGTCCGTATGATCATAGCATGAGACTTTTCAGCACTGAGCCTCCAGTGCTTCCAGGTTTTCAATGGTGGCCTAGCTTAGTTTGACTTGTGAATTCAACTACTAAAATTACTACAATCTCCACAAACCCCCATTCTGAAAATAGTTTATAGTTGATCACGGATTCATTATTTGACATCTATTTAGTCTTATCCATGTATAATGATGAATAATTGAATTCAATATTTTTATACGTATTTTGTACTAGGTATTGTCAAACAATAATTAAATAGTTGAGTCAAAAATTTTGGATGTTGAAGGCCTTGAACATCCTTATATCAACTGCAAATAATCTTTGGGGTCAGTTTGTCAGAAGTGAATTGGCACTTAATATACTTTTTCTTTAAGGTGTACATTTTCCATTTTCTTCAGAAAAATATGAACTGCGAGTCCAATCCAGCTAAGGCTGAAGCCCGTATTTAAGTTTAACATAAGATGAGGTCATATTGAAAGATGTGAATAATTAGGTTCATGAAAAAGATCTTTAATGTGGCTTCAGTTCTTAAAATCATTGCTCATGGAGTTGTAAGTGTACACTGTTTAGATGACAGATACTAAGACAAATAGTTTACTTATTTTATTTGATCTATATCATCCTGAGATCAAACGTTCATTGAGACCAATAAGAATTTAATTAACTCAACTCCTAAATTCATTTTCAGCAGGAAGAGGAAATTAAGAAAAGACGCTGGATGTGGACAAGACATACATTACAGAAATCATCAAATAATATTGCGAGGCAAGCCTAACTTGGGATCGTGAATGGAAAAAGGTAAATGGAAGACCAAGGAACACATTACACTGGGAATTGGATGTAGACATCAAAAGAATGAATAGCAAATGTAAACGACTGGAATGAATTTCCCGAAACAGTGTTAGATAGAGAATCCTGGTGGGTGACCTATGTTTTTCTACTGCGGGTAACTGTCATAAGTAAATAAGTAACTCAAAGAAATCTTAACTCGTTTGATCTGAATAGTATTTTTGAACCACAATACTATTTAAATCCTTAATCAATTAATTTCACATATTTGCGCAGTGAATAGTTGATCAAATCTAACACAGATTCATTTGTTTTACTACTGAATTAGTTTAGATGATATCTACTTCAATATCTTTTAATTATGATTTTTAATTTAATATCAGTGTTCTCCATAAACCTTCATTAATTCATACATCTTATTATCCAGATACTGATTCATAAGAAGCTGTTATTATACATAAATAAATACATATATAAATAGGTTATTTCAAATAAACACATTAAAACATTACTGTATTATGATCTAACTACTTATTATTGATAATGATATTAACTATTCACTCATAGCTCTTTACTGTAATCATAAATCAAATAATGTATATAATACTGTATATACGAGTATATATGTGATCAGACTGTGCAAAATGTATTTCGCTAATATATCACATAGTTCGGATTATCTCCGTCTTTTTATTACACTATCGAAGTTTATCGCAGAGGCTAACTACTCTTATTATATAAGTAGTTCAATCTAAAAATCTAGAAGACAAAATAAGAAATCATACAACTAATTTATGAATTGTATTTAGTCAATAAAAGTGATTGGTAACGAATAAGTGGGAAGTATAATAGTTTTATAATCTACTGATGTAGTTGATAGCAGCCATGGTGTTAATCTTTGGAAGTGTTATGGTCTCTTAGTTAATTACTTATGTCCTGAATCTTTATCATCTTTCCAAACAGCATCATTAGCCCTCGGAGAGAGAAATGCGGTATGATAATTATGAAGTTTTAATCCCTCATTTCTCTTTTAAGTACGTGTTGATAATGTTAGTTGGAAAAATAATTAAGACTTACAAAGCAAACTATCAAACTTGGAAACTACAATAATCACATCTTCATTCTAAGCTACAAATATTATCCATCATCTCAAGGGTGTCCATTGATTTGTATATGTGTACTTATATATTTTATCACTTCAAAGGTTCGTTTATTCAGTATACAATAATACAGTTATGGTAAATTTCGGGGGACGAACCAAATAGCCAAATAGTCTTTATATATAACAAACTATTCATTTTATTCTCAATTATGGATAGTGGCTAACAGTAGAATCCATATCGCACGTTTCGTCATATTTGCCACTCGTCAGCTGCTAACCACCACCCATCATTACTTATAATGCTTGTGACTTAAGCAAATATTGAGGCCATCCGTACAAGGTGTGCATATGGCAATAAGAGACTGCTCATGTGCAGTCCTAAACACCAATGGGAAGATTCAAAGAAACAATACTAAATGAATTTCAATCTCTGAAAAATTCCCATCATATTAAAACAAAATTATATGAACGAAGAACATTCTTTTCAATCATTTCTCATCAGGTTCTACAATTATAAATCCAAATTGATAATCCACAAAAGAAAATTGGCCAAGTTTAAGACAGAGTACATAATTTATATTGGCAGATGTTCTAGGAATTTGTATGTTTGGGCTCATGAGCACCTTCCGGTGTGGTTAAGCACATGTGTAGTCAAAACGGTTAACGACTCCATTTTAGCCCATTTAATTCAGACGGGACATACAGCCAACATGGAGCAATCTTTCGCAATAATATATTGTGTTAACAACAGTCTACCTAATTCCGTCAGATTGAGAATCCTGCAGACGGCTGAGGCAGTTGCTATCCGGATCAAAAAGCTAGAGCTTTGCATCGAAAAGAAATATGTTCAGCCGCTCCTTTTACCCCGAACAACAATTTTATGATATGGTGACGTAATTCATTTTTATATCCTAAACTGATCTTATCTACACATCTTACCATTGTCATTATTATTAGTATTGCACTTCCTACCCTTTTATATAAATTTATTCAGCATCTACCCCTATCTACTAAATCAGACCTAATTCATATTATTCGACATATTACGTAATTTCTGACTTGTAATCCCATTATTCTCTCTCACCTCATGTCAACTATATTTATTCTAATCATTTAACTTACGATTTTATTTCACTTATAAACTGATTCAAGTTAACACTTCATATTAGTCAGCTCCAACATTAAAGATTTGATTTATTTTTATATGACAAACAACCCTTGATTCACATGTTACAGTTTCTTAAATGATGTACTCTGCCTTAAACTTGGTCAATTTTTTATGGATTATTAATTTGGATTTATAATTATAGAACCTGATGAGAAATTATTGAAAAGAATATTCTTCGTTCATATAATTGTGTTACAAAATGAATTTATTCATTTCATTATTGTGATTTCTGTCTAAACGTTGCTAGTTCAAATAACTTTAGCTTGTAGAAATTATGGTCTATGTTAATGTATCATTTTAAAAATTCAAAGTATAAACTATTATCAGAAAGGGGTTTTTGTAGATATCATAATAATTTAGTATTTGAGTTTATGGGCCCACTGAAACTAGATCACCGTGGAAAACTTGGAAGCACTGAACGACCGATTCGTACTATTGTGGAACTCCACAGCAGTGTGCATCCACGGTTCCGCCCCGCAGGACTCAAACTCAGGACCTATCGGTCTCGCGGGCGAACGCCCAACCTCTGAACCACCTCTAGACTACTATTCTTTTTTATATTTATTTAACACATGAGTAAAATGTTTCTGTGTGAAAATGGCAGAAAGTCTATGCAAAATAATTTCAATTAGGCTTACTGTGCTACCTAGATTGATAAATATGTATATTTATATTACTGTATGAACAAGATAGGTTTATGATTAAAAATTGGTTGTGATTTAAATATTGATACATTTGCGCTTCAAATACATTAGAGTTCCTTAGGAGAAGTTTATCACTTGTTTAAATAATGCTGATAAACTACTATATAATCTGAAAAACATATAAGTCTATAGAAACATAAAGAAAATTGCATCATAAGACGATTTGGAATCCCAAATATGAAATGAGAAGAAAAGTTTCTTTTCGACGAAATCATTGATTCAAGCTGTATATTCATAATCTTCTTGATATAAATAGTTGGAAAATCATTGAAAGAAGTGACACATTCAAAATATGTTATATTACAAAACTGATCCATAGTACAACAAATTGTACAGTTTTTAGTCCTACGGGTGATTACTGACCACCCTAAAATGTGAGTATTAATTCATGTTACACTATATGATATGTAGTTAATTCCAACGAAGAGCATTGTTTAGTACAAGATTATAGATACAACATTTCTCATTCATTTCAACCAGGTATTCTTGATGATTGTCTTGAACAATCTAACATATGACAAGTTATTTCCAGTATGATAGAAAATATATTGAGTATAATCACTTGCTAATAGGTTCAAAAGATAATTTTTTCTTATAGTTCTTAGTATTTAATACAATAGTATCTGATAATGGAACACGTTTCGTTTTATTTTAAAACAGTTCTGTTTTATAAGCAAAGATTGATAGTGGCTAGTAGTGGAATCCAGGACGCGCGTTTCGTCCTATTTGGGACTCGTCAGCTGGATGAACCTGCGTCTCAGAGTTGATGTTTTATTATTTTAAAATATAAATGTTTAAACGGACTAGTTTGTGACAATTATTTTCGATTCCCGACTGACATTATGTTGTTTCTAATCCTAGTTAACATATCTAACATCTATTTTACGAAAGAAAGAAAAGATAGTTTCCTAATCATTCCATTGTCGAATTCTGTATATTTGCATGTCCTTTTATTTATTTACCTGTAAAATTACACCAATACCATTTTATAGTTGAGTTTTTTTGATCGTTTCCCTTTCATATATAATCTACAATTTCTAGTCAATTCTGTAATTTAATTATTTATTAATGATGAACTATTTTAGTGATAATTACAAATAGTATTACATGATTTACTCTTAATATATGTAATATTAACTAACATTTAGGCATTCAATAAATGTTTACTTTTTATTATGATAGGAGAATTTAGGCGAACTCGTCAGTTGAATGTATCTGCATCTCAGAGTTGATGTTCATTCTGTGACTCGAACCTAGTACCGTTTGCTTCAAACGCCAAAGCGTTATCAACTTAGCTGCTGAATGCTGATAGCCACTTCCTTGTACAATTGGGTGAAGTTTAAATTCACTTGGTGTTGTTTACTTGAATATTCAGATTGATGTTTCGGACTGAGATTGATCAGTCTCTTATTGACATATGTGCATACTGTGCGTATTGTCTCGATATAACCTGAGTTCACAAGCATTATAAGCATAGATGATCAACTGCATTCCCTAACATCAGTGGGAAGATTCAAGTAAACAATACCAATACGTGAAATTACTTACAAATTGTTTTCAATAATTAGAATAACCGGGCATAGATATAAAATCACAAACTTATTCTTAGATTACTTAAACTAAGAAACTACGGGATGAAATGCTGGTAAATAAGCTTTCTATAATAAGCAGATATATGTGAAATTTATACCATACAGTTGTTTTACAGCATTGTTTTGCCAGCCGACTAATTACTAATGAAAACATTAGTTATTTTATTAATAATAGTGTTTATGAAAAATAGGTTTAATCGTTTAAATATGAGAGTTTGATAATCAATTCTGAAGTTGTTTATGCATGAACTCTTCTAAAGTTTGAGGACTTAAAACAAAATTTCACAATTAAAAGAACTTAACTTAATGGCTATTAAATTTATTATCTGAATTTTTATTACCAACTAGTGAATACTTTAATCGGTCAAGTCATAAAATAATTGATCGATAACGTTTCATGAGGGTCACGGTACAACACGAACTTCAACAAGGTCGATATTCAAATCTCGACTATATACATTAATTGTCGTTATGTTTCTAAGACTCAAAGTTTGCATTTGCAATGAGAGCTAATTTACAAAAACATGATTCTCGACTGGTCTTGAAATGTCAATAGTAATTGTTAATTTGGTTTCGTCCCTTATTGATTCTCTCTAAATTTATATTGATGGTGTTCACTTTGAAATTTAGAATCCGTGTACAAAACATATTGCACTATTTTAGGAAGTTTTAGGGTGAGAAATAACAATTACAGAATACGTTTACTTAAATATGCGGCAGCCTTTTAATCCAATGAAGCATACCTTTTCTGTTGATAGTGGATAGCTTTCACTGGATTTATACAGTTCATTCTTATCGTTTACTCACGATTTTCTTATAAAATATTTGGTGGTTTACTAATCTCATATGCTCAGGACCAGAAATTAGAACCCTAATTATTTCAGCTTGTAGTTCTACCATGTTCGCATCGAATGATCATTTACAATATTATTTTTTCGAAAGTACTAACTGCCTCCTAAAAGACGATGGAATCTACCACTTATGTAATCTGTAAAAAAAATCAAATTTTATCTACCAAACATAAATTAAAGTAAATTCTTTGCTGTTTTATAACAAAAAGTGAATATTCTCGAACATTTGAAGCTAGCCAATATTTTTCTATATAAAATCTGAATTAATTAAATTGAATCGTATATTCGCGAATTTATTGGTACTTTAGACATGAAATTTAAAGGCCGTAAACGTCTCTGGATTCGATCCACGTTCCTGGAGTTGTGAATGCTCAATGTTGAGGGATGACAAGACTAGGAAGAGTCGGCCGTCAAATGTTTCCAGGTTTTTGGTGTAGGACTATATAAGATCAGTTCTTGATTTTAACCTTGAAAGTATCCACACTTGTTGATCATTATGTTTAAAATTTCAAACTAATAAGAAGCCTGTTTAACTGTTGTTTGTCTTACAACTTATTCTGGGTATTCTTAGTCAATTTAAACAGGGCATTACCAATGCGCTGAAGTGATCTACTGGCGATGAGATTTTTTATAGTGATGGAACTATTTTTCTGGTAAATGGATGGAATCACATAAGTGTTACCATACAGCTGACCAAATCATAAATTTTCTCAATCACTATCCTGATGGTATAGTTTGCGCACTAAAAAATTGTTTCATAGAGTTATACACGCTTTAGGTGGTGATCTCTTATAATCATATTTATATTCTAATTTTTATGAAGTTTGTTGTTGTTTTCTATCAGTCTACATTTATCTACGTGGTGTTAATAGTTAGATAGTTAGGTAACATTAGACAGAAACCTATTGTTGATAATGATAACTGAAAAATAATAAATAACTGATCCATGGTAAATAGTTATATGAATTCTTCATTGCAAAATGTGGTAGTTCTGAGTGAAAATTTTAGTTTAATATATCTCTTAATAAATTTTTAAAGTGACATCTATAAAAATTTAACAGAAAAAAATTATCAGAATGGAGATTTGTGGAAATTGTAGTAATTTTAACATTTGAATTCACAAGTCAATCTAAGCAAGGCCACCATTGAAAATCTGGTGGCATTGTACGTCAGTTTCGTCCTAGTATGGGACACCTCAGAAGTTATCGTCCACGATCCTGCACACGTGACTCGATCCCAGGACCTTCAATCTAGCGCGCGAACGCTTATCCTTTAGACCACTGAACTGGTATTCAACTGCTTTAATGTCTGATTTCAATTGATCCATAATCTTGCGCAATCCTTCATCCATTGTCTAAGGTAGATAACTATCTTCACCACTCTACTAGTCACAGCTTAGAAAATAAATTATTAAAAGTAGACTATATTAATTTATAGAAAAATCCTACTTATTTGAAATCAGTTAACTTGATATATAATAAAATCTTAACGAACAATCTATTCTATTAAAAAGTTTTCAACATAGTGATTAGAGAATATTTTATTAGTTATTTTTATATTTCTGTTCTTTAAAAAAGAAACGTTTTTCATTAACAATTCAATGAAGAAAGCACTTATATGTAAATCCGATGGCCAGACACTATCAACAACAAGTTACTGTGGGAGAGAACACACCTGATTCCAGTGGAGGAAGAAATCAGTAAGAAGTGTTGGAAGTGGATAGAACACACATTGTGGAAATCACCCGTTTGCGTCACAAGGCAAGCTTCATATGGAATCCTGAAGGCCAAAGGAAAAGAGGAAGACCAAAGAGCACATTACGCCGAGAATAAGAGACAGAAATGAGAAGAATGAACAAAAAATGGATAGAACTAGAAAGTCAGGCCGAGGACAGAGTGGGTTGGAGAATGCTCGTCCGCTGTCTATGCTCCATTGGGAGTAACAGGCGTAAGTAAGTAAGTAAAGTGTATGTAAATTGGCCTAATAAAAATTAAATCTACTATTCTGTTCTATTTAGTTTTTTGCTTTCTTTCTTTTTCGGATAAATAAATATACAGTCAGTTAGTCAGTCAGCGACAACGTAGGACCAGGCACATATATGCATCGTTCCAAGTTGCCAAACCTCGTTAGCACAACAAGATGAACACCGGATTCATAGAAGTAAATAATTTAGTGGTGGTAGTATATAAAGAAAGGTTGTATATAAGAATGTAGTATAGGAAGGAAAAACGTTATGAAGCAATTTTAATCTCAAGGTTTAAGGGAAGATAAAGAGTGTATACACCGACGCCATTGTGATCGATTCTGAGCCATGTCACACAGAGTCTCCAACCATTGGTTACGATAGTCACGCGGATCCCAACCATGTAGTCTGTATCTTCCAACATGGCTCAGACTAGAAGTGAGTGACTTCAAGCACTGATGCCATGTTTTGGTTTGGCCGCCCCTAACTCTCTTCCAACCGTCCCCAATACTAGTCATCATAGCGCGTCGTGGTAATCGGTGTTCAGGCATACGTAGCACGTGGCCCAACCATCTCAGTCGATGAAGATTCATCACCTCATCAACTAATTTACCATCATTCCCTAATACCCTGCGTCTAACCTCACTATTACTTACTCGGTTATCCCAGCAGATGCGAGCAATATTTCTAAGACATCTGTGATCAAATAATAGTAACCTACGAGTATCTTCTACTCTTAATGGCCATGTTTCACAGCCGTAAAGTAGAACAGAACGAACTGCTGCGCAGTATACTCGTCCCTTAATTGATAGACGGATATCTCGTCTTCACCATAGGTGACGTAAGTTGGCAAAAGCCAAACGAGCCTTTTGAATCCGTGCTGAGATTTCGTCAGACACCAACCCATTAGGGCTGATCAGACTTCCAAGATAAGTGAAGTTGTCGACGCTTTCGACTACTTCACTCCCTATCCTTAGTTCAGGTGTTGACGCAGGCCAGTCCTGGAGTAACAATTTACATTTGGATGGGGAGAAACGCATCCTAAACATCCTGGCATTATTACTGAGTTCCAACAGAAGACTCTGCATTTTGTCAGTGTCTTCACCAAACAGGACTATGTCATCTGCGTATTCTAAGTCAATAAGTGAACCTCCTGGTAGAAGATCAGTTCCTGAAAATTCAGTCGAAGAGAGTGTTATTTCCAGCAATAGGTCTACAATGAAGTTAAACAAAAATGGGGATAGTGGACAGCCTTGACGGACACCACCTGAGGTTGTAAAACCACATGACAGTTCGCCATAAGCTCTCACTCGACTGGTAGTGTTCAAGTAAAGAGCCTTCACAAGGTTTATGTACTTCTCAGGTACACCTTTTAATGACAGACACTGCCACAGAACCTCTCGGTCTACAGAGTCAAATGCTGCTTTCAAGTCAAGAAAAACTATCATTGTCGGACGCCGATAAGCATGTCTGTGCTCTAAAACTTGACGAATAGTGAATATGTGGTCGATACAGCCACGACCAGGTCTGAAGCCAGCCTGATTTTCTCGTGTTTGCAGTTCACGAGTCTTAGTTAGGCGCCCGATAATTATTGAGGCTAGTATTTTAGATGCTATGTTAGTCAGACTAATCCCTCTATGGTTATCACAGGATGATTTTGGCCCCTTCCTATATATTGGGACAATCAGTGATTGTGACCAGTCAGATGGGATTACGTCCGTCTCCCAGATTTTAACCAGAATATTAGTCAACCTAATCGCTAAAATTGGACCACCATATTTAAAGACCTCTGGAGCCAATCCATCTGGACCAGCTGCTCTTCCTCGTTTCAGATTACTTATAGCCTTTGAACTTCAAGTAGGGTCGGGGGGCCTACTTCAATGTTCCATTCAGGTTTTCTGGGAATAGTGGGTAGTTGTGCAGTAGCTGAAGGCCAGCTAAACTGCTCCTTAAAGTGTTCCGCCCATCGTTCTAAACGTTTAGGTTGAGAGCAGATAAGGGTTCCGTCTTTTTCCGAGATTGTCTCACTTACACTTGACTTCTTAATTCCGGTTTCTTTTATTAGTCTGAATAGTTGTCTGGTGTTGCCTACAGCCGCTGCCTTTTCCATCTCTTTTGCTTTCGTTGCCCACCACTGCTCACGATCGTTCCTTAGACTTTTAGTCAACCTTGATTTAATTTGTTTACGCTCTTCGTCGTGTTCAGAGCCTGATGGGATGAGTTTACGCGAATCCATCAGTGAAATAGACTTGGAAGAAATCCACTGGTTTTTTGGAGCCCTATGATTTAAAGAACTAATAGATGTTACTGCTGTTTCCACAGCTGTTCGTATGTCTTTCCAAGCAGCATCTGGGTCAGTCTCGTTTACAGAACTGCCTAGATGTGAACTCAGTTGTTTCTGGAATTCGCATTTGGCTTTCTCGTCCTCCAGTTCAATCCTAATGGGTCTTCTTAGTGTACTTTTCCTGCGTCCAGTGAGGCGCAGACAAAAGCGTGCTTGTATTAAAGCGTGATCAGAGTCTAAACAAGTATTCCAATACGAGCGACAATCTTCTATCGAGCCTCTCCAACAATGACTGATGACAATATGGTCTATTTGAGTCCATCGTTGGTTTGGTGCAGGTGGTCGCCATGTCAGACGATGTCTCTCTTTATGCTTAAAATTAGTGCTTGCTAAAAATAAACGATTGTCTGAGCATAGTTGCAACAGACGATCACCATTATCAGTTCGTTGAGCTGGAATACTAAAACACCCACCTAAATGTCTTTCTGTTTGATTTAAGCTGCCTACCTGGGCATTAAAGTCACCCGCTACGACTACTATGTCTGAGCGCTTAGCTTTCTGAAGAAGCTCAGAGAGTTTTCTGCAAAAGTCATCTTTCACTTCATCATGGCTGCAGTCAGTGGGAGCGTAGGCAGAAACGACGAAAAGGCAACGACGTGTGTCCCTGTCCCTCCGAGTTCTTACGGAGCCATTCAGCCGGACAGCACACAGGCGACTGTTAACGGGGATCCATTCTAGTAGTGCTTCTTCTGCCCTCGTACTAAGTGCTATGCCTACACCTGAAAGTCCACGAGAACTAGTCATGGGGTCGCCAGATACACGGAGGGTGTATTTCGTTGGCTGTCCATTTTGGCGAGGTGAGGTCAAGTGAATGACCACACTTGGATCCTGTATGCGTGTTTCGGAGACACAGCATACATCAATCGTACGAGATTCTAGGGTTTTAGCTAAGGAGGCCTGTTGACCGATTTGACATAGGGTACGTAAGTTGAAGGCTCTAATGTGTAGTTTGGAGAGAGGTTTTAGTAGACCTGGGACAGTGTTTCGCGCACTAGAATCGTTGACCATGGTGACACTTTAGGTGGAAACCGAAAGAGGAAGTTTAGTGTTGAAAGTCAAGGTAGAAGGAATAGTAGGAATTGAAGAAGGAGATTGATTATGAATACAGTGGTCTTGAGTGCTGTTAGAGGTATGAGGGCAGTTAACACTTCCCGGTTGCCCACACCGTGGAAGGGTTCTTCTAGGGGTACCTGAAAAGGAAATTGGGTTAGAAGTGGTTTTAATGACCTGAGAGCGTGACCGCAGTGCCCAAGGGACAACTGCTTGAGGTCGGTCACACACGACCTTTTTGTGGGTAGTTTTTGTGTTAGCTCCGTTCTTTAAAGGACCTTACCGCCGGAGATGGGTATTCGTGGGATAAGGCGAGGTGTGCATTTTTAGGGTCGACCTTTTCTAACCCCACCCATCCTTGTGGGAAGGCAGCATCGCTGTCATGCTGGTTGTCTGAAGGAAATACCCTACTGAGGTCACACCTCTGTACAGTCGGCAGTACGACTTCACCTTCGGACCTTGGGATTGCTGCTTTTAGTCTTACCGCTCTTCAACCGACCTGTCTGGCATGGTAGGACCTCGAGGAACGATTGTTCCAGCCAGCATAGCTCGATTGCTTCATCACGATAGGCAAGCCCGACCACCACGTCAAGGTAGCAGCAACGGTCGGGATAAATATACTGTAGTGAACGTAAAAACTGGTTGGGGACAATCGAATGTATTTAAGCACAAATACATTCTATGTCTGACCATCACCATATACTACTTATATGGATATAAGTAGATCACACCACAATACTACTAATTATAAATAAACTTTAAGTGTTTCTTTTCTCATTTTGTCAATAAATGTCACTTCTGATTAGTTTAAATAAACATATTCCATTAAAACTTTTACATTTAAATCTATTTATTCTATTTGTTATTGGTCATAATGACAGAATTTATAAATAATTAGAAGAAAAAAAATTATTGATTAATCAAAATTAATGGAATTCGCAGTTGATGTAAAAAAAGAAAAAAAAAGGAAAAGAGAATTAACATGGATAACTATGACAACTAAACCATGTCAATAAATCAGTTTGTTGTTGATCAATTATTATATCATCAATAGATAAGTTAATTTCATTTGTACTTTTTGAAATTATTTAATGGAATCTATAGTGATTACCCTTATAATATGTATCATTGGATATAATTAACCTATATATTAGATAATTAAGATAAAAAGAAAATTTTAGTGTTAGTGGTAAGAAGAGGAAGTTTAATTTGTTATTTAGTTTCTAATCTTAGTTACTTACTTACTTACGCCTGTTATTCCCAATGGAGCATAGACGGCCGACGAGCATTGTCTAACCCACACTGTCCTTGGCCTTTCTTTCTAGTTCTATCCATTTTTTGTTCATTCTTCTCATTTCTGTCTCTTATTCTCGGCGTAATGTGCTCTTTGGTCTTCCTCTTTTCCTTTGGCCTTCAGGATTCCATATGAAGCTTGCCTTGTGACGCAAACGGGTGATTTCCACAATGTGTGTTCTATCCACTTCCAACACTTCTTACTGATTTCTTCCTCCACTGGAATCAGGTGTGTTCTCTCCCACAGTAACTTGTTGTTGATAGTGTCTGGTCAACGGATCCGAAGTATTTTATGTAGACAACTGTTATTAAACACCTGTATCTTCTGGATGATGGCTTTCGTAGTTCTCCAGGTTTCCGCCCCATACAGTAGAACTGTCTTGACATTTGTATTGAAACTTCTGATCTTGGTGTTGGTTGACAATTGTTTTGACTTCCAGATGTTCTTTAGTTGTAAATATGCTGCTCTTGCTTTGCCGATCCGCGCCCTCGCATCTGTATCAGATCCACCGTGTTCATCGATGATGCTGCCCAGATATGCAATCTTAGTTAATATTTAGTTACATGATGGTAAACCCAATGATCTTTTGTATAGGAGCAAATCGAAAAAAATTTTAAGTTTCATAAAATTAGTTAATTTAATTATTTCAATTAGTTGTACGTTGAAGTCGTTAATGTGACATTTTAAAAAACTGAAGTTATCATAAATTATTAGTTTGCATAAAAAAAAGTTATGTAAAAGTATTTATTATAGGACATTCAATAGAAGAAAAAGAAATCTATGAAATCCATCACCAGATTTCATTAAATTAGCCATGATAATCATATATTTGTCATTTATATACAGTTGAAGCTATTGTGATTTATCTCAACAATGATCTGGTTCATAAGAATTGTTTACTTACCCTGACTACCATGACCCACAACATTAGAGTAAGTAATAAGTGAATTATTAGACTTCCTTTTTAACAAAGTCTTTTTTCGCCAGTTCCTATTTTCTTTTCATCTCATGTATAAATATAAAAATCAACCTGTCATTCTCAATTATTTATTAATTTTAAGCTAAGATGGATAGCGGCCAGCAGTAGAATCCAGGAAGAGCGTCCCATCTTATTTGGGACTCAACAGCTGAATGTACATGCATCTCAGAGTTGATACTCACTCTGGCACTCGAACCAAGTACCGTTTAATTTTTGCCTAAAAATCTTGTGACTTAAGGAAATATCGAGGCAACCCGTATAGGATGCACATATGCCAACAATCAATTTCAGTTTTAACAATGAGAAAATACAAGCAAACAACACCATGTGCGTTCATTAATTTTCTTATAAATTGATCATTTTATTCGTCTTATTATTTAATTATTTAGTTACACTGAATTCAGAAAAACAGCCATTTATTTGTTAAACATACATATTAGAGTAAAGTCACGGTGAAAACAAACTGTAAGTAATATTTATTTCTTTTATTCGTCATTTTGTTTCACTTAAAGCAACAAAATAAAAACTACAATTTTCAGTGAGTAAACACACACAGTAATGCGTTTTTTTAGATTAAATGCCTTCTAGAGATTCAGCAAGTTGCGTAGATGGTTTTTTCAAGTTAACAATGGTGTGTAGTTTCAATGTTGATGGAAACCTCTTGAAAGTGTGATTAGATTGCTTATGATATATATTGATAAGATTGAATTTAAGCCTTGAAAATTCATATTACAAAATTCCAGATGACACTGGAATAGGACTTAAGAAACGATTAGGAAAGCATATCAGTTGAGACAATTGACTGAACAGAGTAAAAGCGATTTTCTAGAATCAGTCTAATCATCATAGCATTTCACTTGAACCTAATGGTTCCCTTCATTTACAATTCATCGTAAGATAACTGACTTAAAACTTTACAAGTAACTGTTATATTTTACAGTACTCTCTTTAACTTTCTTGATGTAAAAATGAAACTTATCAATATGGCTGTGGTTTGAAAGGTAATTGATTGTACACTGTAAAATAAGAACTTTATAATTATTCCCATGTCAATTAATCATAATAATAATCATCAATCGAAATAGTTGCCTAGCTGTTTTATGTTGTTTTCCAGAAAACTATTATTTTACGAAAGAACATATGAAAGAAAACCAGTAATGTAAATGAAAACTGACATATTATGGTTATTATAAATAAATGCTTCAATGCTCTCATACATTTTACTAAATTTATTTCTAATGAAAACCTATAGAGTAGTGTAAAGGTATGAATTAAATTGAATACGTATAGCTTGAAAACAATTTTCTGATAATAAAAGACTTAACGCTAATGGAAATGAAATCCAACTGAATTAGTAAATAAATTTCTGTCAATAGATAGAGAACAAATGGCATGACAATAATTGAATAAAATAGACACTTGTACTGAATATTTTTATTGAATTAGTTCTAAGGTGTCCATCCATCTTATTTAGCTATTTGTGTATCGTTATAGAAAGGTTACATTTTTTCGGAACTACTTCGAAGTTTAAACGTTATGCATTTATCTGTCCATTAAATTACCACTTCAAAAAATATAATATATTTTAGCATATACTGACCCGGGATATGGAGTTAGAAATAGTACTAGATTAACATTTATGTTTTAGGAATACCTCCTATACACTTAATACTTTACATCCTTTTGTCCCACGACTAACACACATCGATCTGAAAAGGAGTGTATTTTGCGATGGCACCTCATTGGTACAAAAAAGAATAAGATGCGATGTTTCGGAAGAAACTCACTGGTTTATTGAGTTATTTGTAATTATGTATAAGTGATGTTTATGGTTGTTGGTAATTAAATAGTCAACCTTCATCCTCTCTGAGAACTTATCTTCATTCAATATAACCATATTGATCTGTTAGACTCTAAAAAATGTCAATGTATCTGATTACTTTCCACAAATTATTTTGTTAACTATTAGAGATCTTGGTCATTAGTGAAAGATACTCATTAGTAAGGCTTCATTTTATTTGTTACCTAGAATAAAAGCTTAGAAGAATATAAATAATTAGATAGAATGAGGTTTCCTTGACAAGTTATCGCTCACTCAGACTAGTGAATCAGTTGTTAAAATAATAATGCAAAGTAGTAAAATTCTATATCCTATGGTATTCCGATTACATATATTTTACTATCCAGTAAGGACATCATGTAATTTACTTGCCAAATTAACTCTTTAAATGCCTTATTCAGTCACTAGATTTATAAAATGATTTCCAGTCAGTAAGTATGTAAATAATAGTTAAAGTCAAGGGGACTGAGTTGGTAGCATTGTTTTGGAAATATACGTATTTGAAATGCTTGGGAATGTAAGTATAATATTGACAATCCTGTCCTCCTAGTTCAGTGAATATCGAGATTTATAAGTAGTTATCACAAACAATAATGTATTTCTTGTAAACAATTACGATTACATTTTGATGAAGTAATTGTCAAATACTTCTGTTGTCAATTTGTTCCTGTCAAAAATGTCATGTAATCTTCCGATATACATTCTAGTCAAAATAAAATAAAAATAAAATTCAATAAAAGCAAAAGCTGCATTCCTACAATTGAAGAACATATGGAAGTCAAAACAACTGTCAACTAATTCCAAAGTGAGAATCTTCAGTACGAACGCCAAGACAATTCTACGGTACGGAGGTGAAACATAGGGAACTACCACAACCATCGTCAAAAAGGTATAAGTATTTATAAACAATCGTCTGCGTATGATACTTAATATTCATTGACTGGATACTATCAGCAACAACCTACTGTAGGAGAGAACAAACCAATTTCCAGTTGAAAAGAAAATTAAGAAAAGACGTTGGAAGTGGATCGGACATACATTACACACATTGAGTCGGGAATTGGAAGCAGACATGAAAAGGATGTATAGGAACTGGAAAGAACTAGAAAGGATTGCTCAGGACAGAGTTGGATGGATGGTCTATGCTCCTCCAGGAGGGGTAACAGGCGTAAGTAAGCAAGTAAGTATTAGAATGTTCATTCGCAATGTCAATTATTCTGACTGCTAGAACCTGTTGCGTTTTTAAATATATTTTACAACTATTTACAAAGTTATTAAGCTATCTTCTGTAGACTGATAAATTGTTTCAGCGAATTCACTATTAAAACAAATATTAAATAAAAATTAACATGAATGAAAATAATTATTTAGTATAAACAAAACATATGGGGAAAGTAGTAATTTGATGTCAACATAGAATAAACCAAAGCAAACGACTTTGGCTACAAAATTATTATGTATATTTAAAGTAATTAGTCCCTATGATAAATTTCGATGGTATAATAAGAAGACGAAGATTATCAGAACTATGTGATATATTAGCACAATGCATTTCGAACAATCTGATCGCACATATACTTGTTAAGAACATTTATATATAAAAATAAAAGGTCAACTAGACTGGAAATGGGGGGTAAGAGGAGACAAGGATAATAATAATAATAATAATAATAATAATGTGAAAACAATTTGACACCTAATCACTCTGAATAATAAGCTAATGTTACCAGAGTAGGTTTAAGGTGAGAACAAACTGTTTTTGAATACACAAAGAGGGGTTGAAAGATTTAAATTATATGGAATAAAATTAATTTATTTTGTCATAAAATATCTTCTGTGATTACTTTTGAAACTAGGCAAATAACAAACAAATTCAAAAAATTATGTTACCATAGTAATTCTGTGTAATTATTTCCTTCCCTCTTAATTTTTCCGTGTAAGCACAAACGTTAGGCAGATAAAATACATGTAAACTGTATATGTTTATAAATAATATATACCTTAGCAATTTTCCGTGAAATTTTCAACCCATTTATTTGAAGTGTGATACCTCATAAATAACAAGGAATTCATTGGCGAAACTGTCGTATTCGTTTGTAGGTTATTTAAAGAGTGTGTTAAATTCTAAGAAGTTCTCTAGTTTTTATTTTTTTTTAAATATGTTTGATTCTGGATAATAAGTGATAACTCATTTACCAAAAAACGCAATTATTTGAAAAACAGAACAGTTTTGTACCTTTTTCAACTCTAATCACCTAATACTCTGAGTAGATTTTAATTTGAACAAAAGGATTTTCACAGATTAGGGCATTTAATACCTAGTAACACAAACCAGCCTATATTATTTACAGTATGCTTAAAGTGTATTTCTTTATTTTTCAATATTACAAATAGACACTAACTACACAAAGAAAAATATCGACTAAAACAATCAACCACTGAACGATACCCCACATTATTATCAACAATTATCAATGTTACTTGATTCCTATTTCTAACGTTTACCAAGAGACATTTTGATAGCATTAAGTGTTTAACTATAGCAATTAATAAATTGAATACTTTCAAACTAAGTTTAACCTAAAAAAACCTTCTGAAAACACTCATTAATTCTTTGGAATTCATATTCAATTTGAAGAACTATAAACCTAGTTTGTTTTCAATATATCATTAATAACTTTTGTTTAAAATAAGTAGTAATTAGTTAAATTAATACATTGATAATTTAAAAAAATATATTTAGGTCAGTCATTTACTAATAACTATGTTTATTATTGTTATTATTGTAATAAAAATCAAACTTACAATTAAATACATATAAATATTAATATCAGAAGGGGTTTGTGAGGATATTTTAGTAATTTTAATGGTTGAAATCAAGAGTTAATTGAAGTTAGACCGCCATGGAAAACCTGGTAGCACTGAACGATCATTTCGTCCTAGTATGGAACTCCTTAGCAGTGGGTATCCATGATCCCGCTCGCGGGATTCAAACCCAGGACTCATAAACATATAAATTTGTTAATATTTTTTATAAATTGGTTTTCAACAATTAATGTGTAAAATAAATTTTCGGCTGAAGGCTCAGAATATTACAAAATGTAATGATAAGACTACTTTCTTTCTATTATCTTTTTTCACTTCTTTCGATAATCTTACACAAAATGACTATAATGAGATTTGAGAATTCATTATTTCAGTCATTTTGCAGTTAGTAGTTATTCATTTTATGACAGAATGTCTTACTCAAATCTGAGAACCATACAGTAAATACTTCATTTGCAAAATGTCAATCAATTGTTTCAGACTTGATTGTTCATTCGTATCCACACCATTCACTCTTCATCCTCATTCTCTTCTCTTAAAAATTCTTAACCTTCTGCCGCCAGACACTTCACTTTCACTTGGTGATACATACTGCTAATATCTGTCGATATCAGTAGCACACACCACAATAGAACTCATTTATCTATAAGAACACAGGTTATTTTAATCCTACTGACAAGGCTGACTTGATATCATTCATTTAACAGTTGTCTTTATTCTAAAATGACCAATATACTGATTGTGTAAAGCTAAATTCACTTTCAATTTTCTCAACTCATAATTATCATAATTCACTTGGTATTGTTTGTTTGAATCATTTCATTGATTTTATTAGGACTGCAATCGATCAGTCTCTTATTGGTATATGGCAATTTTATGCGAATTGCCTCGATATAACCATTTTTCACCAAGCACTTTAAGCAAAGATGGACAGTGACTAGCAGTGGAATCCAGGACGCGCGTTTCGTCCTATTTGGGACTTGTCGAGGCAATATGCACAGTATGCATATATACCAGTTAAGAGATTGATCAATTGCAGTCCTAAAAAAGCAATGGGAAGATTCAAACAAACAATACTAAGTGATTTTAAACTTTACCTCATTGCACAATCAAAGGGCTATCGGGACTCAGTAGCTAGGTGGATAACGCGATGACGTTTGAAGCGAAACTTACTGGGTTCGAGTTCCAGAGTGAACATCAACTCTGGGATGCAGGTACATCCAGCTGGCAAGTCCTAAATAGGACGAAACGCGCGTCCTGAATTCCTTTGCTAGCCACTATCCATCTTGCTTATAATTATCAGGTTCAAATTCTCTACAAAACCCCATTCTAATAAAATTTCTTTTGTTTCTAAGGATATGTCTATTTCAAATAACATTCATATCAAACTTTATCAACTCAGCCAAAATATGATTCTCAAAATTTTATTATATATATAAACCTATTTATAGACTGTATGCTCTAGGTTATGTTGATTCTTTTTCCGGTTTGTTTAAAACATTTATTATATTAAAAATTTATTCTATTTAGTAAATATAAAATTAAAATGATAATTTCTATATTTGGAATCACTCCAATCTGTACATTATAAATAAAGAAGCCAATGTCCTAAAACTATGAACATTTAACTGAAGAAAAATTTTCGAAAACAGAAAACTTTTTTTTGAATACTCACTAATCTTATAAAACTGTTACCTAGTGAATATTTAAAATTTAAAAAAAGAATTACAAATATAAAGGATTAAAGTGTTGAATATTGGCGTCGTATTATAAAAAAATTTATTATTTTTTTTGTAATTTTAGTAGATTGACTTTTAACAAGATGTAACTTTTCGGTAGATTTATTAATAACTTATATGTAACTATGAATTATCTGAAATTTGAATATTGAATTTTGGCTTGGAACATTGTGAGTAGACTTGAAGAGAAAAATATGAGAAAACAAAAAAAAAAGAAATGTGAATCGATTTTATTTAAATTAAAAAAATTTTATTTACTTATGATAAAGTAAAATTTTCTTCATCAAGAGAGAATTTTCGGTTTTTTTTTTTTAAAAAAAAAATTAATATCACTGGCTAATTATAGAAAAGGTAACCTAGAAACATATCTCATTAGATAACTTTAATATAGGATGAGTTGATGTACTGAGCTGATAGATTCTCTCAACTAGACTTTCTAAATAATACATTATGATTATATACAAAACTTTCGAATATATTACTTCAGATAGTTGGAATAAATGATCAGATAGTCGTAAAATTAATGATTATCAGTAATTAATCAGATAGACATTTGATTCCAAGTTGTTTTTTTTAAATCCTTTATGTTGACGATTTTGTTCCGAAAACTAATGAATGCTTCACAGGATAATTAATCAGCCTAAAGAATCCAGTAACCAATATATTGAAAATGAAAGTAAAATGAAATAAAAGAAGACAGTATTTTATACAATTAGTTCCCTTTATTATCTGGAAGAGAGAAAAAATATAGCCTGGTGCACTGATCTGTCTTTTTGATCTTGGTAATGATTGAACACAAACTTAATTAAAAAGTGACCAATATCTTATAGCGGTAAATAAATCTCCAAAATAAATAGTTCCGTAAGTCTATGACATACATGTTCACTTCATAATTTTTACTGGACACACTCCTAGCTGAAGACGCTCATTCGAGCACCCTCATCAAATCATGTTTGGGTAGGCTAAGCTGAAGATCTTTTTTGACAACTAGTTAGTTCAGACTATATACTTCTCGACCCATCCATTATCTTCCAAATATGTCTTCGGACCCCCTGATTTCTAACGTCTAGTTTGACTGGCTATGGGTTGCTCGATTAAGAAGGTAATGTGGACAAAAGCATTGTCAATCACGAAATATCCGTGACCTCATTAGTTATATTTGGATAGACTTCAGAAACTATCCATTTCTACCAACCATGTATTAATACGGTCTTTAGCCTAAAAGACTAGACTCACTATCGTTGATGCTGCGTGGTTTGAGACCATCAGCTACGAAATAGTTGAACAATACTTATCCATTTCCAAAGTTGGCTGAAAAAAAGCTTACTAAAAGTTTCACACGTACAATAAAGAAGACGTAGATAAAAGCCGCAATAAAGAAGCTTAGACTGTAATATTATTTTGATTGAAGTAATTCAAATACATAAGATCCCTTTAGAACACGTCAAAAAACTTGGGTTTTAAGGTTTTTATTGAGAAGAAAAGTATCGCTCCTAAACAACTTGATCCACTTTACAAAGTATTGTTGGTGAATTATTTATATTGGTTTGATAATATTTCTCGTTTAGTTATTTATATTATATTTTCATCAAGGAAAATTAGGTTATTTGTGGAAGGAAATCCATGTGTAGGTTTTAGAAATTCTATGAGTAATCTGAGAAGCACTTCTGGAATTTCGTGGAAGGCACTTGTATTCTGTAAATGATTTAAATTTCTTAAGATCATAAGTAAATAAAAATTTGAGTTAAATTCATTGAACTGTAATCACAGTTTAGAGGGGACATAGTATTCACACAGCCAATTTCTACTGTTATAAGAGTTTAACTGTGACCGCTGACTACTATTATACAAAAACATTAAGTTTTAGCCTTCTATTTGAACATGCCTCAGGGTGTCGCCTTGTCCTATATGGGTTCTTTTTACAGTACCTAGCAACGTGTGTTCGAAAACAGAGGCGATAACCTCGATCAGTGTCAACGTATTGAAACACTTTCCTCGGTGACATGGACATTTTATTCGAATGTCGTCCCCGAAAATTCCACGTCGTGCATTATTCGCCGAAGCTAGGACTGGTTGTAAAAAGCGGAGAGGTAGTCAGTGTATGACATGGTGTTGTGATATAAAAGAAAGCTGTACAAGAATGATATCTGTTGGTTCTTCAAGACTTCCTGGTTTGAGTCCTAGAGATGGTGCAACATAGAGGTTTGAGACACGGTTCAGAAAAGAAGTCCTTGGCGATCCTGCTATAACTCTCATTTACTTCTACCATATAGTGAGTGTAACTTATTTAACTGAAAAATTCTTTTAAGTTGTATTTTTCGGATTGAACTACTTCTCTCATTGTTAAATTTGTTATTTCGTTCTCATACACTAAGTTCTATTTATTTTTATTCTTCTCTTCGTAGGACCCACTTTTCGTCCTATATCTCTTCATAACCTCCTTTTTATTGTGTTCCAAAACCGATGATAATCTAGTTATATTTTAAATTTATTATCAATCATTTCTTTCAGTAAATGTAAAAGCGACTGGGCAGATAAATTGACTTAAAAATGATGATTATTACATAATTTCTCATACTTATATCTCGGAAATAGATGTAGAATATTGTTTTGAGGTTTGAATTTTAGCTCAAGGAGGTAAAAAGTGCTATGACATCAGAAATAATTGAACTTTATCAGAAGGGGGTTTCGTGGAGATTTTAGTAACTTTATATAGTTGAGATCATGAGTCAATTGAAACTAGACTATCGCGGAAAACCTGGAAGCACTGGAAGGCCGTTTCGTTCTATTGTGGGACTCCTCAGCAGTGCGCATCCACGATCCCGCCTCGCGGGATTCGAACCCAGGACCTATCGGCCTCTCGCCAGAGCACTTAACCGACAGACCACTGAGCCGGCTGGCATCCAACTGTGTTAATGTCTTACCTCAACCAATCCACGAAATCGCGCGATCAACTTCCATTGTACTGAGGTAGATAATTGAACTTTTATTGTTACTCAACCGAATCCTTTTAATATAATCAAAAAAAGTATTCTTGAAGTGTATGTAATGCTCTAGGTATTAATAAATAAGCTTAATCTTGAAGTTACAATTTAACTCTGAATTAAATTTGTTTTTCCGAAGTTTTATCACTTTCGGTTTGCGTGGAAATATTTTGTTCATTCATATACACAATTGTACAATGCAGAAATAAAATCTTATTAATTTTAATTGGTTCGAAAGGAATAAACGTAATCAAAATTCTATGACACGATTTTATCTTCGTTAAATTTACTGGTAGTTTCTAACATTTATTTGTACCAAACGACTAATAAGCATATTTTCGAAATAGACATTGTCTACTTAATGCAAAAAAATTAATTATAAAAACTGTTTGATTGATTTTGATTGTCTGAATTCGAGTGTAAAGCCTTCCAAAGTATATCATAAGGTTGTTTTGAGTTTTATTCTTGAGGGCTGGATGGCTCATTGGTGACGTCTCTGACTGTGAAGCTGGGTGACATGGGATTGAATTCATCAGGAAACATCAGTTCCCTCAAGATTATATGTACACCTTGCTGACGAGTGAAAAGTATCGCGAAACCTGGGTTCAGAGTTTCCTGATGACTACCTCTAACCACCATTTAAAATGCCACCAAATTCCCTAGTACGGCCGAGGGTGGGGAAAAACGGATCTCACTCTCGAAACGCTCTCACATGACCACGTGTATACAACCATTACCACGGAAGTCCTACTGACTGCCTTCTCGAACCAGGGGTGTTGTTTACGAAATTGAGAGGACGAAAAATGAATGTCCAGTGCTTTAACCGGATTAACGGATATAAAGGATCCACCTAGGGGAGTTGGCAAACCCTGATCACAAACCAATAGTGCACATGTGCTTCAGGAATCTGAGGGAACAAATGGCGTACGAACCTATTGTTGGTGACTGGCTACCATGGGACTGCATCTCCTGACGTCGCTCTACTATTTCATGGATCAGACCTTTAGAAAGATTTAATATTCTTACTACTATCAGTACACCTGTCTTCCCAATATCAGCTTGTACTTTTAACTATTATGCTTGGTGACGTATTCTATTTCATTGTGATTATTGACTCGAATAGCCTTGATTGGTCTAACATAACTATCTGTAGTCACTTACCGTGATGAGCACTTTGTACTGTGATGGCAGAATATTTTCCTACTTGAAATGTTAAAAATAAATATAAGCTATTACTTCAAAATTTATCCATAATTTAAGAAAAATAATACATTGAAGGCGATGAGACTAAATGAAAAAAAGTTACCAAGCTTATCATTAGATCTATTTTGAACTTAGTCTGAATTCTTAAACACACATTTTTGAGGAGCCCAAGATTTAAATGAAACATTTAATCCTCTCTGATTTTTAACAGTTTTCAGTTGATGACATCAGTGCGTAGTTAAAATTATTTTCAATATTTCTAAATGAACTGAAACTGAGATGGTGGAGAAGATTTGTAGCTCAGGTGGATGAATTTGATGGAGTTTTGTCCCCGAAGTTTGTGCTGATGATGACTTTCAGAAGGACGATGAAAGCCCCATGACCGAACCATCCAGCTCAGAGAATAAAACTCCATCAAAAAGCTGACGATTTTTTTATGACAATAGTTTCTATAATTATATCAAGTCAGTACTTCAATTCATCTACTAGTAACAAAGATATTATCTATTTGTATTTAAATTCCATTGACAGAAAACCCATGTTTACTGTTAAAACACAAGAAAAAAGCCATATCTGTATCAGATTGGAAGAACATACTTCATATAAAATGCATATACAGTAAAATATATACATGCAATAGTTATACATCAAAAAATATCTTGTATGAACTGTCTTCTAGGTAGATTTTATGTAGCCTAATGTAAATCATTCGAAATAAAATGATATTTTTTTATAAGTAAAATATTGTTATTATATATCAGTTATTTCAAACATTGAGGAAATCATCCAACTGCGGCAAGCCGTCACACGGAATCCTGAAGTCCAAAAGAGGAGAGGAAGATCAATGAAAACACATTACTGCAAGAAATGGAGACAGACATGAGAAGACTGAACAACAATTGGATAGAACTAGAAGGAAAGGCCCAGGACAGAGTGGGTTGGAGAATGCTGGTCAGCGGCCCATGCAATATTGGGAGTAACACACGTAAGTAATTAAGTATATCAGTTATTATCTTTTTAGGATAAGTTATATTTAAAAAGGTTTTTAATTGGTGTCCAGACTATAATCCATTTAAAACAGAAATCTATGTGTCCTATATAAAAGATTATTTCTAAATCATACAAATATCAGCTATTATGTCATTCACTTAGTTCTGTTACTTTGAAATTATTCAACAAAGTTTGAATGGATCTTCAAAGTATCTAAAACTATCTCTAATTACTAATTCATTTGTTTTTTTCTTTTGTATATAATTTTCTCATATATTAAATTGAAATAAACTAAGTGCTTTTAGATAAACTACATAAACACAAAATGCTACATAAATAAGTTTTATAATCTTGATTAGAAATGAACAAGCAATATGATTATCATAATGCTCTACTAGTATATTAACATAATGTGTCATAAAATTTACATAATTTAGCTTAAGTGATCATAAGTTGCGACATAAATTTCACTCATCTTGTTAACTATAAAAGTATTTCAGAACAGATATCATTTTGTGTGATGACTCCCTCCAACCTTTGATGCAGTTTCTTCTTCAATCATCCTCTTTCCCTTCCGCCTTCAAGATTTCAAATTAAGACTTCTCTCATGATTCAGTTTGATGATTTCCGTAAAGTATGTTCTATTCACTTCCAAAGTCTTTTCTTAATTACCTGTCCAGCTGGATGCTCGTTTGTTCTCTCCCATGGTAGATTGTTACTGATGGTATAAGACAAGCGTATACTGAGTATCTTGCAAAGATAATTCTTTGAAAATACTTGTACTACTTTGATGATGGTTGTGATAGTCCTCCGAATTTCAGCTTCGTACAACAGAACTGTCTTGATGTTTGTATAGAGGATTAATACTTTGATATTGGCTTGCATATAGATGTTCTGAGTTTCATATGTCTTCAAATTGTAGGAATGTCGCCCTTACTTTGTCTATACATACCTTTACATATACATCAGGTACTCCTTGTTTATCGATGATGCTGTCCATGCATGTATGTATAAGTTTCCATCTCTTACAGAGCTTTTCCATCACGTGTGATTGGATTGGTGCTCTCTGTGTTATATTTCAGGACCTAGGTTTTTCCATTCTTTATGTTAAGTCCTACTACTGTACAGGCTGCTGTTACACTAGTTGTCTCCACCTGCATTTTCAACCCTCCTACTTTATGTGGGCTTGGGACTGGCAGTAACTTCAGAAGAGCTATAGGCGGAGTTAGTTTAGTAACTAAATGAATAAAATTTGTAGTTAGTAAGCTGAACGGATGAATTTTCTATTACTTGGCCTACCGAAAATGCAGCGCAAAAGAATTAAAAGTCTGAATAGTAACCGAAACTTTTAAAAATTAACTATCGGTTGACTATGTTGATTAAATTTTCTGAAAATGTCAAGTTATTTAGTAATAAGTTCATTCTTACAAAAAATATTATACTGTACTTTTGTAAATATTATTAACGCTTGAAAACAAAAGAAAAAAAGTGAGAAATAATCTTAGCTCATCAAGATTGTTCAAAATCAACAAAAGGCATCGGAAAAGTATGCCTTCATTGAGCGTTACATCGAACTTTTTTTACTGAACTAACTTTTAGCGAATAGTAAAAACTTGTAGTTGATAAACTACCGCTCACAGTAATGAATTTACTAACACTCAAAAAAGAACATACTATAATATTGTTTCAAATCCAAAATGATATTGAATCTATGTAAATTGTAATCAAAAATGCATAATGAGATTTTTCTCCAGCCAACAGGAGTTTCTATCAGTTCACTAGTGTCTGCAAACAATTATAAATACAGTAGTTCAATAACACAGAAAAGAAATCCATTAAAAAATACTATAGTAAATGATTACCTCATGTGTATATAAATGTTCTGTAAGAGAAGTAAATAAGCCTTCATGAAAGTGGATTCATTATTTTCCTTACAAATAATTCAATTGATTTATTCATTTCCTGATCATCATTTATTAATTTTATTCCATATTTTACGAATAACTTACACCACGCAGGAATGTTTATGCAACGTATCCATATTCAATCATATTTCTAAACAGTATCAATGTAAATTATCACTACCTTCGAAATTAAGGCCTTCATAAGAGAGACTTCTTATGTTTGATTAGATGATAAACAATAAACAATTTCATCGTATCTTCAAAACGTTTGTTTGTTTAGTATCCTTCACCCCTTTCGTATGCCTTCTTCACAGTTCCTATGAGTAAATCGGTTTTTAAACATAAAGAGTTGTTAAAAAGGTATACAGTTGCATTTTAAATCATGTGAACACATACTTGAGTTAACCAACATGAACGTGATAATGATTTTTAACTAGAAAACAAGTAATTAAGTAGATTACCAACTAAATAGTAAAATAAAGATCAATCTGAATGAGTTTATGACATATAAATCAATTAAGAATTTATTAGTTAAAATCATGAGTCAAGTAAAATTAGACCACCATTGAAAACCTGGATGAATTGAACATCCGTTTCATCCTAGTATTGGACTCCTCAGCAGTGGGTGTCCATGATCCTGCTCTCGCAATTCTAACCCAGGACCTACGGCCCCGCAGTCGTACTCTCAACCTGTAGACCACTTAGCCGGCTGGTATCCAATGGTATTAATGTCTAACTTCAACCAATATAAGTTTAAAGAATTAAGTAAATCATTAAAAAAAGCATGAGAAACATCATAGTTAAAATAAAACTATTATTTTTAACTTGATACTGAAAGAAAAAACCAAGAAAAATAGCTGAACATTTAAAGTCATTCTGAAAATATTTGAATAACAGTTGTCTAAAAAACATCAGGAAACACGTGATAAAGTTTCTACCATTTGGTTAATGTTTAGGATTTGTTAATTGATCAAGTAAGACGATTGATCTCCTTTAAAACTTATGCTGAAATTTTCCATGAAAATTAATAAGATATTAACCTGCATTTCAGGCTAAATGTGTACTAACGAGATTATTAGTAAAGTATAGAAACGGATAAGAATAATGTGTTATAATGTGACATCAACATTGCTCTTTGAAAAGGATTTATTGCTTGAGTTTTATTTCGGTAATTGGATTCTTCTAATGATACACTTAGTATTGTTTGTTTGAATATTCCCATTGATGTTTAGGACTGCAACTGGTCACCTCATTGCACAAGCATGTGGATATCAGGACTAAGTAACTGAGTGGATAACGCGATTGCGTTTGGAACGAAAGTTACTGGGTTCGAGACGCGGATTGGACATCATTCTGACATAAAGGTACACCCAGCTGACGTGTCTCAAATAGGACGAAACACGAGTCTTGGATTCCACTGCTAGCCACTATCAATATTTGCTTACTTCTAATGATAGTTTTTTTAGTGATTATCTTTTCCAATTTACTTCTAAATTTGTTACAACCATCTGAATAATGCTCATGATTTTTCTGCATTTATTACTTTCATCAATCCACCTAACTTTTATCTTTAAATTCAATCACAGCTTCGTTTATAAATAAGTGTAAAGCATATAAATTCATTTCACCTTGTGGTGCCGTGCTTCGTTAATCGTTCACCTCGACAACCGTTTTAATACAAATATTAACGGTGCATAATATCAGAAGGCAAATAGAAGTGGCAACTACAATTTTATTAACAAATAACGCAGGCCAGAAAGTTATAAGCACATGAGCAAATATCAGTGGATGCGCACTGCTGAGGCGTTCCACATTAGGATGAAATGGCCGTCCAGTGCTTCCAGGTTTTCCATGTTGATCTAGCTTCAATTGACTCATGATATCAACTATAAAATTACTATAATATCCACCAAAATCCCTTCTGATATTAACTATATAGAAGACTGAAGAATGTTTACTTGCTCACTCTTGATTATACTATTTCGACAGCCTAGGCAGAGCGAGAAACGGAAAGTGAGAGAGGGTGTATAAACATCTTTTAGCTATTTGCAAACCATTTAGTAAATTGATGGAATATGTTGGATAACTATGAAAGCTTTATTCGGGTCAACCTGTTATACTGTATCAACCTAATGAACGTGGATAGAACTCGTAATTACTTTTATGTTTCCTATGTTACTATGGAAAATGGATTGTAAATAATTATTTCTTTACCATATTGGTCATTTTAAAACAGTTGAAAATGTATTTATATTTTATTGTTTTTTGAAATTCTCAACATATCACTACAGAAACAAACCGAGGTATTTAGCTACAAATTCAGCTGACTTAATGTACCATTGTCTTTATAATCACTTTTGTTAGTGGTTAGCCTTGATTAGCTCTCATCTTTTGTTCTAAAAGCTTTTGTCAACTTGCTCTTGAATTATTGGGCTACATCTGTTTAAAACTTTTAAATTTTATAATATGCGACATATGTTAATAGATTTTTAGTAAACTTTAAATGCCATTCTCTAATTTTTTCTTGTTTACATTGTCATAAAGTGAAATAAAATCCATGACAACTATTCAGTTATCGTGCTCCATTGGTTGTTTATTTAAGATTAGTTTAAGGTGTAAACTACGAAATTTAAAAATACTTTCATAAGCTTATAATAGCGTAGTGAACAGAACACTGGTTGGGGACAATCGAATGTATTTAAGCAAAAATTACAGACTATCTCAGTAAATTCTGACAACCATACAATGAACAGTCAATTTGCAAATTAACATCCAATAGTCTCGATCTTCACTGTTTCTTCTCTAATTCCATTGTTCGTCCATTTTCCTTCCGATTGCGCTTCGTTTCAGTTCTTTCCTCATCGGTCTTCTGCGAAAATACATTCTATGTCTGACCAACACCATATACTACTTATATGGATATAAGTAGACCACACCACAATAGTATATATTCATGCACTTATCATTACATACCTTTCAGATGTACCTCCGAAATTGTTACGAGTTGTAAAAGTTGCTAACAATGATGTTCTGTCATATCGACTATAAATTATTCACTCATCAAGTACATTGGAAAGTGGATTGGGCGATATTACTATGTTGAAAAATGCAAACTATTTATTGCTGGTTTATTAGGCTAAAGGTGATGTGGTCATCTAGATAGATCCATACTAGAATGAAACAAATTTCCAGTGCTTCTTAATTTCCAGTTGTTGTTTGACTTAGATTAGTTTTTAATGTCCTACTAAATTCTCAACTTATCGAAATAGTAATCTTTTGTCTCATATAATTTCATTTACTAGTAGTTTATGTTTAAACAATAGGAAACATTTGACCAGACACTAAATCATACGCACATTTGTGAATGGTGAATCAAAATGAAACAGTATTTCAGCTCTCCTTAATTAAGAATATTCTTTGAAAATTATCATAAATCTTCATTCATACTGATCCTTTTTTTTCGAAATGACTAAAATGAATTTTATTTCAATGAGTTCTGAATCTCATAATATTAGATCAATTAAATCAATTATTTTATTCTTTGTATTTTTCATTGTACTGATTAAAACAATACAAATTTGTTTTTTTTGTTCTTTTACATGTTTGCAGTCATGAGTCAATTGAAGCTAGATCACCATGGAAAACCTGGAAGCACTAAACGAACGTTGCGTTCTATTGTGGGACTCCTCGGCAGTGCGCACCCATGATCCTGCCTCACGAGATTCGAATCCAGGACCTATCGGTCTCACGCGCGAGCGATTAACCACTACACCACTGAGCCGGCATTCAACGGTGTTATTGTCTAACTTCCACCAATTTCACGAAATTGCGCAACCGTCCGCTATCGTCTTCAGTAAGATACAATCTCACAACAGACCCGGTTAAACTCCACTGATCACTGCTTCTCACTAGAACTCCAGGAAATACATCTTGAAGCCAGTCACTAGTGAGCATATGATCATTATTAGAAAGGGGTTTTGTGGAGATTATAGTAATTTTATATAGTTTTTTTTTACTGATATTTGCAAAATAAAGAAAATCTCTCTCTCTATCAATCGCAAAGAAATGATCAAAACAAAAATTATTCATTCAGAAAAATCTTTTATTAAGTCAGTAAAACATATTCTTTGTTTGTGATGGATAATATTTATTAATTGTGGATGAATTCGTAAAGACAATACAGTTTTGGTATTTTTTGTATTTATTGAATAGGATATCTAATGTGTCAATAAAAAACCGATGATGTGCATAGGTTATTTTTATCCAAGATACTTGGAATGTAATGAAATCCAAAAATTATAATACATACAATGGAAGAAAATTTATTTTATATATGGGTTGATTATTAAATTTCAATCAACCTATTTGTCTTTGGTTGTTAAGTTTATAATAAATAACTCTAAACAAACTAATGAACTTGAAATGTATTCATGAATTGATTTGACAATGAAAAATTTCCATTCAGGAGTATTGTTGTAGTGAAGGAGAACACAGATGGGGACAACGGATTATTTATCTAGCCAAAAATAGGTAAACCATACTCTGATACTTCATTTGCAAAATGTTCATTAATTGTCACAGGCTTTATTGTTATTGGATTCCCACATCAATTGCTTTTTGTTTATGTTCTTCGCTTCTCGATTTTTCCAATCTTCTGCTGTCAGATATTTTATTCTTGACTCACGATATATTCTACTTATATCCATATAATTAGCGCACACCACATTATCCTCTTAGAACGTTTGATTAAAGTATTTAAATTCAGTGATTAGATTAGTTTTAGGTATTTTCAACTCATTATTATAATAAGTATATTCTTCAGAAGAAGAAGAAGAAGAAGTGGCTTACATTAAGTCACGAAACGTCAGAAATATAACTTTTCTGCTCATTGGGATATAAAAATGTATATATATTTATTATTAACTTTCTATTCAATGCTCAATTGATTTGAAACTATCAAGTCAAATATTCGTATTGAAACGTACAAACTCATGTTATCCACATTTTTTCATCATCATGATAAATATCTTCTTTGAATGCTTTTTGAAGCTTCTAACTAAATTTATTAAATTGTAGTGTTAATAATATATCATAAATAAATTACACTAAGAATACAACACAATTTCAAAGATGGAAATAAAACAATAATGAAAGAACAACATGAATTCATTCATTATATCAAGTTTCTTTAACTAATTAGTCTCGCGCGCGAGCGCTTAACCTCTAGACCACTGTGCAGGTATCCAACGGTGTTATCGTCTAACTTCAACTAATACACGATAGTGAGAGACACACCCACCGTTATCTTCAATGAGTTACTATCTCACAACAGACCCGATTGAAATCCATTGGTCACTGCTTCTCAATAGAACTCCAGGAAATACCTCTTGAAGCAGTCACTAGTGAGCGTATGTTGATTAATATCAGAAGGGGTTTTTGTGGATATTATGGTAATTTTAATAGTTGAGATCATTAGTCAATAGTTCATTCATTTGTATATTGCTTCATAGTATTCCCCCTCTGATTGAATTTCACTATAAAGTACTTCTAACCTAAATCTGTAAACCTTAACAACAAACCAAAAAATCAAGAAACGTTCATCTTAATCAGACTAAACAAAATAAAGTACATATCAAAATTTATGCTAAAGTCAAAGTTGAAAACCAGAAAGCTCAGTTAATTTAGGTGATTCTCTACATAAATTAACAGGTCAGCATATTCTCAGATTTAGTAATTTTATAGTTGAAATCATGAAACCATTGAAGCTAGACGACTATGGAAAAACTTGAAGCACTGGACAACCGTTTCATTTTTTATTGTGGGACTCCTCAGCAGGTATTTCCTGGAGTTCTAGTGAGAAGCAGTGACCAATGCAGTTCAACCAGGTCAACATATTCGTCTGTTCGACTTCCCAATGCTAAAACAAACATATCTTTCATCCAGTAGGCAAGAAGCGAATTGTAAACACTCTTTCTTTCGCGTTGTTCAGTATGTAATTAACACAGCTACAAGATTACAGGAACGATTGCCAAATGAAGAATCATTGAATTACAAGAATTTGAAAATATTTTGTAATGAGTAGTATAAAGTTATGAAATCACTGTATTTTCAGATGAACATAAAAATAAATTGATCAGAAATTTATTGAAATTACATAATAAAATGGTTGTTTTTATACATGCTACTAAAACACATTATTTAGTTACTCTTAACTCTTAAAACACACATATTTTCATTGTGAGTCATTTTTAACAAGCTCAAATTCTAGTTATTACTTTTAACTAATTATTATTCTGATATTTTCAAATAATTAAAATATCGACATTCAACACAAACTATTCGAGCATAAGTCCCCAAATACCCTGGTACAACCAAGAGTGTGAAGAGTCCGCTCTCCCTCTCGAAATGCTCCCACATGGCCAAGTGTATACAACCACTAACAGGGAAGCCCTACTCACTGCCTTCTCAAGGCAGGGGTGCTGCTTGAGAAATTGGGGGGACGAAAAGCGAATATTCGGTGCTTTAACCCAATTGGTAGATATGAACGATCCACCTATCGGAGTTGGAAAACCCTCATTACAAACCAGTGGTGTAAATGGGCTCCAGGATCCGTATGGAACAAATAGTGTAAGAACCTATTGTTGGTCACCGGCTACCATGGGACTGTATCTCCCTACGTTGCTCCACTGACTTGCGGATTAGATCTTGAGGTCAAAGGATCGGAGGTGTAGCTCCTGAAGAAAATCACCCGTTTCGTTTTGAGCACCAGGGGCAGTATCCTAGCCCTCGCATAAATCATTCAATTTATTTGGCCTATACATAATTGGTGCTTTCGTGTACCAATATTTATGTCTTTAAATAATAAAATAATAGTAATTTAACTATATTGCCCAATATTCTATAAATTTCTGTTTGTTAAATCAATTAATTTTTATCAATTCCAAATAATACCGATTTTGCATTCAGGGAGAAATCATCAGATTTTTTTTTAAAAATCAGCTTTATTCCCTAATTTTTATCATTCCATCTATCTTGAAAATACCTAGGAAAGCGAAAATTCTTGACCAATAACTCAATATTATTCCTTCATTTTATCAATAAAATTTTTTTAGATGATAATGACTACTTTTTTTCTGTTTGTATGTAAAATAGAAAAATGATAATTATGTTTTCTCATGCAAAATAATATTATTATCAGGAGGGGGTTTTGTGAAGATTTTTGTAATTTTATATAGTTGAAATCATGAGTCAATTGAAGCTAGATCACCATGAAAAACCTGGAAGCACAGGACAGCCGTTTCGTCCTATTGTGGGGCTCCTCAGTAGTGAGCATCCACGATCCCGCTCCGCGAGATTCGATCCCATGACCTATCGGTCTCGCGCGCGACCGATTCAGCGATAGACCACTGAGCCGGCTGGCATCCAACGGTGTTAATGTCTAACATCAAGACTGACAGGCTCTGGGTTCGATTCTTGCGAGGCAGGACCGTGAATGCTCACTGCTGAGGAGTCCCACAGCGGGACGAAACGGCCGTTCAATGCTTCCAGGTATTCCGCGGTGGTCCAGCTTTAATTGACTCATAATCTCAACTATATAAAATAATATTACTTAATTATTTATATCGAATTTCTGAAAAAAAACTAACAATTATTTAAACACAAAACCAGACAGTTTTTATCAGATTCTTTTTTTGTTTTGTTTTTGTATTAAAAGACATAGTTGAATGAAACTTACACATGAATACATTAGAAACTACTAATTATATTTCATTTATTTTTATGTCATTAAATAGATTTTGATCTATCATAATTTTTGGAATTTCCATACATTTATGATAAACAAAGATGGATAGTGGCTAGCAGTGGAATGCAGAACACCCGTTTCGTCCTATTTGGGAGTTAACTTCATCCTGGATTCCACTGCTAATCACTATCCATCGTTGCTTATAATGCTTATGAATTAAGGCTATATCGAGGCATTACGCACAGTATGCGCATATGCCTATACGAGACTGCCCAGTTACTGTCCTAAACATCAATGGGAAGATTCAAACAAACAATACTAAGTGATTTTTTTACTCCATATTTTACTCCGTAATATGAAATTATTTAGAAATAAACACTTGTCTTTGATCTACGATTTTAATCAGAAATGTGTGATCGGTAGTGACAAATTTTGTGATGGATTTTCAAATTTTTAATGAGATGGTGTTCATACAGATTTTCAAGATTGATATCAGTGATGAAATCAAATGATTTTCTACTGAAATTCTTAACGGAATGAATTTGGATATTCTCAACACTGTATTTCAGCTTGTCAATTTTGATAGATTGAATACAGCAAAAACTCTGGAGATTCTAAGCATGAAATAATGTGCACTCATGTATACGAATGATTATTTTCAAACATTACTGTGTATGGAGAACTTGAACGAATTAGAAAATATAGCACTAAATAGCAGGCATCCAGTCAGTATGATCTAACGGTAATTAACCGGAACGAAAATCAATGAGGGAGGAGACAGTGAGTACGAAAACGTTTTACATGTAATTTGATTTTAGTGGTCACATAGGTCTCAAAAAACCCACACATCGACGTAAGAGCTCTTGAAATGAAGTCCAACACTGGTAATCTACGTGTCACCTAGATTAAACTGGTGGCCACAAGGAGTCAAAGATAGGAGACAGATTATGAGTTATTCAGTTTGAGTGCTCCTGTAGACCTACTCAGATACAGAATATTCATGAGACCATATACCTGGGTGTTGACGAACATATATCAGCACGGTTGGGAAAAGTCACTCAACCGATAAATAGACTTACTTTTTTTCTCCTGGTAGACAATGAATTCTGTAATAGAATAGATAATCTTTACTATGTGTTGTACAAAATCCCAAATAATTCAATGAAACGAACATGAGTATGCCTCGTCTATATAGCTGAAGCCATAGGACGAAATGGAGGAAGCCAAACCTACGTTTCTACGACAAGTATATACTATATTTCATAGGATATTATTGGATCACCTATACATTAGCTACACATTATAAACTAATACCTACAGTTTCCTTTCATCTATATCTCTGTCCTCACCGATTTTCGATTGTATATTAGTCTTTCTTTTAGGGATATTACTTCAACTAAGATTTAATGACATTTCTCCTACTAACCTATATATTCATATGATTTATTTAATTACATTTAATACTTTACAGAGAATGATCTTACAAGTTATGTAATTTGAAAAACATTTAAGCCATAATCGATGTATGAGTTGCTTATTTCAACGTGGAAAATTGGTTGATTCAATTGAAACTTACTTATATATTGGATTATTTGACCGATTGTAATAAACATAATATTTGATTTCTGGACTATAAAGCCTGATGGTGAAATTCTTAAAAAATAACTGTTCAGTCAAATATTCCTTAATTTTTTTTCAATAATCATTAGAGATTTTTAACTTTTATTATATTGGCTAAACTTTTAATTTATAGAAATAACATAAACTTATGGGTTGGATTAAAATCGAATTCCATGATTTTCTATGGAGATTTTTCTGACTTTGAGAAGTGTAATTAGCAAATGAGAAACAAAATTTTCTCCATAAACTTTCTTCTACATTATCTCTAAATTTCACTATGAAATATTTAAAATCTTAAAGCTTCAGGTAGTGTAAATTAAAACGACGCATATAAACGAATAATATTATTTTCAGTTAGATCTTCATCAGGTTCTACTGTGATATACAAGAAGATTTATGTACATATACGTAAAAGAATTACACTAATCAAAGTAACTTGTGGATCACTGATAGTACTCAAGTTATAATAAATGATGATTATTAATTGATAATAGGGTTCAGATGTAAATATGAGCACACTGATATTGGAAGTGGTATGACCAGCTCATTTGGGCATAATTCCGTTCATTTACTGAATGTTTTGTGATACAGAGTAGTTTTGACTAAAGATTACATTTCAAGCCTTAGTTAACACTATATATATATATATATATATATATATATATGTTCATCTGCCTTTTATAAAGGTGTTGGTATGATGCAGACTAATCTGTCGGATGAGGAGTACAAATACGGTGAAAATTGAAACTCGAAGTGAAATCTTTAAAAAATGGAAAATGTTAAGGATAGCCTCAGTCTAACTGACTTATATTCACATAATAAGCTAAATTCAATGTATTAACTTGATCCATCATTTTATTGGAATAAATTTATCTTTGTTACCATAATAATCTCTTATGAATTATAATTTCGAATATCTATCCCTACTTTGCTCCACTAGTTGTCTGGATAAACCTTTCAGCATACAAATATGAATCAATTTCTTCCGTGTTTATTACTATATGCTGTGATTGTTTACATTTCTTGCGGTTTTCTGATCCTTTCTAAACATTTATTTAAACGCCCTAACTAAAGCATACCAAACGTTTGTCCTTAATAACACCTTGTACCTTTGATTGCACACATCTGATGAGAAACTACGAAACCATTTGACTTTATTTTATTCTACGAATCGTGTTATGATCAATTTGTTTAAATTTGTCAAACGATCAAATTGTATCTAGGACTCCTACTTATTTCAAACTTTCTCACTCACAAACAGTTTAAAATGAAAAGGAATAATATGACTAGAATTGAGTATTTTAAATACTCCATTCCATAAAGTTGGAAAAGAAACTGGGCTTATTTTTTTCATTAGACTGATATGAACTAAGAATCATACAGTAAAAACAACTAAGTTTTCATTTAGTGTTGGTTAAAATACTTAAAAAGTCGGATATACGTTGATATCAGGTTATTTTGTAGTGACTGGCCCTATGTTAAGCTCACATGGCTTATTCTAGCTTTTAGACAGACCAATTTATTCATTCCTTTTGAGTCATATTTTGACCTCGTTGATTGTTCGCTTTGCCTCCCCTAGCCTTTGACTTGCCTAGTTTTGCTTTACTTCGGTTCACCTCACTTAGCGTCCATTCAAATTCACTATAAATATCGATTCACGCTTGATTAATTTGAGTTGGATCACTCGCTTTCTCCACTGCCCACCATTTATTTTCGCTCCTCTCTCCTCTATGCTTTCTTCTCTCCGTCTCTCTGATTGACTGTTCAGATTAGTGATTGTATGAAATATACGCATTCAAATTTCATTCGCGTATTTGATATATTTTATTCCGTTATTCACTAATACGATTCAAATCGATGATTATATGCGAGGAATGACGATATGTATAACCCGATAACGATAATCACACAATCTAAATGGAATCAGATATAGGGCCACTAAAATTTCATAACAAATTTATTCGAGTATCCATATTGTAAATACTACTATTGTAAATACCATAAGATATCCATCGATAACTACTTATTGGACCGATTCGGTAACAACTATATTGATTGATTATGTAATGTCTTATATATTCATTTCATTTATATTAAATTAATGTATGTTAGAAGGGGATTTGTGGAGATTTCAGTATATTTCAAAGTTGAAATCATGAGTCAATTGAAGCTAGACCACCATCGAAAACCTGGAAGCACTGGACGGCCGTTTCGTCCTATTATGGGACTCCTCAGCAGTGCGCACCCACGATCCCGCACTCGCGTAATGTATGTTATATGAAACAGAATTAATTCACTTAAGTCTGTAGATTTTGTTACTTTTGATTAATTAACAAGTAGGAACTCCAATATTTGAAAAAAAAAGAAATATGGTTTGAAAAGTTTTCAAGGATTTATTAGTATGGAAAATTGGGGAAAAGTTATTGCTGAAAAATTCCCATCATATTAAAACACAATTATATGAACGAAGAATATTCTTTTCAATAATTTCTCATCAGGTTCCACATTATAAATCCAAATTAATGATTCACAAAAGAAAATTGGCCAAGTTTTAGGCAGAGTACATCATTTAAGAAACTGTAACATGGGAACCAACGATTGTTGTTTGTCGTATAAAATCAAATCAAATCGTTAATGTTGAGGCCGACTATTATGAAGTGTTAACTTGAATCAGATTATAAGTGAAATAAAATCGTAAGATAAATGATCAAAACAAATATAGTTGTCAACTATTATTAATTGATTAACATTAAAGTAGTACTGTCATGATGACCTATGTGTTTTGTAATGTTCAAGATTGACCTTTCGTAAACTACTAAAAGATATGACTAATAGAAATGTGAATTTTTGCCACATATATACATTGCCAAAATGGTTAAGAAACAGAGCTATTTTTATACTAAAATTCATTCGGTTTTTAAAGCCTCAAAACTGTTATGTAACAGAAATGGTGCTAAAATGCAAGCATATATGTTAGGTCATTTTTTACCCAGTGAAGCTTTATTGACTTGGCCGTTGTTGTATTTCAGAGGAAATCATTTGCTTTGACTAAAGTTTTCGTTCCAAATTTCATCAGTTCCATATTAGTTTGTGTTTTTATTTCCTTGCAAACATACTATTTGACATAGTTCTACTGTAAATATTTTCGGGTCATACAGCATCCGGTAAACACTTGAAGAAGTCAGTTCATCAGATGAAATTCTAATGGATATTACTTAAATTTGATGACTTATTCTTATCTAAAACAAAACAGATTATAAATTCACTTAGTCTTCTTTACTTGAATCTTCCCATTGTTGTTCAAGACTGCAATTGATCAGTCCCTTATTGACATATGTGCATACTGTTAGAATTGCCTCGATATAGCTTTAATTCACAATCATTATAAGCACAGATGGAAAGTGAGAAAGCTACTATTCATTTTGGCTTAAAACAAATTATAACTTATTCATTGGTGCATAATCACTAAACATCCATTAGTTGATATTTATTTGAACTTATAATTTCTATGTAAAAGTTAAAAACATGAAATTGAAAGAAAAAATCTCATTTCAACGGATTTATTATCAAGCTGTACAACCATATATATACAACACCGTTGGATGCCGGCTTAGTGGTCTAGGGGTTAATTGTTCGCGTACAAGACCGAATGTCCTGGGTTCGGATCCCCAGTACACAATCATGAATGCAGATTATTGAGTAGTTCCATGCGAAGATGAAACGGCCATACAGTGCTTTCAGGTATCAGTGGTGGTCTACCATTAATAAGGTACATGATATAAATTAGAACTCAACAATCTCCACAACCCTTTACTGATATATATATATATATATATACCTTGTGGATCAGATCTTTAGGTCAACGGCTCCAGGTATGGCTCCCTAAGAAAATCACCCATTTCGGTTTGGGCACCCGGGCAGTATCTTAGCCCTCACACAAATCAAATGAGATTTGTGTGCGTGTATATATATCTGGTGCCCCTTTGTACCAATATTTTTGTGTTTAAATAAATAAACATAGATTTTCATTCGATCAATCTCTTCAAAGTAACATTTTTCGGATATTCTTATCTTAGATTACTTCAAATGAATAATGATCAATCATTTGGATTAAATTATATGTTTCAGATTTTCTACTTGTATATTACATGATATATCAACATTTATCTTAACTAACGATTATTTCATTGAGACAATGAAAAATATTTTTGGCTTTTAGTTTACTGTTTGAAATAATTTTTTTCTAAGATTTTCTGTAGAATATTTATGAAATATCTAGACATAATAATTTTTTTCCTAACCAACTGAATTAGTTTTGATTTGTATGGAAGAAATTCGATCAATCAGTAGTGTGTTTTGAAATGATAATTCAATCATGTTTCTGGTAATCTACTGATAAAATCAGTATATTTATAATTTGCAGAAAAGAAACTAAACATTTTCTTTATTGTCATCATCAGGGATGGAATTGATATTCAGTTCATCGGCAAATTCCTCAAATGTCTAAACATAAAGCAGCTGTGGTTAGGGCTACTTATATCGACATAAGTAGTATATATCGGGTGTTAGGTATAGAATATCTGGCAGCAGAAGATTGAGAAAATCGAGAAAGGAGGAACAGAAACAGATAGCAATTGATGTGGAAATCCAGGAACAATGAAGCCTGAGAAAATTAATGAACAGTTTGCAAATGAAGTATCAGAGTATGGTTTTTCTGTTTTATCAAGCAACATTGTACTAAATATATAGTCAGTTGGCCTAACCTGTGTTCCCCTTCCCTGTAAATTTGTCTATTGTGAATTTAGTATTTAGCGGAGGTTAGATTTCCATCATCTGCCAATACTGTAGTTTGACGAGTTTTTTTGTTTTTAATTACTAACTTCATTATATCGTTTGAATGAGGTAAGCTTAGAGCATTAGGTTTTTAAAATAATAAAACTTGAATAGTAAAAATTTTCATTCGGATATTTAGTAGAAAGACGAATAGAACTAAGAAATATTTCTTTTCCATTAGCTTTACATTACGGCTGTAAACAAATATGTATAATTTATAGTTGAAATCATGAGTCAATTGAGACTAGATCACCATGGAAAACCTGGAAGCACTGAACGGCCGTTTCGTCTTATTGTGGTACTCCTCAGCAGTGCGCACCCACGGTCACGCTTTGCAAGATACGAACCCAGGACGTATCAGTCTCGCACGCGAGCGCTTAACCATTAGACCACTGAGCCTTCTGAGAATATGTATATAACATTCAGATGATTATGTGTTGTATAATGGTACAATGTCAAGTGTTTATCAAAATATTTATGAGTGCTTCATAAAACAATTAGAAATGGAGGTGGATAAGGTGAAAGATATTCAAAGATATTGATTAGTCAATAAACAAATTGGATTATATGTTTACTGAATCGATAATAATGGAGGTGACAAAATATTTTATAGGAAATCCAATAATAAAAACAGTTACGTAATGATGTATTTGAATATGTGACTGCACGATGGAGTATGAATAAGAACTTGATAAAACATTTAATAAGAAACTCAATATTAATATGAAGAGTTAGAATATATAGTTGAATGAATAATAATGGGACAGAGTAGGAATACTTTGAAGGAATATACAAATGAGCGAACTTTTTACAAGACTTATGAATTTGTATTTAACTCATAATCGCTCTTAGTTTTCGTTTTATTAACTAGTCCAGATGATGTTCTTCTATGCAATAAAGGATATACATTCATTCGTAAGTAGAATAATAATACGGTGTTCATTGACTATTATTTTATATGAAACCATAAATTGTGATTTACTTTCAGTTTATTATTAATGAACGAACAATTTCCTCTTTAATTCGCATATAAACTAATGATATCAATGTTCTTTTTTTTCCAATCTTTTAACCGTGACCCCAATACTTCAGTTCAACCTACAATTACGTTGTGACGATGATAGTCTTTCTTTTATCTGTTCACTTATGAAATGAAAGTCTAGCATATTTTCTTTAATCATAATAATTAATTAAAATGAGTTCAGTAATTAATTCAGTAGTATATGAACATTATTAAATGTCTTTTCAATTTTTTCTACAGTCTGAGTAGCTCAATTAAAAATAAGAAAGAATGTAATAAGTACATCATTGAAAATAATGAATTAGGTAGGTTATTGAAAAGATAGATTGAAAAAAAGTTTTAAAAGAATACCCTGTCGATCATACATCAAGTTACGTTAGATATACGCAGAAAATTTCCTTCATCAGAAACATTGTTTCTAAATAAATTTGTCAATTTGATCTTTAATAACTATACTTAGATATAGAAAGGGTCGTGTCGTCTCATGCTCTGCATACTCACGTAGTTTCCCTGATACTATCCAAGAAGCACATAATGCACTTATATGATAGGAAACTCATGGAACAAGAATCATTAAACCATCGTTCAAAACAAAGAAGATGGGACCACCATGAATGTTATACAATGTCCTGAACCTACCAAAGATAGCAGTGAAGGCGGTAAAGATCAGTTCTACGAGAGGCTCCAATCAATCATAGAGAAGTGCTCAGAAAATGATATGGCTATCCTGATGGGAGACTGAAATGCCATATTCGGAATGGACAACATTGGATGTGAATATATCATGGGACGTCATGGACTGACTGAGATGAAGGAACGAGAATGGTGAGAAATTTGTAAATTTCGTAGTATTCAACAAAATGATTATAGGTGGCACAATATTCAGACACAAACACATACACAAACCTATATGGATCTCACCGGATTATACTAAACAGAATCAGATCGATCATATTTGTATCAGTAAACAGTTGAGAAAGACAATGAGAGAAGTGAGAACAGAGAGAGTAGGCAACATAATTTCAGATCCCAAGTTGGTTGTAGCCAATATAAGAGTGAAGCTGAAGAAGCATTGGACATTTTGGGAAACTGCATTACGATGGTCAATTCAACCCCCGTGTGAAATGCTGACATACTCAATGAATTCAAGATAACTCTGGACATCAGGATTCACGCCTTACAATATCTATTGAAAGAAGAGGAAAATACTATGGTGGATAATTGGGAAAGGGATGAGACGAGCACTAACTTCAACGTGTCAGGAGATTCTAGGACGCAACAAGCATCATCATAAGGCATGGATCTCTATTGAAACCCTGTTTTGGATTCAAGAAAGGAAGAATAAGAAGACAGTAATTAACAACAATCGAACAGAGAACATGGAAATTTAATGAACAAAGCGAATACACAGAAGCAAACAATCAAATGAAGAAGGGTATTAGAGCTGACAATCAGAAATATGTGGAAGACTTAGCATTGACAGTAGAAAAAGCTGTAACAGAAGGAAATATCAGACCAATATATTACTCAACGAAGAAAGTGACAGAGAAATATAGTAGACGAGAGATGATTGTCAAGGACGAAGAGTAAGAGTCGAATCCTACACTTACCGAACCCCTTTGAATAATTCATCTACCATCAACTGTTTGTTGTTTACGTTCTGTCGACTTTAAATATTTCATTGGCTAAAAAGGATCTTTTTAAAGAATATATCACCGATAAAAACCATAAAAGAGTTTGATGGACTAACTAAGTTTTATTATATTAACATGACCGTGAATACAAAGTGGCCTAAAATATGTAAAAGTATTTTCAGAGTAGAAATATTATTATTATTAAAAAGAAATATAATAACTTGAGAAATTATAATTTCGAGATGTGAAGTCTGAGTTTATGGTGAATCAATTTTCCCAAAGCATTCTTGAGTTTAAATAGATTCAAGAGAACACTCGCTAAAGTAATTATGGGTTAGGGTGACAATTATCTATAAAGAAATATTGTAAAACGCAACAACAAAGCAATGAAAATGTTAATCCACAAGATCTTTAATCATAAATACAAGTCTATATATAACATTAATCTATTTTCTTGATTGCAGAACAAATTTGAATGTCATTTTTTAAGCTGTAACCTGCTTAATGGTTTTACTGGTTCGATATAACCTGCACTATATTTCAGTTTTAGGTGGATGGATGCAATCCACAGAAAGCTATGAACCTATACTCCGTGCCAGCTGGTATTCGTTAACAAGAAATATCTATTATTTAGTCGCTTCGATCAATAATCACGATAGATTAATATATGAACGAAGAATATTCTTTCCGATAAATTCTCTATATCCAAATTAGTAATCCGAAAAAACGGCCAGGTTAAGGCCAGAGTACATCGTCTAAAGCATGTAAATTTAGGATTGTCAAACAAAATAGAATAAAATGGTTAATGCTGATATGACTCATATAGAATGTTAACTTGAATCTGTATATACGTTATGTGAAAATTTAAGATCCATGATCAGAATAAATATGGGTCAGATAGGGTGAGAGAGATATTATAGTACAATTACAATTCGATCAAATGTTTAATGGAAGACTAAATTGTATGAAAAATTAGTAGGACGTAATAAGGAGGGATCAATGCGAAGTGAATGAATCATGTATAGGGGACTATAATAATGATGTTTAACCAGTATTAATAATGATAATAATAATAATGATAATACAAACATTTGTAAATAAAGATGAGAGAGACAATTACATTTGACTAAGAAACGTCATAAGAACGATAGTCAAATTAAGTCATTCATTAGCTAATATTACTATTGATTAACTGGCCCTGTGATTGGCCAGGGGAGGGAGGAGGGGTTGGAGATATTTCTTTTGTACTCAGCTCCGGTTTCTTCGTCCGGATGGCTAATAATTCAGCCGGTTGAAGGACTTTAAGCCTGACAAGCTTTGGCAAAAATCTACTGACCCTATAAATAATTGAAAAGGATTGGTTCATACTGGCAGTATGACCAGTTTGTACTAAATGGGACAATATCGGGCTTTTCACTTTCTTCACCAAACCTTTGTTTAGCCACGCTGGGAGGTGTTCGTGAGCACGAAAATGTAAATTCCGAGAACTTCGACCAATATAACTTGCTCCAAAGGAGCAGTCTAACTGATAAATACAAAATCAGGTGGTATAATACGAATAACCTCAATATATCTAGGCACGCATACATTTATCAGTACAAGGTTGTGGAGATTGTTAAGTTTTAATTGAGATCATGAAGTGATCACTGTTATATAATCATTGAAAACCTGGAAGCACTAGTCAGCCGTTTTATCCTAGTATGGGACTCCTCAGTCATTTATATTATTATTCAACCTCATTCGTCACTTTGTATGAGAGTATTAAAATATATTCCAAGTATTGATATCTTCAATTTACAGCAATTACTTTCCAAAATAGCATGCGTTGAAAAAAAGTATATTTAAGTAGACTTTCCGTTCAATAATGATTGAAATAAGGTTTACCCCGTCTGAGTTAAAGTAGAATTAGTACAAAGATAACTTATATGATAATACAAACGTATAAAATGAAGCGTGTACAAGAATAATAAATAATATTAGAATAAATATGATGTATATAGATAAAGTACTATTGTTCATAGTAGGCAATTTTTAAAACTAAAATATGCGTATAAACGATTAGACTATTTAGTTCACGGTTGACTTAAAATAAATCTGACCAACGAACTATGTATATAAACATTTTTTTCTTTATGGGATTTGAACTATTTCTGTTAAAATATACGCCGTTCAACTTTTTTCTTGTTCCTTCTGTGTCCTCTAGAATTCTATTAAAATTCAGTAGTTTTATGCCAGTCTCTTCTAAAACAACAATTAACGGTTTTCCAATGTAGTGTCAATTGGTATATCAAGCCCACATAGTTTATTCTAGTTTCCTTACAAGCTAACTTATTCATTCTTTTTGAGTCACATTTTAAACTTCTCAATTGTTCGCTTATCAACCTTGACTGTTTTTTATATGATCGTATGTGTTTTAATTACTTACCCTATTCATCATGTGTCTGTAACTTTGTATGACTATAAATATCGATTAACTCCGCCTGTATCTCTGGTAGAGTTACTGCCAGTCCCAAGCCCACACAAAGAAGGACAGTTGGGCATGAGATCGGCAACCCCATCACGTAGAAGATCTTGCTAAAAGACATCAACCCGATAAAACAGATTGAACCATTGAAACCCTGCCTTCCGAGTTCAAGGAAGAATTATGACGCCTCAGGAGGAAAGTCGAGATCCTTCGGAAGTCACTAGTCCGATGCCTCTTCAAATAACCAAAGCAACAATTTTTATGATTACATAGAGCATCTGAACAATGTGGGAGACTGGAAAAACCAGTCAAATAGCAATGGAAATGAGGAGATACAAATTGGCAGTACTTGGAGTCTGCGAAACCCATTGCACTTCAGCTGACACCAGAGAGGAGGTACGAGGGAGATGCTGCAGTACTCCGGTCACGTAGTTTCTTTGATACTATCCAAAGAAGCACATAATGCACTTATTGGATGGGAATCTCACGGATCCAGGATCCTCATACCATCCTTCAGAACAAAGAAGGAAGGGGTCAAAATGAATCTTATCCAGTCTCGTGCAACCACCATTGATTGCAATAACGACGATAAAAATCACTTTTACGAGAGGCTCCAATCAATCATAGAGAAGTGCTCAGAAAATGATATGGCTATCCTGATGGGAGACTGAAATGCCATATTCGGAATGGACAACATTGGATGTGAATATATCATGGGACGTCATGGACTGACTGAGATGAAGGAACGAGAATGGTGAGAAATTTGTAAATTTCGTAGTATTCAACAAAATGATTATAGGTGGCACAATATTCAGACACAAACACATACACAAACCTATATGGATCTCACCGGATTATACTAAACAGAATCAGATCGATCATATTTGTATCAGTAAACAGTTGAGAAAGACAATGGGAGAAGTGAGAACAGAGAGAGTAGGCAACATAATTTCAGATCCCAAGTTGGTTGTAGCCAATATAAGAGTGAAGCTGAAGAAGCATTGGACATTTTGGGAAACTGCATTACGATGGTCAATTCAACCCCCGTGTGAAATACTGACATACTCAATGAATTCAAGATAACTCTGGACATCAGGATTCACGCCTTACAATATCTATTGAAAGAAGAGGAAAATACTATGGTGGATAATTGGGAAAGGGATGAGACGAGCACTAACTTCAACGTGTCAGGAGATTCTAGGACGCAACAAGCATCATCATAAGGCATGGATCTCTATTGAAACCCTGTTTTGGATTCAAGAAAGGAAGAATAAGAAGACAGTAATTAACAACAATCGAACAGAGAACATGGAAATTTAATGAACAAAGCGAATACACAGAAGCAAACAATCAGATGAAGAAGGGCATTAAAGCTGACAACCAGAATTACATGGAAGACTTGGCAGCGACAGCGAAGAGCTGGAAGAGAAGGAAATATCAGACCAATATATGACACAAAGAAGAAAGTGATAGGGAAATATAGTAGACGAGAGATGATTGTCAAGGACAAAGAAAGTTAGACAACCACTGAAAATCAAGATATCAAAAGAATAAATATTAAGTGGAAAGGACAGGAAATGTTTATCGCAGACAGAGTTATATGGAGAATGCTGGTGAGCGGACTCTGTTTATCTACGAGGTGTTGCTGGTGTAAAGTAGTTAAGCATCATTATGTTGTGAACATTTTATTAAGATACAAATTGATGTTATTTCAAAATTTGTTCTTAGATAATTAACAATATATTCAATAGTCATGAAATTTAACTAATTATCGCTAATAACTGTTCTATTGTAAATATCCGATGTTCTTTGAATATAATTTTTGTCACAGTTAAATTTCATCTGATGATTCATTTAAAAAACAAAACCACTTTGAACTATTGTGTTCAAGATCCAGTCAAGAAAACAGAATTTTAAATCTCCTGGCGATTTAGCTATATTTTCAGAATTAGTATGAACATACATATATATGATGATTTATAACATTCGTTTCATTCAATAATCTCTTTTTTAATACTCAATTAATTATTGAAGACTAGTATACGAATATTTTCTAATTGAGAAAGAAAATGAAAATATTAGCCTAGTAACTCTTTTATTCTGTCCTTAATAAAGTAATCTATCAAATTTTATTTAAATATTTCCTTCATGGTATCTAATAGGGTCGTTTGTACTCTTGAAAAAACAAACTATTTTTGATATACTTTAGACCAATTTTTTTTTACATACCAAAGAAAATCTTTTCTCCAGGGAAAAAAGTACCCCTTTATCAGCTTACTTTCAGCTTCAGTAATTTTTCTTTAATAAAGTAGCGTTTTTTTTCTCTGATTATATTGAGAAATATTCATAATTGAAAAAAAATTTTTTTGTAAAAGCACTGTGCTACATTTTTGCCAAGATGGTATGTGGATTAGTTTGGAACAGCTTATACAGTATGAGATTCTATTTGTCTTCATATACTTTAAAAGACAAATATTTTGGTGAAGTATATTGCCAGATACAGTTATTTCATATTTAAAGGTGTATGCATAGACTTTCTATAGTTCTACCTATCATTTGTTAGATTACTGTATAGAAGAAAAATGGAATGAAAGAGAAATATCGATAGAGAAATTATTTACGAAAATCTATCATTGATCAAACAACCCAACAACTTTGTAAACTTTTGCTATGATATGGTTAGTGAAAGAAATTAGTTTAGTTGTCGAATTAGTTGGTACATGTCAGTAATAGACGTCTAAAATCCTAAAAATATTTTGAGTCAAGTTTCATACTGTGTCACAGTTAACAGGTCCAGGGATCGTTAATGTTTGTCATCAAATGATAAAACATGTGATGTGAAAGCATCATGAGGTCAGGTATAACGATGGCCGAAATAATCGACGTAGTATACGACTCCCCAGCAGTTGGCATCTACAATTCCGCATGCGGGACTCGAATCCAGGGCCTTCAGTCTCGTGAGTGAACGCTTGACCTCTAGACTACTAGAATGGTATCCAACGATATTGATGTCTAACTTCAACCAATCCACGATATTTAGCGACCCTCCACCATTGTATTCAGTGAGTAACTGCCTCTACAACAGACACAATTGCATTCCATTGACCACACCCTTATATATATATATATAACATTTTATTTAGACGAACAAGAAAAGGGCATTGACGAACATTTGAGTCAAATAACATAAATTAATTTTATTATGTTGGGTTTTCATTAGTTTCTTACATGTGTAATGTTTCAAAGTTAAACTTTTTGAGTTGAAAATATGTTTAGAATTATGTAAAAGAGAAAATTTATTCTTATAGTATAATAAGAATTGAAATAAGCTTAAGAAACAATAAAATACTTAAAATAATTATCATTTGTTGAAGAACATGCCGGAACATTGATAACATCACAAGATCCAAAGGTTACGAAAGAGTGGTTGGATCAAGGACCAACCTAAATGACAAGCAAAAATAAATGAGTAGAGTGCAGTCAGTTAAAAATAAAATTGAACACTAGAAACGACTCGAAGGCATGATATAATCAAGTAATCAATTCGTAGAAATAGTTGAAGATAGTAGAGAGAATGAAAAGACAATCGTTTCCTTTTCAACAGATAAATTACGTTTTTGACACTCGGTTTCCTTTGATTTAGCATTATATTTCACCAAGATAATCCTCAATAAAATCGTGGACATTATTTGGCGACCTGCTGAACTCCACCTTTTGCCAGTAAAGAGGCTAAAACTAATACGATTTGCATACATAAAAGAGGGTCAGTTCAACAACATCTGCAAAGAAAAGGATGATATCCAAATAGAAGATTATCTAGATTTTGACAGTTCTGTACAACGATAAGTGGAAATTACAAAGCAACATTCAGTTTTTGCAATTTTTCAAGCAGGATGCGCTTGACTTTCATTAGTTTTAATATAATCAGTTAGAAAAAAGCATCGGTAGAGAAACACTTATTATAAAGTAGAAAGTATTTGTACAATCAACAAACTAATAGAACAATTAATAAACTTTGATGAGTGTCGAAAAGACAACTGATATCCCCACAAATTGATTGGTAACTATAGGAAAAACAAAGTACGCAAGCTTAGAGAAATACACCAGAACAATCCCCAATTTTGTTTTAATCAATATCTGGGGTTACAATTTTGCAGGAACATCAAACAAAAAGTTTGACATTCCATTTATTAAAACCTACCATAGACCCTAATTAATTATCTTGCATTGAACAGCATGTTTAAAACATTTATCAAAGACTGTCAGTTACCCGTATCATAAAATGGCCAGCTTTATGCGAATATTCGCGTGTACTAGGCAAACTAGAAGATTAGAAAATGATAAAAAAAAGGAGCCCACCATAGGTTCTTGAACATTTAAAAAAGCATTTGTTCACGAGCAATAACAGTGTCAAGAACCCCACGTTTTAGACAGAGAACGTCAGATAGACACAATGTAGTTTTACCAGATGATTTATAAAAAGCTTTAACCAAGGTTTCTTATGTTTACTGAAACTATTGCTATGACGTGTAAAGAACGCGATTAATGTGTTCAATAAGAAACGATTGTCTATCTTTCTTTCCTCTTTAAAGCAACTTCTTTTGGATGTTGTCATAAGTCTTCTTCTACTGTGAATTGATTACTTCCTTATATCATATATTTTAATCATTTTTAGTCTCTAATTTTATTTTGAACAATTCGAAGCCACCAGGGTGTTTGGTACCTGAGTGGTTGAGCCGCAGGATTGGGCTGTACTGTTCGGATTGTAGCGTTGAAGCCTATATAGTGTCTGGTTCTTCTATAGGGCGGGATTGAGCTGTACTTCTTGGGTTAAGCCTGGGCAGTGTCTGGCTCTCCTGTTAAACGGGATTGAGCTGTACTATTTGGGTTGCAGCGTGTAAGTCTGGATGGTGTCTGGTTCTCCTGAAAACCAGTGCAAGATTACCCTGGCCCATAAGGGTATATTTTATAACTGTGAATTCGAAACTTATTCATTTTATTCCTGCGGAATATAAGCTTTTTTGTTGCGCGTAACCAACTACATTATGTTGAATATTTCATCTCTTGGTCTTTTTTAATAGTTTCAGAATTTTGTTTAGTTTACTTAAACAGAAATTTAACGAATTATCACTTTTTTTTAAGTTTCCAAGTTCAAATCAGTATTATGCGAAATTCTACATTCATAGAAATTACCATAGCTTATGTATTTTTATACGGCTACGATATGAATTTTATTGATTACAAAATAAATTACTGTTTTCCAATTCTTCACACCCTTCTTTCTTCCAACATATTTCAACGTTAAGCTAGGAATAACAGCATTTCTCATACAAGGTGAATTCATTTTACTTCGTAGACTATCATCAATAATTATGTTAACAGTTGAATACACGAATCAGTCCAAGCTAGACCACCGATGAAAACCTGGAAGCACTGTATGGCCGTTTCGTCTCAGTATGGGGCTCCTCAGAAGTGCGCATTCACAATCCCGCACTCAGGATTTAAAACCAGAACCTTCGGTCTCACGCGCGAACACTTAACTTCCAGGCCACTAGAGAGTCCCATACTAGGACGAAATGGCCGTTCAGTGCTTCCAAGTTTTCAATAGTGGTCCAGCTTAGATCAACTCATGAATTTAACTGATAAAATTATGCAATTTCTACAAATTCCCATACTAATAATAATGTTGTTTGGAAATTATTAGATTTATTCCTGCAATTTAAAGCAATTAGTCCTTTTTATAAATTTCTACCGAGCAATGAGAAGACGAAGTCGATCTCAAAAGTGCACTATATATTTCGAACAATTTAGTCACACAAACTTGTCAGGGCATTTTATGTGAACATTAATATAGGTCAATTAAATGGAAATTCAAGTGAACAAAGTAATAAAGAGGGAGAAAAAATTAACATCGCATAGAAAGAATAGAAAATTGTCGCATTACCCTGGACCATGAAATGACTTAAGGATTACCAGGGTAAATTCAAGGTTACGAAAATTTGTTTTTGTATACATCAGAGGGGTTTAAATTTACGTAAAGCCAAGGCTTCTATAAATCTGAGGATTCGTCCTTGACAATTTCTATACGTTTTAAAAACTATATTAATGTCAATTTTGTGCCCCGTTTCAATTATGTGTTTTGCTATCGAAGAACATGGTTTTCTACTGTCTACGTTAATGGGACACATTTGACATTAACTGGTTTTGAAGCCATCTAGATATATGTCCCATTACCCTTGATTATATTGTTCGATTACTCCTCTCTATGTATGTGTATCAAACACAAACATGTAAATTAATAAATGCAATGGGATGTGATGTAGTCATTCCTAGACCAGATTGTCCGGAATGTATAGTGCAAAAATGTCACTTTTTTCAGATCAACTCCGTCTTCTCATTACTCCATCATTATTTCTATAATTCAGAAATATGAAGAAAATGTGAGATTTTATTATGTGATTGTGATTTATTTATCCTCTCACTTGAAAAAGTGGTTTACATCAAAATGATAGAAAGGCGACAATGAAATTTCTGATAATAATAATTAGAATGTTTATAAACATAAGAAAGGGTTTTTTGTGGATATTATAGTAATTTTAATAGTTGAGATCATTAGTCGATTGAAGCTAGACCACAATAGGATGAAACGGCCATCCAGTACTTCCAGGTTTTTCATGGTGGTCTAGTTTCAATTGACTTATGATTTCAACTATTAAAAATAATATTTATGTTGAACAAATTGGGGTAAGAATAAATATGTTTATTATCGTAAAATCAGTTGTCAATATGTCATTAATTAAGAGAATAATTAATAGTTTCAAACTTACCAATTAGAGTTGTGTCAAAATTTCATCGAAATTCAATCATTGTTTCTGATTGATGACTTTATTCTGACCATTAAGAGCTGATATATGACGGTACATCATCCATATGTCTGTGGACTAATAAAACTGTAATTTGTATAACTGTTACATTATAGGTACCGTAAATAAATGTAATAATTAAGAATGTTGGATAGAAATTGCTATGAAAAGGTTAATGTAATAGATTTCAATAAATTTTACTAAAGTAATTAAGCAATTAGATGAAGTTATAAAGATTACAGTCAAGGAAAAAATCAAAAAAAGATAAACTAATTATCTTGTCAATTGTTCTAATAATATAATTTCGATTACATTCATTAATTCATACATGTGAATACTGGGGACTAGTTTCGAGAGTTAACTCTAGAAGTCTTTGTGAGAAACTATGAAATGCAAATTTCAGCCATGTCGAGTGTGAGACATTGAGGAGATAGAAGACAGAGAAAGTAGATGTGCAAGATTGCCATATTTTGAAGTGAAACATCTAAATAATTAGATGTCGGCCTAATTGTTAAAAATTAAGCTCTTGACATTAGAGATGAAAGTCCTGGGTTCAATTCCTGGAGAGATTATTAATGCGTATTGCTGATGAGTCCCCCATTAAGATAATACAGCTATTGACTTTTTTCCTGATTTACAATAATTTTTCTACCTTCGACTGTTTCATGATTTCGATGATAATCTAATGGTAAGTTTAATGTCTTTATTTGGTCATAAAGGAACCTATTCCGCAACGCAATCTCTTTCAAAGAGAAAAATGTATACTGTAAGAACCTAATTAGTCGTTGTATGAAACTTGAGAGGTAAATCCTTGATACTATCATATGTTGAACATTAAAAAGGATGGTTAACCTCTTACGAAATCTGACTACATAATTATCCAATTAACCAAATGGTTATTGAAGGAGGGAACTGATGAAAACAAATGAAAATTTAATCATAAGGGCAAACAGATTAACTGTAAGTCTCCTCTTCCAGTCTAGTTGACCTTTTATTTTTATATATAAATGTTCTTAACAAGTATATGTGTGATCAGATTGTTCGAAATGTATTGCGCTAATATATCACATAGTTCTTTTATTATTAGTTTCAATTTTATTCAAAGACGTTTATTTCAAAATATTTACTTCATATATGTTTATTTCATTATTTAGCTACTCTTTTTTTCATTCCATGTAAATAAACACAAATGCTCATGTACTAGAATGATTTTGCAAAGATTTGGTTGATTTCATCGTTATTGTTATTGTGGTCATTACTCTTCATTTCATCGACCTATATTTATGGATACATTTCATAATGGTCCAGATGTTTTTCAATTAACATTACATATCGTAGTTGAACAGTCTAATTTAAAAATAACTTGTAAATCAGTTTGAGTTACTTGATATGTTCTAATAATGAAATTAAATACTGATTGAGATCATGTATCGATCAATGTTAGGCCATTATTGAAAACCTGGAAGCACTGAATGTCGGTTTCATCCTAGTATTAGACTCCTCCGTAGTGGGCATCTACGATCCCGCACACAGGATTCGAACACAGAACCCTCGGTGTCACACGCGAACCCTTAACCTTTAGACTTTATATATCTAAGTGTTCAAGGTGAACTATTGTATCAGATTTTTATAACTTTTGATTATTTGCAATGACTTTAATAAGTGATACAATTTCTACTATCATTTATTGTTTGTAGAAAGTTAATCACAAATACAACTGTAAGGCTTAAGTAAGAGAAATCATTGAAAATAGGATTTTCTCCACTAAGCAATCTTCAATTGTTTTCAAATACAAATAATAAAAGTATATTCAAAGGTTGTCATTAGTTATCTTATAAATCCGAACTGAGACATTTTGTCAGATTTGGAATACTTTGTTGTAGGAACTTCATTTCAAGACATTTTATCAAATTACTTTTGTCAATAAGAAACTTTAAGTTAGTTTCACTTAAGACTTAAAACTGAGTTTATTAGTACTGTAGGTTACTAGTATACTGAGTATTTATTTCAGCCTTCCATATTGTAACTTTCTAAAGTTTTGCAAGCATTAGAGACTGGAAAATATTATTGTTTAGAGTAACTTATTGGTTTTAATAGATAACCTTCAAGCTCAAATATAGTAAGAGACCCGAAATTTCGACAGTGTATAAACTAATGCAAATTTTTTTAAAATTATTTTACGTCAGGGTTCATAAACATAATAATTTGATTATAATAATGAAATGGTTCAGGTTATTTGTTTTCATCTGATTGTTGACTTCTCAACAAACGAATGATATTGACTTTAACGAAATATACATCCTATCTGCATCGTAAGTAATCGTCGAAAAATCTGCTTCATGACAAAAGTATAATATAGACGTATAATATAGACATTTAACAATGCAACCAAACGATAAGTAATGAAAAGAACTGTTATGATTTTATGTCCGGCTTTTATCACGTGAATTATCCACCAACCGAAACATGACTTTTCAAATCTTAGCACTATGCCAAAACAATGATGTTCGACCGGTATGAGCAACCTAGAGTCCTTATAGGTCCTTTATCCGCCTAGCCCTTCCAGTTGAGTCCAGAACGCCAATTACAGCTTCTGTTATGCGAATCATTTATTTCAAGCATACTTAGTTTACATACCAGACAGACCGCATCACACCATAAAATAGAAAATAATATTTGTACAAGATCAAGCCAAATGTGGCTGTGAACGTGTGATATAATAATCAATAATCTGAATATAATTTAGGGACAGTAATTCGCATAATATTAATTTATAGATCCAAATAAAGCTTATGATAAGAGGGGTATAGATACATACAATCTAACTACTAAATAGTTATACAATAAAAATATATATATAGAATAATAGTCCATTATTAAGTCCCGGAAGTTACCTGTACTTATGCCATCACTAGGATATAACATGAACTGTATATGAAATACGGTCAGTCACAACGCAGAACTTCGTACGTACGTACATCAGTTCGAGTTGCCATACCACAATAACACAGAGATGCAGTTATCGATTCAAATCCCATAGTGGTAGAAGTAGTAAGAGTATAAGCAGTAATCCGAAAGATTAGGGTTTGAAGATGATACTCAAGAAGTATAATTTAGTGAAAAAAAATTTGCAAAAAAAAACAATAGAGATATGAAGAATTCAGAAGTTTGGAATTCGGGAGAACACAAAGAGTGGATGCAACTACGCCATTGCAAACGATTTTGAGCCATGTCATTCAAGGTCTCTAACCATCGATTGCTATCATCTCGCTGAACCCAATCAGGTGGTCTACACCTACCAACATGGCTCAGCCCAATTGTCAGTGACTTCATGGATTTGTGCTACGTTTTGATCTGGCCGCCCCTAGCTATCTTCCAACCTACTCCTACACCATAAAACATCACACGTTGGGGATGAACTACAGTAACAGAAATAATCCACTCAGTAAGTAATCAACGTTTCAGTCTTTATCATCACATGAATGTATAACAATACCAAATATTACATGTTGATTCTATCTTTTAATATTTCAAAAAATTTCTTCATTTTACTCATTTACTAATATTTGAATAAATTACATTTTATTAAAATTCATTCAAACAAACAAAAAAAAAGATAATTCTTATTCCATATATATATATATATTAAGAATAATACAAACTTCCGGATAAACCAATTATCTTATATGAATAAAGATTTATTATAATTTAAACGAATAATTTAAGAGTAATTGTTTATTTTAACTGAATTTTGATTGGTGGAAAATGGATATATATATGACATATTATAAATCATAGTAATATAGTTATAATTATATAACCTTAATAATAATTGAATTATTATTTATTGTAGAATATATTTATGAAATTATTTAATAATATATACTACTGACAATTATCATTCATTAGTAATATGAGTCATTTCAATATTACACAAACTAATTTCTATAATGAATCTATTGAATTAATACAATTATTTCATTTAGTACGTACTATTTGTATGAAAGGATTAATACCTATCATTTGTATCATTGGTATATCAACTAATAGTTTAAATATACTTGTATTAACTAAATTAAGAATGCGTTCATTAACTAATAATTATTTACTTGCTGTAGCTGTATGTGATTTATTTTATGGTATAACATTATTATTACTTACATTAAGAACATATGATAAATTTGAAATGTATACATCATATATGTATTTATTACCATATATAATGGCATTTGGTAATTTATGTAGTAATACAGCATGTTGGTTAACATGTGCATTTACTGCTGAACGTTATATCGCTGTCTCATCACCAATTTTAGCACGTAAAATATGTACAAAAGAAAATTGTAAATGGATAATACTTGTCATTTGTTTATTTACATTTAGTGTAACATTACCAGATTTTTTATCATATACTGTTAAATGGAGTGAAACATTTCAAACAAATGAGATTCGAACAATCAATGATGATTTTAATGATATTGAAGAGTTTACATTAAATGAAAATCAAACTCTTATTAGTATGAATAATACTACTTATAATAGTAATAGTAATAATAATAATAACACAATTCATCAACAACTATCTATTCGTGAACCACATTATATATTAACAGAAACACAATCAGGTGAAATATTGAATCAAAATGGATGGCCTATTATTATTATTATATTAGTTGTTATAGGACCATTAATTATACTATCAGTATTTAATGGTCTTTTAATTAAATCTATTATAAAAGCTTCAAAAATTCGATTAAGAATGACTAAAAAAACAAATGAAGTAGTACTGCCAAAAATACGTTATGGTATTATATGTATTACTGAAAGTTTAACAAATTATACAAAAAATAATTCAGAACAAATCAATAATAATGAAAGTCATGAATGTTATTCATTTAAAAATGATCAAATGCCATATAGAATTACTCAATTAAAACAACAACAACAACGATCATCTAAACGAAATATTGTTACTAGGGTAAAAATGAATGAACTGATCAATAATAATAAGGACAGTGGAAGAGATCCATTAAAAATGGATGATCAAGATAATTTACCAAGTATTACATATCGTTCATATAATTCATCACAAAAATTATTTACTATACATCAATCACGTATTTATTTTAATGAAAAAGATAGAATTACATTAATGTTAATTATAATTGTAGTAACATTTTGTATATTTACTATGCCAAGTGCAATATTACATTTAATTAAAGTAACTTATATAAATAATGATCAATCATCATCAATACGTTTATATTTAGCTATAGCAGGTAATTTTGTTAATTTAAGTTTAGCTATTAATTCAACATTGAATTTCTTTTTTTATTCATGGCTAAGTAGACGTTTTCGTAAAACATTTTATAATTTAATGAAATGTAATTAAGGTATAAAAGTATTATACAAAGAAGAAACTAGAACCAGAACCAAAACAGAAACTTTGAATAGTGTAAGAACAAGATAAAAATGATTTTCTTATTACATTATTGAAATTTATCAAAGGGACTAATTGTTTCAACAAGCAGAAACATTGAGATCATTTAAGAATCTATATTATATTTCTGTTATATTATTATTTGTCTATTGAATCAATAATATTGTAAAGTATAAGATGTATCATGGAAAACAGTACTATTTTCAATAAAGCTTTATATGATTTGATTTGTTTTTGTATGACTATAAGTATTTTTAATAGTTTTTTTTAATTTTCTGTCAGTCTAAATCAATATTAAAAGCTCAGACATATATTCACTTCGATTGAAGTAGGCCAGATTTATTTAGCCAAAAGATTGTAAAGTACTACAATTAATAAAAGTATTAATGGTAATAGAAAAAAATTAGTTATCGGTTAAAAGATTTTCAAGAGAAACAAGTGCTTGTGCGCGAGACTGATATGTCCAGGGATCGAATCTCTCGAGATAGGATCGTGGATGCGTACTGCTAAGGAGTCCCAAAATAGGACGAAACGGCTGTTCAGTGCTTCCAGGTTTTCCGTGTTGATCTAGCTTCAATTGATTTATGAACTCAACTATGTAAAATTACTGAAATCTTCACAAAACCCCCTTCTGAAAATATGAATTAGTGTAATGAAAAATGTCTTTGGAAACTCAGGAATTAAAGCAAAACAAAGTATGAATGCATTTGCTCCATTGTAGACACTTTTCACCTGTGTGATATAGAGTCTTCAACAAATAATCGCGATTACCTCATGGGCCCTAATCAGGTAGTATACACCTACGTATATTGCTCAGTCCCAGTGTCAGTGACTTCACAGGCTAATGACAAGTCTTGGTTTGACCACCTTTTGCTTTCTTGCTACCTACTCCCATATAAGGAAACATAGCCAATCAACATAAGTGATTGGTGAGCATATGCAAAGCATGGTCTAACCATCCTAGTCAATACAAATTCATCAACTCATTAATCGATTTCCCAATCTTCAACCATACCCTGCATCTAACCTCAGAATCGTAAACTTGATAATCCTAGCATACACAAGCAATGCTTCAAAAGCATCTATGGCAGAAAAATAGTAAACTACGAATATTGTTAATTTTAAAAGGCCAGGTTTCACAGATGTAAGGTAGAAGCGAGCTAGACCTTTAGTTCTCAGAAAGATATCTCAACTACGCTACAAGTAAAGGAACTCCGGAAAAGTTAGCTGAGCTTCTTGAATTCATGCCGAGATTTCGTCATACACATACTTAGTTTGTATGAAGATGCGATACAAGGGGTAAATGAAGTAGTCGGGTTGTTCGAATGAATGAATTAGATAATAGAGCTGATAGCAGTGTGTATTCATATTTAAAGCTGTATGAATACGAATATTTTGTTGCTCATTACGGTAATGAGTTTTCTCTATATATTTTTTTTGAAAAAAACTTGAGTGATATTAGTTACTTTTGAAGGGTATAGGAAGATAATAATATCATCTTCTTACGTAATATGTTACATCAAACACGCTAGAGCGTAGTGTGAACCACAGCATTTAAGAAATTGTTTTGTACGAAGTTCCACGCTACAATGGTAAATATACAAACAGAACAATAAGTGAAAGTGTGTGTATGTTGAATTAGTTAAAATATATAAATCAGAAGAAAACATCGACGAGTCCCAAATTGGACGAAACGCGTGTCCTAGATTCCACTGCTAACCATTATTCATCTTTCTTTATACAACAAACACTTTTAATTTATGGTAAATTCGATTGTTTATGATTGTTATTAACAGTACTTCCGGGTAGTGAATGAAACAAAAGAATCACATTTACTCACGTTATTTATATTGAATGCCAATCAATTAAATTTAATAGCATGTAATAATTATATAGTAAATACGACAAATATTTAAATAAGCATTTTGCTGACTTAATGGTACAATTCAATTAACTCGTCTAATATAAAATTTAAAATTTAATCTTTAAATGATAATTATCTTTTATTACAAAAGAGTTTTGTGAAGATTATAGTAACTTAATAGTTGAATTATTGGGTCAGTTAAAGCTAGACCACCATGGAAAACCTAGAAGCACTGGACGACCGTTTCGTTCTATTGTGGGACTCCTCGGCACTGCGCATCCATAATTCAATTAACTCATCTTATATAAAATTTCATTTCTAAATAATAATTATCTTTTAAACATGTTTATAATCATCCCAAAGAGATAAAAGTGTTTTTGTATTAGAAATGCTATGGCGCGAGACTGGTAGGTATTGGGTTCGAATCTCGCGGGGCGGGATCGTGTATGCGCACTGCTGAATAGTCCCATAATAGGACGAAACGGTCGTCCAGTGCTTCCAGGTTTTTCATGGTGGTCTAGCTTCAATCGATTCATAATTTAAACTATGAAAAATAATCCTTTGTGTTATTGAATAAACAAAATAGAGAACTTAACAAAGAAAATTTTATTTTCTATGAAAGCATTTACGTAAGCTATACATTTGTATTTATAGTTATTTGGTAAATATATATGTTTATAGAAAGATAGAAAAGATTCTGTCATAAAGTGATTCTAATGACGTTGCGTAATGATCAAATGGTTAGAGAAAAATAGGACGATGAGAATAATTTACGGGTCAGAATTATGGAAGTTAACTGTCGGCTTGACAGATATGAAGAAAAACGAAAAACATAAAGTTCATAATAATAACTGATTACAGTTTAAAATCATAAGACACTAATAAGAACAAAACAAGACCAAAACATACCACAGAGCAGAACTAAGGCCAAGGAAGTATAATAGGTTGGACCTATCATTTTTAAAAGCGTAGTTTGGGCCCAAATTAAGGTTACCTTGAATAATTTATAATTTGTATGGTTTATTCAAAATTCATCAAAATTAGACTCTGAATAGATTGGAAGATATTATTCATGTTTCTTCTTAAATAAAGCAGATGTTTGTTGAAGCTAGTTTTTATGATAAACAGCTCAATTACTTCCGCAAATCAAGGATTAGTTGACGGATATCTTCTCGTTAGTTCGGGACTCATGAATAGTACAGATTGGTTCCCATGCTGAGGATTAATCAATCGGTAATTAGGTCTGACGACACCTTCCATGTATTTAGACCATACTGCTACAATAAAGTTTTCAAACATATCGGAGCCGAAGGAAATATTATCGACAGTATTAGATTATTACCACACACTAAATAAACTGAATGCATTCATGGGTTCCATATCATTGAAGTGTCCAGAATTAACGTGCTTGGAACGATTTATGAGTGTCTTGGACTCAACTCCATGATATGTTGTGAATATGCTTTGCTGAGGAATCCAATGCAAGAGCAAAATACTATTTCCGTTCACTCTGGTTATAACTAGTCACTAATGGATTTCCACCTTGGGATGAAAACTAACTCTGAATTTAAAAGTTCACATAAACTCTCTTTATTAGGCCATCATTTATTTGATACGTTAGGATCAATTTTATGTAAATGTCTTTGGTCAATTTCCCAGTTAAAGTATTTTATTAAATCAGATAATTATGATTATTTGGTGTAAAACTGTCAACTAGGCTGTAATTTAAAGTGCAGTAGATTACTGAGAGAAATTATAAGCACCCTTCGAAACGTAAGTTATTGTGAAATAAACAATGTTTCAAGTGGCTTTCCATACATTAAAAACTTAAACAAGTCAAGAAAATCTGTTAGTCAGTGATAACAGTGAAGTGAATTAAATAATCGATCACTCTAAATAATCACAAATTGATAGTTTGGTGACATGAGTACTAGGAATGACGAAAGTTTCAATATAGGGGATTAGTTGTAAACTTCTGAAAATAAACAATAAAATAACAACCATTAGAAATTATTAAGATTACGTAATTAGAATTGTGTAAATAACCAGTGTAATTATGCATGTATAGTGAAGAAGAGTTATTAAAGGAGATGAAAAAGTACCAATAAACAAAAATATTAAATCAATCGAGTCAGTTTATAAGTCAATCATCGTAACTGAAGGAATTACATAACGAATCACAATAAGCAAAACGTAGAAATTGGTGGTAAGTTGACATAAATCACTTTGTTCAGGTTATTATTTTCTTTATACAGGAATATTAATATTACTACTGTATATTCGAGTACACCATAATAAGATTGGAGGCTGTGGTTAAAAGAATGAATAGCACTTTGGAACAATTGGAAAAGATACCCCAGAACCAAATAGGTCAGAGATTCCTGGTTGGTAGCATATGCTCCAAGAAGAATAACAGGCTCAAATAGTAATAATAACAATAGTAAAAACGATAATAATAAAGATTTAATTAATTACAAAAACTTGATTATGTACAGTTAAATTTATATCGCAAATATTTACATGATCATGGATTGCACTTTATGTAAACTATTATCATTCGTTAGTGAGTTGTTGTTACCTTCAGTGGTTTGGTTTCAATGGTTTTGTGGTGATTTTGATCCCTACCATTGTAGTATTTTTTCATCTTTAAGTTACCAGAACGTAATCAATTTCTTCACCAGTTCTTATGCTTGAATATCTGGGCTACCTGTTCCTGCAATCTAGATATTCCAACAAGTTATCTGTATCCTTCTTTATTTTAACAGATCGTTATGTCAATTAGTTACATAACCTATTCAAGTGCGTTTTTGAAAACTTTACGACCTTTCGCTGTACAAGTTAGGAAAATGTACGATCAGAGATATCGTGATGGCTCGAAATATGAATGAATATTATTCAGATGTTGACTTTTGAAATGCTAATATCTAAATGGCGATTACTCAATATTTCTCGTCAATATCGATCAAGAAATAAGAAACGAAAACTCGCTGAAATATTTTGTGCTGAGAATTCTAGATTGTACCAAGAATATAATCTTGAATAAAGCTAATAATAGATAAAATAAAATATCACTCATCACACGTTCCTAAATGAGACTAGTAGATATACTCTTTTGATTACTTCTGACCATTGTGTAATTTTTGTTCTGACCAAAGAATACGATCAGTTTCCAATGAATAGATATTTTGATCAGACGAAGAAGGTCAAATATCAAAGTAGCTGAGAGGAAAATACCCAAGATATGGAAAAACATGTTTCGAAAACAAGGTGGAATTTATTTACAAGTGGTTCAATGGAAAACACTCCAGATGTTTATTATTGAAATCTAACGATCTACCAAAACCCCTATGCTAACAAAAATCAGATACTTACTAGTGATTAGTTTGAGGATGGGATTTCTGAGGTTTTAGTCATAAGATGTGACCAGTACAATCCAACCATCTCAAATGTGAAATAATTATCCACCACAGTCAATAAGAGATTGTCTTACGATATCAAGGATTGATTAAATTTGATAAATACACTACTGAGTTTTGTCCTAGTGATGTAGAGTTCAAGCACTTGGGCGTGGAACTGAAGGTCCTGTGTTCTATTCCAAGTAGTAGGTTACAATTGAGTCATATAATAGAATAAGAAAGCTGTTCAATGCTTACTAGTTTTCGATAGTTGTCTAATTATTACCAGTTTGTGATTTAAACTACTAATATCATTCTTGTTCTACGTTCACTGGATTTTTTTGTAATTCACAAAATGTCAAAATAAAATTTTAAGAAACTAATGCGAATTACATGTAAGATTTGGCAAGTAAGTAAAACAAAACATGTTACTGTTGCCATCAAAATTATAAGTCAGAGTGAAAACATTTGACTATGTTCTTTTGCACATAAAAAAATTAAAAAAAAAACCCTGACATTCTCTTCAGTTGTAATCTTTATAGTCCAGGTCTTTTAAGCTTGTCACTCCTTTGTTGTTGTAGATTCATAAAACACCATTATATAAAAAACAAAACGATGTCAAGAGAATTACATTAAATGATATCCAGACTAGACAGCTATCATTCATCTGGAGATGTAAGTATAGACGATCCTCGAAACAATAAATAGTAACCTTTTGATTTTACCCACAGACCTATCTGTTGAAATTTAGTGTCTGTAAATTTTGAAGAAAAACATTTTACAATATTTTTGTTTTGTTTTATTGACATCCACTTGTAATTGGCAATTGTTTAAATTCTTTATTTATCGAAAGCCAATAGAGGGATTAGGTCTTTTGCTTTTGAATGACATTATTTTCCAGGTTACTTAAGTGTCTTTACAGTAGATTTAACTAAAAATTATGAAAAAATAATTAAAATTTCATGCCAGGTAAAATCATGTATTGATTAAAGATTAGTAGTGAGTACTGGTGTTATCATTAGATAAAAAGTTTCGATGGGAGACTAGATGAATAAATTCATCCATTTTAATGAATTAGATATCATCGGTTTACTTGTCTGATGTAAAATAAGTAAAAAGAGAATCTGAAATTTGAACAGAAAATGATGTTAAAAATATATGGATTAGGCAATATGGAAACTGACAATGATCAAAATAAAAAAAGGCAGCTGCCCAGGAAGTTTTGTTGTGCCGCGCTTCGTTAATTGTTCATTTCGATAACCGTTATAATTCTAATCTTAACGGTGCGTAAAATCAGAAGACAAAGGAAAGCAGCAACTACAGTTTATTGTCGAATAACTCAGGTCAGAAAGCTAACAACACCTGAGCGAATATCAACGGGCGAACGAGCAGCGAGCGAGCAAGTGAACAGGCGAACAAACGAAGCGAACAGCAAGCAATTACATAGGCAATTTGTAGTCGGATTTAATAAGGGCAAAGCAAAACAAAACAAAGGCTGATAATAATATTTGCGTGCATACATATATGGGGAGGAGTATGAGTCATCGAATGATATTTAAGCAGTCAACATTTTGGTTAGAGTGTCATGTGCTCTAGTGGTATAGCAGTGCAAAGAATATGCAAATTTTTATTGTTCGAATGACGATGTCTGTTAAGTAAGTTAATAAAAAGGGCTTAACCAAAATTGACTATAATCGAGATTGATTGTAGGATGGTTGCTATAGTTTTATTATTTATCATTATTATGTACATCACAATTAGTTGTTTAGAGGCAACATTTAGTGGATGTACAGCTTAGTAACATAAAACTGTAGTTCCTATAACATACGTAATTTTAAAGCATTCAAGGTATGTATATGATAACAGAGCGTTGTTGGAAAACAGGAAAGATTGTTTGGTGGGCAAACTTCGAGATCAACAGGCTGAATTCCTTAAGGACTGATAGTGCACTGACCTAATCACAACACTACGTATCACTGTTGCGCAATCTGTTGAATGGAATTCTTCACTATACATAAACTTTCTTCACCAAGGGAGACTATTCGGCACCGTGGATGAGAAAAACCTACGAAACCTCCTTTGACACCATGATGCACTTGAGAAGATCTTCAACGTCATAGAGAATTCATGTGACGAAGTATATTCCAAAGTCATGCACTGAGGATAGCTGACAGATTCATCATATGTGAAAACCGCTGTCAGACAAGAATGCGACCCTCCCCCCTTTCTATTTCTTCTGGTGGTTGACTGTATTATGAATAACTCTACATCTCAGGAGAAGAACGGAATACAATGCATCGCTTGGATGAGACTAGACGATTTGAACTTCACATATGATCTCACTCTTCTATCTCATACACAGCTGCAAATGCAGGTCCAGACAAACAGTATATCAGCAGCGTCTGCAACAGTGGGCCTCAATATACACAAAGGAAAAACCAAGGTCCTGAAATAGAACACAGAGGGCACCAACCCATTCTCACTTGATGAAGAAGTTCTGAGTAGATGGAAACTTATACATACATACATGGACAGTATCATCAATAAACAAGGAGGATCTGATGCATATGTAAAGATATGGATTGGCAAAGTAAGGGCAACATTTCTACAAATGTAAAATATCTGGAACTCAAAACAACTGTCTGTCAGCCAGGTTCTCAGTCATAATCCTCAATACAAACGTCAAGACAGTTTTATTATACGGAGATGAAACTAGGAGAAATATTACAACCATGATCAAAAATGTGTAGGTTTTTATAAACAATTGTCTACACAAGATACTCAATGTCCGTTGACTGGATACCATCAGCAACAACCCACTGTGTGAGAAAACGAACGAGCATTTAACTGAAGAGGGAATTAGGAAAAGATATTGGAGGTGGGTACGATATACATTACGGAAAATATCAGACTACATCATGAGACAAGTGTTAACTTGGAATCCTGAAGGAGAAAGAAAAGAGTCAGGTCAAAGAACATATTATAAAGGAAACCAGTTACAGATATCAAATAAATGAATAATACTTGGAACAACTGAAAAAGACAGCCTAGAACAAAGTTAGCTGAAGAATCTTTGTCTATGAACTCTTTTCCAATAAACCCGTAAACTCACAAAAACACCATGTTGTATTTTTACTATAATTCAAAAAAGGAATGTAACACAATTTCATGACATTTTATTTTTCAAGTAGTCGTTTCCAGAAAAAAATACAAAAATATTTGCATACAATTTTATTTTTAACTATTCAGACAATCCTGAGAACTCAGAACTTGACAACAAAAAAAACAACGTTCTTCCTTAGTTAAATTATTATGAATGATCATTCTTAGGAAATGATATTTATTATACTTTTGATTCTGTTATATGAAGGATTACGTATTATAACATATTAAAAAAACTTTATTAGTTATGCAAATAAGCACTAGCATTTGTGAATAAGTAGTTTCGTTATAAAATTTCATCGTTATATTCGTTTATTTCCTAACTCTTTAATTTGAAGGGGTTTTGTGGAGATTTAGTATTTTCATAGTTGAAAGAATGAGTCATATGCTCACCAGTGGCTGACTTCAAGAGATAATTCCTGGAGTTCTAGCGAGAAGCAGTGACCAGTGGAGTTCAAACCACGTCTGTTGTGAGATATGAACTCACTGAAGACAATTGGTGAACGGTTGCTCAACTTCATGGATAGGTTGAAGTTAGACATTAACACCATCGGATGCTAGCTCAGTGGTCTATCGGTCGTCCAGTGCTTCTTTAATTTGAAATAAATATGATGGGTTTCTTTTTTTTCCATATTTCTGTAATAACTATTATAATTTATTGAACAAAATTAAGAAAGTACAATATTAGAGGTAGCGTTCGTTGTTCCTATACAAGGTTCAATTTTCGGATTATTAAAAGTCATAGTTATAAATTATACTTATATTTTATCTTACGTTTGTTGAGGTTTCATTTAATTTAGAAAATATACTTTTGAAAAGTGTTATATCTAGAGCTTAGATCCTTGATGTACCGCGTATAACTTGAACACTAGAATGCTAGAATCCTCAAAGTTGCTAATGAGAAGACAAGACGAGTGAGAAGGAATGTTCTTCCAAACAGTGTCAAATATGGTATAGAACTGTCTGGTATTTATAATTTTTAGTAAAAGTGATATCATCATTATAGTCATTCAATCTGCACACAATGTTTTTAGTATTTGTTTAATAGGGAAGTTATACGTCGAGATTTTGGAATGTTCTTCTAGAAGATGATTGGATGGAATATCTTCGGCTCTTTATGTGTTTCTTAGAGCTTTCTCGAGTTCACCCGTGGGCTGTCCTCACAAGAAGACTATTATTTATTTTGTTTCTATAAGTAAACAAGTGAATTTATTCTAATTTGTACATTTATTTACATTACATTCAGAGTACAGTGAATTATTTTACTAACCATTAACGAAATACTCAAATTTTGATTATGATTTTTGACATACACATGATATAATGTATACTTTAATGTAAAAAACTTAACACATTATTTTTGGTGGCATTACTTCAAATATGATGACTTATTACATATGACTATTATGGTAAACATCCTTTCTCATTTTATAGTTTCAGTGAATCTATCCCAAATAATTCCTATATTAAATAAATACACATATATCGATTTTTATCAGAAGGAGGTTTTGTGGAGATTTTAGTAGTTTCTTTTTATAGATGAAATCATGAGTCAGTTGAAGCTAGACCACTATGGAAAACCTAAAAGCACTGGACGGCCGTTTCGTTCAATTGCGGGACTCCTCAGCGGTGCGCATCCACAATCCCGTATCGAGAAATTCGAACCCAGGACCTATCAGTCTCGCGTGTGAGTGTTCAACTGGGTCTGTTGTGGGGTAGTAATTCACAGAAGACAATGATGGATGGTTGCTCAATTTTGTGGATTGTTTGAAGTTAAAACCGTTGGATGCCTGCCGGCTCAGTGGTCTAGAGGTTAAGCTCTCGTGAGCAAAACTGATAGGTCCTGGTTACAAATCTCGCGAGGCGAGATCGTGAATGCGCATTGTTGAGGAGTCCCACACTAGGAGGAAACGGTCGTTCAGTGCTTCCAGGTTTTCGATGGTGGTCTAGCTTAAATTTACTCGTAATTTCAATTATATATCGATTTATTTATTTTGTAATTTTCAAAAACGCAACCAACTAAAATCTATGTAATGTGTATAAATATGAGAATTTACTTAAAAAGCATAACTTAAATGTTGGTTTTATTTCAAAGAAATATTTTGGAAAATTCAAACGCCGAATCTGATCAAAACTTCAGCTCATATTCTAAAATTAGGCGATGTATAATGATAATATATTCTGAAAATAATTACAGAATTCACGCCAGTTTATAGACATGATCAACTTGATATACATAGTAACATTAAATATAGAGAACAAATATGTGATATAAGATTGATTTAAGTTTGCTAGTTCGGTAATTGTTTAGGTAGTACATTTATAACATGTATTACAGCAATTCAATGCATCAGCAGGGAACTTTATGACCGGTGTTATTTAAGGTTATTTCCTTTGCCAGAACGAATTAATGATAATTATCTACAACTAGAGGAAGTAAAATGAAAACAGAGAGCACGGAACAACAAAACAATGATTACCAAAATATATCAGTCAGGTCTAACACTGTTCATGTTAGATATTATTCAGATAAGTTAAGGTTGCTAGGGACAGTGTCAACGTAAAGTGACAGCAGGTAAGGTAATTCATTAATAAAAATGGCTAATGATTTAAAGTTCCGATAATCTCACTTGTGGAGGAAAAACACACTTATAGGTTCTAGAACATTTAATACATTTCCAGGGGAGCGGTATGCATCAATGCAGCGAACAAAGAATGAGAGTGATTTTATCATACGGATAGATTGTGGTAGATTATTCCAGGGTCTAGAAAGTTTACAGGTAAAGTAATTTATATAAAGAGATAATTTAGGATGTGTTTGTTTCGCTAGTGACAAGCAGTTACGTATGTCGTAATGAGAAGTTTCTGAATATTGAATTGCTTGGTTGGATGTAAAGGATAGGTTAATAATTATTTTGAAGAAAAAGATAAGATTTAGTTTGAGTCTCCTCTTCCATAAAGGGTCGAGCCCAAGTTTATCACATCTAAAATTATAAGTCAAGGTACAAACATTTCCAAGAATACGAAGTGTAAATCATCTCTGTATTGATTCCAGCCTTAATTTATTTTCGATACGCGCGCTACTAAGAATAAACGTGCAGTATTCTAGGAATGGTCGAACATAAACATTGTACATTAAAATACGTGATTCATTGCTAAAAAGGTCTCGAGTTATGTAACCCATAAGACGTTGAGACTTGGAATTCTGTTTCAATATCTGTTCTGTAAACGACAAGCCGTAGCAGTATCTACGTCTACTACTGTATTCAACCTAGATAACACTTAACCATTTATGGTAAGTGATAAGTCTTGCTAATTAAACGCTCTACTTGGATCCTAAGGTGGTCTCGTAACCCTCTACCTAAAACTACATAGCGACTTGAACACGAGACGAAAGACGCAAAATATGCGAGAAAGCACTTTACTCCAAAGGTTCATTTATGCACAGAAATATAAGGTTTTTATAGTATTTTAGAAGTCCTTAGATTTTCCTGAAAATTCTGGAATGCTACTAAACATAGTTGCAATGTAGTAATCAACCAATCAGAAAGTCTACATGTGGCTTTTCACTTTCTTGATGTTTCTAGCAAAACTTCTAGTCACACGCTGATTGAATAAAATGCTTCTTAGTGTTACCTGAGCCTTTCTTGTCTATTGTGAGAAATTTTCTGGATCACCCCAACAGTAAGATATAAGTTGAATGATGTATTACCGAAGCATATCCATCCACATTTTGCCGTATTAAGCTCCAGCTGCCATTTTCAGCACCACTGTGCTACCTTGTTAAGCTCATGTGGAGAAAATGAACACACTACTTTAAGAAAATCTGAGTACAGAAGGGGCTTACCTACAGAAGACACTCACAAATATCATTGATAAACACCAAAATGAGCAAAGACGCTACCATGTATTACACCACTTCCAACAGAGACAGCGTTCGACAATGAAGAGTTAATTTTAACTGTCTGATGTAGTATGGGCTATGGCTTGAATAAACTGTAGTGCTAGTGGGACCTGAGCTTTCTGAAGGCCAAAAAAATCGTTATTTTGATAATGTGGATTAATTTGTTGAACTTGACTTGGTGAACAGTTAAGACAGTCACCTGTTAGTTGGGGTTGAGTTGATGGTGCGAGACCTAGTAGTCCATCATGCCCATTGAGAAAGTGATGTGAAAAGATACATCTTACAGGTTTAATATTTAAAACGTTTGAGGGTAACCATGGAGCACATTAGTTCACTGCGGGCTGTCTAATATTAGGCCTACTTACACAACGGTTGTAGTTGCCGTCTTGTACAATGTTTGGACGAAGTGTGCCCTTTTAACCGCCCTTACAATGAGTAGGGTAAAGCATGGTGTCGGGATGTATATTTTTGTTTGGTAGGGCCATCGTAATATATTTTCGGTATTAGGTCTGGAACCAGAAGGTTTTGTATATACTTTCTTCTTACCTGGTATCGACTTTGTAACTTTAACAGTGTTTTTAAGTGACTTCACATTAGAACTAGGTATTTTGTTATGAGCTTCTAATGTTATACTGGAAAATATAGGATTAGGGTCTCCACTAGATTTACATTGGTTATCTGAGGTCACTACAGGCATGAGACAAATTAGCACTCTTCCTTGGTGAATCAGTGTACTGGCTAACATGAGATTTAGGCCTATAATTTTATACAAGAATTTACGACATTTATTTTTCGATAGCAATCATCCTACGATATAATTGGAGCCAGATATTTCGGGGCCACTAAAGATAAACAAAGAACAGAATAGGTTCGATAGAGAATAATGAATATTAGAGAGCTACAATCATGTCTGTCAACTTTTATTTTGATTCATTTACAGATTTAAGTGTCATATAATAACAATCGAGTCTAGTTTATCACTTTTGCAAATGATTATTTTCCATTGAAATTTTGATTTCAACAACGTCTACTCTCATCTTTCTGTTATTTCGTCTTTGGATTATAAATACTAATTTAAAATGACTTTATCCTATTACAATATCAGACAAATTTTTGTAAAATATTGAATTTAACAACTGTAAAATTATCAGACTAGAAACCGATGGAAACATATTTTATGATGAATAAATATTGGCATGAGTTTCAAACATCATAAAAGTTTTTAGATATGCTGAATTAACCATATATCTTAGCTCGAAAGTCCTAAGGAGAGTTCAAGTTATCTAGTTTTTTCTCCGTTATTACATTTTGATTCTTTCTCTAGAGCATAACCTTGGTGACATCTTTCTAACTCAAACTTTCTCAATAACAATGACTGATCTGATTGGTTATTACTGCCTTCAGTTTTCTTCGTTACCCGTCCCAAAGTCATGGCATGTTAATATAAAAACAATGTAGTTTATTATCAGTTCTTTTGTTTCTGTACAAAAGATAAAGTTTTTCTGAAATTTTAGTCTTTTCTATCTTTATTATTTACTTAATTAATCCTGTTACCCTTATATGAGTATAGGCTGTCTACCAGAAATCTCCAACCAACTCTGTCCTGAGTTCATTTATTCAATTGTCGGTAAATATGATTTACCGTAATCCAACCGGAAACCCCAGTACTTTAACAGATAATAGGTACTAATCAATGTAAAATGTACAAACAAATAAAACTACCTAATCTATTAAGTGTCATTAGTTAAGAGGT
>NC_031495.1:58348053-58348672 GCF_000237925.1 Schistosoma mansoni
ATGACGTATACTCGCAAAACAAAGGATCGTAAAATGATTTTTCATAAAGTAGTTAAAAGTCAGTCTTTTGATCTGTAATAAGCCAACTTTTCCATGTCACTTTATATTTTCAATAAAGTCTGAAAACAATCTAAATATCAAAACAATTGTATTTCTGAATGTTTTAAAAACCAGGTCAAAGAATGATCATCCGTTTTTTAAAATCTAGGAATTAGAGAACAATTTGCATTCATTGAGTCTAGACTATTCACTTTCAGAAACAGTTTTTATCTACTCCAGAAGTATTTGATATAGGAAATCGCTAAACATGTGTTTCATCCTTATTTTAAAGTCATCAACAATTTGTATTCATATCATTACATAACATCTTGACAAACGAGAAGGATGAAGAAGTATGTTCTACATACTAGTCAAGTTAATAAATTTTTTCTATGGAAGATATAGACAGAAAACGTCCACTAATGTCACACGTATATAATGCATTGTTTCATATCGTATTTATTTGGTTTCTTTTTATAATATTTGACTGTTTGGAGCTAAAAAGAGGGCTGTTATTTATTTAGTAGAAATATACCAAACAGAAATGTTATGATGGAGTTTTGTTCTCTGAGCTGGATGG
>NC_031495.1:58348872-58388943 GCF_000237925.1 Schistosoma mansoni
GAACTTTAAGACATCTGATTTGCATACATCATGGTGCTTTGTGAAGGTGAAAAGTTTTAACGGATGATATAGCACGGAGCTTTGAGTGGAACACAACATTCATTCAAACGGTAAATCTGATTAAGTCCAACAACAAAACAAAAGGAAAGATGACGCTATTTATCAGCCATCGGTTAGTGAAGTGTTCAGTCAAATCAACATGGTCAGCATCAACGTGGAGTCCCTAACAAGATCTTTACTTTTAGGACGCGAACCGCCACAACATTCACAGTTCATAATCCGCAGATCAGATGGTATAGTATTAGAAGTCCTCAGAAAAACAAGAAACTGTAGTGCCGTGCTTCAATAATAGTTCACTCCAGCTCAGAGAACAAAACTCCATCAAAATCATCCACCTGAGCTACAAATCTTCTCCACTATCTCAAAAATGTTATGATTTTTGATTTTACGCTTCATTTTATATCATAGTATTGATTATAGTGTGGGCTTCCTTTCATTTAAACAGTATTCAATAACATCTATTCTATGTGTATGAACTATTTACTCAGTTAATTTATTAACTTTCGTTTGAGTCTAAAATATTCTCAACTATCTTCTTCGCTTGTTGTGGACTCAATGGATCCGCTGACTGTCACTATGACGATTATTATATTACAGGCAGACAAATTGCCATAACTAAGTAAATTGGTAATGGAAAACATAAAACTATTTATTTACACTCTAAATAACAGAAACTATCGACATTTCTTAGTTTTTTTATCTTTCATAATTTCGTAGTTGTTAATCATATGGTAATCCTAATGTTTGGTTGTAAAACTATGTCCAAGCTAATATAAACTGTCTACTTTAATGTTATCTATCTCATGATTAGTTTTTTTGATTAGTATACAAGACAATTTGATTTCGATGAAATCCGAGATCAATTTCAAATGATGGGACCTAGACTAAAAGATGTTCTAGGAAAGGGGATTTTTGTGGAGATTATTGTAATTTAATAGTTGAGTTCATGAGTCAAAATATATACAATGAAAATTCCCATTTTGACATTTGGTAAGTAAAGAAGGAATGAATCAAGCGAAGAAATAATACTCTTAGAGTAGATACGTTAAGTAATAATTATATAATGACATATAGATTATAAACTAACATTGAGTAATTGGAAGAAAGAGGATTATAGTAATCAAAGTAATCATTCGATAATCAAGCAGCAGGCACGTTGCATAGTATATTAAAAAGAAGAAGTAACTAACAAAATATTTTGATGAACGGTCAGTAGCATAGTAGTTATGTAAGAATCAAGAGATGAATGTTGAGAATAAGTGAAATACAAAAAAGGAGGAAATTCTAAAATAGTTTATCAAAGTTCTGCTACAAACTCCCCTATGCTGATGGCTAAGGTAGCGAGAGTAGTTGTAAAAACTTCTTTTGGATGCAAAGGTTCGGTTTCTGAGCATGGATTCTAATAGCTTCAGCAATGTGCAAAAAACGAACTCGTAAACCGCGCGCTGCAAATCGGATGAAATATGGTAGATAACCTTAAAAGCTTTATTCAATTCAACTTGATGATCTGTGTCCACCAGGTGAGCGAGAATAAAACTCTTAATCACTCTTACCTGTCCTTTGCCCAACGAAGATGGATAGTGTTCTGTTATGCGATGATGGACTTGCCGAATTGTAAGCTCTATATAATTGGCTCCACAGGAGCAGTTGAATGGTAAATACACATAGATGTAGTGAATTCAGGTGATCCGTTCTTACTAACCGTTTTTATTATGGAGCGGTTGTAGAAGACGGCACTCAGTGTGACTGCATTAAATATTTTCTGCACCGCCTTTCTTAACCTTCGAGTGACAATTTCTTCGGTAGCATATATATATATATAGAGAGAGAGAGAGAGCCATGGTGAAAAACTAAATGAAAAGAAATTTCTTCGCACGATTCGTTCCTTCTTTACCAAAAGATATACTCCTACTTTTAAGTTTGTGCACTGAAGTCAAAAAATAAGTACATATTCTCCTCCATTACCCGGGTTTTGGTCCGGCAGTAACCCTAAAAAAGCTGAAGGCAGAGTTTTGATCTTATAATATGGTTTAAAATTTGTCTCAACACTATGACACATGTTACAATGTTGTATAAAGAGAACTCACTGAAGAGAGAATAATATTTACGATAACTACGAATTCACTGTTCTTTAAGAATATATATGTATATATATCACTCTCCTGGAGAATCTTCCTATCCCATATTATATAATTCAAGAAAAAGAATAAATTCACATTACTATTAACTGACGTTTCGTTTAGACAGAATAAGTTGTTATTCTATTATTTTCGAATTCTTTCGTCTAAATTAGAGCGAATAGTTTCACAGTATTTGGGCGCCCAATTGATGTAAGACATTAAATAGGAATAATATATTTGTAAAATCTCCGCGAATGAATTTGAAGTAAATCCAACATTTCGCCAGGCAATCTGGTCCAAGCGTTTTCAAGGAACCTATCTATAAATATTATATAATCGTATTTATAATATCGTTCATTTCAGAATGCTTTTTTTTCTACTGCTAAACTTTAATTCCCCTTGAGTAACTGATACGTTTGAGAAGTGGAATAATAAAGAAATTTTATATAGTTTAGATCATGAGTCAATTGAAGCTAGACCACCATGGAAAACCTGGAAGCACTGGACTGCCGTTTCATCCTATTGTGGGACTCATGATCTCAACTATATAAAATTATTAAAATCTCCACAAAACCCCCTTCTGATAATAAAAAATTGATCATTTACAGTTTTATTATTGATCATTAATTTTCTTCTATTAGATTTAATTTAATAATTAATAGCTCAATAAAATCATTGATTAAATAAACAACTTATTTATCAAGATCCTTTTTTGGTTTTGATAGCCGGAGGCAATCTGTTTTTTACCTATTCAATATGATTTGATATGTTCTACTCATTTTTTATATAAAATCTAATCAGTCTAATACTAATAATATGATTTATTGTTGTGGTGAGAAACAAAAAAATAGTATCGTTTTACTATTATGCCTGATATTCTATTCATTGCTGATGGGAGAATTTCATGTAATATTGGGTATGATCTAAAAAGAAATGTTGTTTACATACAAAAACGAACATTACGCAATACTATTTCTTTTTTCAGTTACGTAAATCAGTCAAAATCGATTAAAGATTTACTTTGTTTTTGAGCAATTCTTCAACATAGAACATCTATCTGTTTGCATGTTTTGTGCTTACATGAAGAAAAATGCGGAGGCAACTTTCTAAATCATCTTTCTTTATTGTATGGTTTGTTATATCCCGTGGAGATTTATGAATGGTAACTTTGAGAACTATTTGTGGACCAGATGTGATAAGTATATTTTTTATTATATAATTGTTAAGTAACTAAACTATTCATATTCGTGTCCCTCTTATTGTAAGCTTTATTTTAACCTATAGTCCATTATTATACGATTTACTATTCTTGAAATATCCCTAGTCCATTAATTACTGTTTCCCCTATTCATAGCCAAATCTTGTACAAATGTTATTTTCTATTTTATGGTAAGATGTGATCAGTTTGTTTAGCATATAAACCCAGTATGTTTGAGAATAATGATTCATATTGCAGAGGGTGTTATTGGTGTTCTGGACTTAACTGGCTGGGCTAGGTAGATAGCAGGACTGACAAGTATTCAAGACTGCTCATACGGCTTCTGTGTTTCACTAGGGAGATCGATAAATTCACTGGTCCCTAATAGACAAGCAATCGATATAACAGGCTAAAGATGAAAAGAAAAAAAAATTTCCAAGAAGCAATTAACTTGATAGCTAGTAAATAATTAAAAACATTCTCAACTTAAAACATACTAATGATTCGTTCAGTTTTCCACGTGAACAGTGGAAGTATTAGTAGTTGGTGAGTGATGTTTGGTTTACAGAGACGTTTTATCTGTTCCTGTAGCTATGAATTTTAGTATACCTGATTGGCTGTTTTAGAGATTGTTTATGCTTAACAGAAATTGGTAAGAGTAGTCACACTGAATTTTTCATTAGCTTATCTGATCATATACCTAAATTGTTAGCTTGGTTCTCGTAGTGACAGTGAATTCCTGATGAAGAGTATAAAAACTATTTTCCAGTATTTAAAAAAAAAATTAACTATCGTTTTCACTTAATTCTTAAACATTTATTGCTCATTCTTTATTTGACATTCTAAACCTCATGTTCATAACAAGCGACATATTCAATTACTGTTTTTCAATGGCTTCAAAGGTAGATGAAAAGTGGGCTAAACTTATGTAAAAGTTTATGGCCTTTAACAATTCAAAACTATTTGTGCTTCAGCATCAAAAAGAAACAAGTGATTTGGTTTCATCATTTTTTTGTGTATAATGAATAATAATAAGCAATATGAAAGGTAGAATAGGAGTTTTCATGAAATGTTTATTACAGTTTTTTTATTGGTGCGTATAACCTCATATCAATTATCAGCAAGATATGATCTAATATTATGATAGAACATAAATTAAACTATGATATAATATTAAATAAGTCATTTCTTGTTTTGAGTACGTTTTTATTTATCTTTCATGTTGTATAAATACGTTAACAGTTCGTCTGTATCTTGGTACGTTTGAGTAATACAAGTAAAGATACTAAAAAAATAACTTATACCAAAATGTATGCCGAAAAAATATCGACTAAAAGTTTGATACTATATAGATAAACATGAAGCATTTTTCCCTTCCTGAATACATTCCTAGTATATATATATATATATCACTAGTGAAAAAACAAACATAGATAATTAAGATCTCATAAATATCTGGTAATCTCGTTGATCATGGTAATTCACTTCAGTATACTGGAAAACCAAATATCTTTTATTTTGATTAAAATCATAATGTATAAATTACTTTTATAATGTTTCATCGTTATATTACTAATTTTTGTTGATATAATCTTCTCCACATACTTTGTTCATCTAATTCACTCTGTAGCATTTATCTTTTATGAATAGTTTAAATTTGTCTACTATACCATATCCATCTTTAAAATTTCTTCTATTTCATTATTACTATCTGTTTGTTTGTTTGTTTATTTTTTAAAATTATTTATAAATTTCAAGAAGTTTTTGTATAGGTGAATTATTAATGCAAATTTATTAGTTTTCTCTATATCTTTAATTTTTTAATTCGAAATTCTCAAGGGGATCGAATTTGTATGATAACTTTTCTTTTAGAAGGGGGGGGAGAAAAAAAAACTTTAAATATTGTATTTATTTATTAGTTGCATTAATTTGTTCTTGTCGAATAATAATTTTAAGTATGAATCTCATATTCTTGATTTCGTTTTGGTCTTACACTCCGTCTCTCCCCCCGTCTCCCCCCTCTCTCCCACACACACATACAAGCTCCACGTGCTTGTAGAAACATTAAAAAAAAATAAAAATACCATTATTTTCCTTATGGTATATATATAATTAAAATAATGCTTGACATTTATAATTTCATGTGATTATGATGATCCTTTTTTTCATATTCATGTGATGTGTTATTGGTAACAAGAATAATATTACTACTATTTTAATTACCATTGTGATTTAATCATCATTGAACAACTTTTTTTCTTTTTTTAGGTGTTATGTCATATATGTTTTTTTGTTTTCAATCAGCTTTTTTTCCTTTTTTTGCATAAATTTTAATGAATATTACACTTGGCGTTTTGGGAATTACATTTCCCCATAGTATATTGTTCATAGTATTTTATTATAATATTTAGTTATGGATTATTAATTATGAAAATAAAAGAAGAGATTAGTAATGATTTGTGTAAATGTATAAATTTCGGTATTTCTTATTTCAATCTATATTGTTTGTTACAAGTTGTCATTAAAATTGAGGTTATCAACTACTTGTGTTGGGATGGTGGAGGAGATTTGTAGCTCAGGTGGGTGATTTTGATGTTGGTTTGTTCTCTGAGCTGGATGGTTTGGTCGTGGAGCTTTCATCGTCCTTCTGAACGACATCATCAGCACAAACTTCGGGTAGAAGTGAAGTGTTTGAATTTCTCCACATGTGGTTCACAGCTTGTTCTCTGCACCTCGATGTTGATTGGTTCTTGTTGACCGTAAATCTGTCATTGTTTACTTCTTTGTTTTGGTTGTATCTCCTATTGGTTTGATTTTTGTTCCTATGTTCCTGCCCGAAGTTTGTGCTGATGATGTCGTTCAGAAGGACGATGAAAGCTCCACGACCAAACCATCCAGCTCAGAGAACAAACCAACATCAAAAAAACTACTTGTGTTGATTATACTATTTCATATATTTGAACGGATCTGTTTAGGGGGATTTTTGTGGAGATTTTTACTAATTTTTTATATATAGTTAAAATCATGAGTCAATTGAAGCTAGACCACCGTGGAAAACCTGGACATTAACACTGTTGGATGCCGGCTCAGTGGTCTATCGGTTAAGTGCTCTGGCGCGAGACTGGTTGGTTCTGGGTTCGAATCTCACGAGGCGGGATCGTGGATGAGCACTGCCGAGGAGCCTCACGCTAGGACGAAACGACCGTCCAGTGCTTTCAGGTTTTCCACGGTGATTTCAACTATATATATAAAATTAGTAAAAATCTCCACAAAAAAACCCCTAAACAGATTCGTTTAAATATATGTAATGGAATAATCAATATATATAAAGAATCTGTTTAGTTTCAACGGTTGTTTCTTGTCTATAGGGTTTTTAACATCGTGTTCTCTTACCTCACGCTCAATCCTTTTGCTTAATCCGGTCTTAAGAACAGTAGTAACCCTATAAGGGCTTAAGGTGAAGTGATTTCTTATCTAGAGTGATCAATAACTTTTCTTCTCTTTATTTGATTCGATTTTCTAGCTGCTTCTAATAATCACAAAATGAATTTACATGCTAACCTGAATACAATAGAAAAGGCATGAAGTCTTGTGAATAACATTTATTTGACTGCCGAAATAAATTGAAATGATTTAAGAATGCACAGTGTTTTGTCTAATTTATTGACATACACAAAGGAAAAAGCAACACGGAGAACACCAACCCAGTCACACTTGATGGAGAAACTCTGGAAAATCTAGAAACATTCACGTACTTGGGAAGCATCATTGATGAACAAAGAGGATCTAATGCAGATGTAAAGGCGAGGATTGGCAAAGAAAGGGCAGCATTTCTACAATTGAAGAACATATGGAACTCAAAACAACTGTCAACTAATTTCAAAGTGAGAATCTTCAGCACGAACGTCAACACAGTCCTACTGTACGAAGCTGAAACGTGGAGAACTACTACGACCATCATCAGGAAGGTACAAGTATTTATAAATGGTTGTCTACGTAAAATACTCAACATCCATTGGCCGAATACTATCAGCAACAGCGTTTTATGGGAGAGAATAGAGCAGCTTCCAGCTGAAGATGAAATTAGAAAAGGACGTTGGAAGTGGATAGGACATACATTAAGGAAATCACCAAACTACATCACGAGGCAAGCTCTAACTTGGAATGGTGAAGGGAAGCGGAAAAGAGGAAGGCCAAGAACACACTACGCCGGGAAATAGAAGCAGATATGAAAAGGATGAATATTAACTGGAAAGAGGTGGAAAGAATTACCCAGGACAGAGTTGGATGAAGAATGCTGGTTTGCGACCTGTGCTTCTTCAGGAGGGGTAACAGGCGTATGTAAGTAGGCAATTAACAGTTGGATTAACAGTCGAATTTGTATAAATTGAACTAAGTTGAGTCTAACATCATTAATTTAATAAATTGTTGTGTGAACACATTTACAATACTAGGCAATTTATCATTCATATAAGGTTCATTTCAATTAATTTTAGTATCTTTCAATACTATTACCATTTCATGTAAAATTAATTGACTAAAAATTTTTAATAATATTCATGAGTATTAATATTTACGTCTTTAATGTTAAATGTGTAATATAGTTCTTTTGTATCCGAAATTCCCTATGCTAAACTATCACTGATATTCGTTTTTGTATTATTTGTTTGAATCTTCCCATTGATGTTTAGGATTGCAATTGATCAGTTCCGGAGTTACCATCAACTACGGGATGCAAATACATCCAGCTAACGAGTCCCAAATAGGACGAAACATGAGTCCTGGATTCCATAGCCAGCCACCACCCATTTTTGCTTATCATTGATATTGTTTATAATGAAATAAAACTATTATGTTAAAATATGTAAACATCGTAATGTAATGATATGGGGTAGATTATTTATTTATTCTTGTTTCATAATGTTCTTTTAGGAATGTCACGTTAATAAATTTTCGATTTTAAATAATGTGAAACATTCACTAGAAATCCATGAAAAACGATGTAGTACCGGTAGTCTGTCATTCATTAAGAGTATATGAGTTATTGAAAGAATAAAGATACTCAAGGCTTCCAATCAATGTCATAGTTAGAGATGATACGGAAGAGTAATTAAAGAAACTTTTGTCCTTAACTAATGATCAGTTAGTCACACACAAAACTCAGTGTGTTTAGACTTTAGTGATCGAGGTAACCGGTTATTTTTAACGAAAGTATAAAATGCTCAGCGATCTAATCGTTTTCTTTTTGAAAAGCTAGAGCTTGTTTTTTTAGTTTATTCTTTATTCAATGGATTGTTTCTTATTAAAAGTTTTTGATAGCACTATCCTGTCAAGAAGCCGAAGTTAGACGTGAAAGTCCATTAATTTCAAATAAATATCTAGGGCATGAGCCAATAAAACTATTTTACAAAGATCTAATAACATTTTATCATTTTAAAAAGTAGTGGAAATAAATGTTCTATTGGTTCAGTATATAATTACTTAAATGATCTTATTGATGTATTGTTAGAGATAGACAATAATTCAAAAGCTTCTCTCCAAATTACTTTCTTACTTACTTACTTACTTAGTTACTTACGCCTGTTACCCCTCGTCGAGGAGCATAGGCCGCTCACCAGCATTCTCCACCCAACTCTGTCCTGAGCCTTCCTTTCCAGTTCCTTCCAGTTGCTATTCATCCTTTTCATATCTGCTTCTATTTCCCGGCGTAGTGTGTTCTTGGCCTTCCTCTTTTCCGCTTCCCTTCACCATTCCAAGTTAGAGCTTGCCTCGTGATGTAGTTTGGTGATTTCCTTAATGTATGTCCTATCCACTTCCAACGTCCTTTTCTAATTTCATCTTCAGCTGGAAGCTGCTCTATTCTCTCCCATAAAACGCTGTTGCTGATAGTATTCGGCCAATGGATGTTGAGTATTTTACGTAGACAACCATTTATAAATACTTGTACCTTCCTGATGATGGTCGTAGTAGTTCTCCACGTTTCAGCTTCGTACAGTAGGACTGTGTTGACGTCCGTGCTGAAGATTCTCACTTTGAAATTAGTTGACAGTTGTTTTGAGTTCCATATGTTCTTCAATTGTAGAAATGCTGCCCTTTCTTTGCCAATCCTCGCCTTTACATCCGCATCGTCTCTCCGAATTAGTAGTTGAAAATTCAGACCATCTAAATGATAACAATTTTTAAGGAAGTAAGTAAGTAACTGTAATTAACTATTGAATAATAAAATATCTCATTGATTGTTAAAAATGCGAATAATTTGCACATTATCCTGAACAAATACAATTAATCTGACTGTCTCAACATAAAGAGAAGTTTTTCAGAAGATTATAACTGAAATGATGAGAAAAGCTGGTACTCAAGTGAACACTTTCAATCGTATTGTACTTTCAGAACTAGGTAGTTTCAAAGCTGAGATTTCATCATTTTTCTGAACAATTTCATCAGAATCTTCTTCATGCAGAAGTGAGGTGGTATTAAAATTGTGGATAGTAGATCTTTGTAAAATTTATAAATTAAACCTTAAGTAGATAGCATGAAACCGCTGATTGTCTAAAATAGTTGATTTCATTTTAATTCCCTCAGTTTTATGAATAAGGGACACTTCCTCAAACATTTGACTATGAATATTCTTTTAAAATAAAATATATGTAAGATGAATCTATCTCAACCAGCTGTTGGTCTCAGCACAGTAAGAATAAAAAATATATTTAAAGAAACCACATTACTCTAAAACCGTAAAATCTCAAGTGATTCAGGGTATGCTGATTTGAATCGAATCCAGAAAGAAATAAAAACTGTTATAGTTATAAAATAGCATAAGTTTGTTTATCATATACACTCAGTCAAATCATCATTATAAAAACAGATAGAAAGTTCCATACATTATACATTATATAATTGATTGGTAATCAATGAAGATTAGTCAAAATCCAGATACATCTCAAGCAACATCACTTTTCAATCTAAGTTTGTCTTAAAGAAAATTCAAATTATAAAAGATATTGGCAAGCTGGAAATCCACGATTTTTAGTGTACATTAGAAGAAGTTATTCAAATCTCTCACTTGATTCGAATAAAATACTTATATGCTGGACTGAAGTACATATTATCTCTTCTGTTGAAAGCATAATAAATAATGATAAAACTAAATAAAACCCTGTGGTCATCATTTGTATAATTGTTTCCTAATATTTCGGCAAATCAAAAATTCCTTCGAGATGTTAGCGGCTGTCTTTGTGACAACGAACTCTGGATATTTTATCAACCAGAGGACAAGAATTTGTGAAACAAAAAACTGGTCACGGAAAATTTCGAGTTTTTCATACCTTCAGTATGGCGTAAAAATAAAGTAACTATAGGTTAAGTATTTGGTCAATTATATGTTTACTTTATCCAGATGTGATAACATTATACGTAAAATTTAATGCGAATATTGAAATTTAATCTCCCTTAGTTATAGTAGCATCGTTCGCAGTATAGTGTTTACTAAACAATTAAATGACTGGCATTATATCAGCTTATGAACTACATTTGTGATAAAGAACAATATGTTATAATTTATAGTACTTGATAGCTACTAAATCTTTCTTATTCACAAGGAGAAAACTGATTTCGGTCTAAGTATTTCAATGAATTGTTTTAATATAAAGTTTAAGCTTATGATAATTGTCATGTTTCTAAACATACCAGCAGATCATCGGTAATAAGATAATGCAAAATGTATATTTCACACATTCTAAACGTAGTGAGTCAAATATATAAGAACTCTCGTCTAAATTAGAGCGAATAGTTTCACAGTATTTGATATAATTTGATATAATTCCTTGAAAAAGCTTGGACCAGATTGCCAGGCGAAACGTTGGATTTACTACAAATTCATTCGCTGAGATTTTACAAATATATTATTCCTATTTAATGTAGTGAGTCAAAGATTGGTGAATGAATCGCAATTTACGCTTTCGTAAATCAATAATGATTTCAGATAAAGAAGCCAAGAATAATTGTATGTTGATGATATTCTTTATACAGTAGGAGTGTTTTGTTTCACTTGAAAAAGGAGTTGAAAATAAACGAAATCTTGTTTCCTCGAGTATCACAGCCTGTAGTCAAATTAATAGTTGTTGCTTAATTTCTCTTATTCACAAAGAATACAATTGTTTTCATTCATACAGTGTCTATTATATGCCGTTAGTTAGCGTATAATTATTACAAGAAAAGTTATCTGTGTATGCGATAGTGCAAATCAGTTTTGTCCTTCAGAATTATAGTGATCAGTTTATAAAGTAGTCGATAAAGTGTTCAGTTATACGTACATATGTTTTTTAGACAATTTTAACAGCAAACGTTTTGTAAGTAGTGGTACGAAATCATTATCTTAATTTTTCAAAGTAATTCATTGCAGTTTACAAATAATCCAAGTTCGTCCCCAAGCATTTTCACTTGGTGGCTGAGCATGATGGCATAGTTTACACATTCCGTTGGTATCAACATCTTCGTCTACGTTGTTGTCTGTCGTTGGATTCTTCAGAGTTTATTGAAACAATATCATCTTCGTGACTTGGCGTTGCATCCAAATCCACGTTCGTTTGATAGTTGGTATAATTTGACAACAGGATTCCTGGTATTTCTTCGCCCATAGTAGTAGAGGCTTCGATATGAGGCTCAGGTGCTTCTGATGACGTCAAATGTGTTTGAGGCATCTTTCCATAAACCAAGTTGTGCGCGAAATTAGAAACAATTATATTATTGTTCTGACATGCAGGACTAATGAATGACTTTTTCTGGCTACTTGACTGTCTTATTTGAACAAGTGAATAGTTCTCTGCAGTCAGGTTATTTTCCGATAGCAACCACCTGACTCCACCGAATTCTGTGTTGACTTCTGTTCTAGTGCTTATGTAATGGGCCAAAATATGATGGTACAGAAAAATGCTTTCGGTAGAAAAGTTGTAGGGGAAACTGACAGGATTGCCGGAGACACCGTAAGTGCCTGTAGCATCAACAACAGTGGACACGTCAACCAACAGAATGGTATTTGCAACAGGTAGGTGCAGGCGAGGCTCCAATAACTGACATGTATCAGGTGTCAGTTTATCTTAAAGACAATGTTTTTGGGGCTCACGACTTATAATTGTCTTGTTGCGACATTCCGATGTGTATTTTTGTACTCTTGCCTCCACACAATATCCAGTCTTGAGAAGTGCACTGAAGATTGATCTGAGCAAAGGCTTTTCTTTTCAGTTTGTAGAACTTCAAAATCGTATATGTGTCCCCAATGAAGTTGGTACTGTTTTACTAACAATGTTTCGCAGATGATCCGAACTCATTAGACCATTTGTGTTTCATAAATAACAACTGATCACGTATATATATATAAAGTCCCGTTAGGCGCTTAAGTGACTGAAAGTTAGTTTTGGAAACTATAGAAGACTGTCAGATCGAACTCTGTATCAGTTAACCTGTACATCAACGAATTATTGCTGCACCTCAAGGAATAACACTCATAGATGTAAAGCACATTCCACCGAAAAACGGCATAGTAACCTTAGATAAATGTACAACAGATGAAGGCCGAATATTGAGCGTTTATTGTAGCCTTTCAGGAAAACCATAATAGCGTTTATCAAGTAACCTTCTTCGTCTAACGGAGTTTATAGACTTAAATACCGTTACATTAGCATTATGTTATGATTTATAATAAATAAGAAAAACCTTAAATCTTAGTTACAATTTAGTTGAGCAGTGGTCATCACATTAACATTATTAATTTTGTTCCAAAATGAACTGACCTAAAAGTTCAAAGTAATAATTATGTTGCCTACTCTAATACGTCGTTGAATTAAAAATGGTTCGTTTTGAAAATGTCAAAAACATATAGAGTGTATATGACAATTGAAATAAAACAATGTTTAACGTTGATATATATGTCTTATAAAATACGAATACTCCAAACCGATAGACATGATATTATTCATAATTTCTTATTTTTACTAACGTCCGTGTTAAACCTGGTTGATACTTCATGAATTATAATGAGGTTTATCTAGTTGGTTTTCGATAGCAGTAAAAGGCTAAAGATCTTAATTTGATCATCTGTTAAAACGACCGATCTATTCGTTTCATTCATGAACAACGCTCAGCAAATCGTGGTTATAAGTTATCGATCATCAGGCTACGGCGAAAAATCCATCTATCATATGAGCACAGGCGAATGCCTGATATCCACAACCAATATCTCGCTTAATTTATTATATACAAGATATTTGGGGAAATATACCTTCTTCTTGATGAAGATGTCGTCAGCCGCTGACAATAAACGTTTGTGGTAGATTATCTTAGTTAATCAATCACCTTCATAAATGTTATTTTATAAACCCCAACGGTGTTTGCAATCAGAAGGCTATAAGAACCGGCAACTACAGTTTATTAGAGGACAGAACAGATAACAAAGCTACAAACACATAGGGCGGATTTGGATCAGACAGGCGAATATGTGTGAGCGAGCGAATAAAGAGGTAAATTTATAGTCAAATTGAATAAAGCGCAGCGAGGCAAGGCAAAGGCTAATAATAGGAGTCGAGTTTATATGGGAAAGAAAATGACTAGTCGGGAAATATTTAAGCAGTTAACACTTTAGCTAGTGAGATATATGTTCATAAGCTGTCATGTACACATTTATACAGATATCACAGTGATCATAATAGTACGAAGAAATAGACGAATTGTTACTGTTCGAATAACATTGTCTGCTAAATAAGCTAATAATCGAAATTGATTGTAGAAGAGTTGCTATAATAAATACCTCCTTCAAACAAAGATATATGAAAAAATGTCTGTGTTTGCACAAAGAATAGAAAATTGAATAGATTAATTACGATTGTTAGAAGATATAGAATTATACAATATTAAGATAAATCTAATGTATATACTAACTTTAATAACGTTTATCTGACTCCGTGCACGTTTGTGAGGCCAGATAAAATAATAGGAGAGAATATGGTATCGCTTTTAAAAGACTATACATATAGGCGTAAAGATATACAAAATATGCCGAGTTTTGTAATAGATAGCATAAGCTTCATAATACGTGCGTACACAACGAAAAGAAAGAAAAATAATCTGTGTTCAAAAAAGTGAAAATTATTAATTTAAAATTGTGGCTATATACCGCCGCGGCCATTTAACTCTTCAGCCATATCTCGTCGTTACTGTAGTTTTTTCTCTTAGCTTCATTTGCGTCGTTGATGTTTGAGATGTAATGCGACTGCCTTTGAAGGATCTGCCCTGTTCGGTTGATGATCACTTTCGATAAAAGCTGGTTTAACTCTATCGTTGCTGATTACATCTGTCTTCTCAGCTTTTTCTACAGTAACTGTTTTATCTGTTCTAGTAATAATTTTAAACGGACCGTCGTCACTCGACTGCAAAGGCGGTTGTACATTATCTCTTCTAATGAATTCGTCAGTGCTATTATGTAATTCCTAAGAAACGAATGCTGGTCGTTGTTGTAGTCTGGGAGGTGTTATTTTTAGATCGTTCATGCGCTTCCTTAGGTGCTGCACGTAGTTGGTTACATGAGTCGGAATACTTTTACCTGAAGCGAAAAATTCTCCGGGTAGACGTACAGTAGCTCCATATATCAACTCTACTGGACAACATCGCATAGCCTGTTCAGTTGTGGTTCTTAGACCCAACATGACTAGAGGAAAATTATTAGCCCAATCTTTGTTGACAATAACAGTCGTAAGAGACGCTTATCACTGCCTGTACAGGTGTCCAAACATACCGTTTACCATCGGATGGTAGGATGTCGCTCGAATACGTTTAATTCCGAGGACTTATGTAAGCTGCTGAAAGAGTCGACTTTCGAATTGACCTCCTTTATCGATTGTGAAAATCTCTGGCACTCCATAACAAGGAATTCGATTCCCGATTAGGGCTTCGACTACAGACTCGGCTAATGTGTCTTTTGTCGGTATCGCTACAGACCATCGTGCAAATCTATTGATGCATATACAAATATACTTGTAGCCATTTGAAATCGGCAGTGATTTCACAATGTTGATGTGTATATGTTCGAATCTTGCATCTGAATGAGAGAAAAACCCACTGAGGAGGTAGTATGACGATGTACTTTGACTTTTTGACACTTCATGTATGCCTGTGTCCGATTACGCACATCGCGATTCATGTTTTTCCATACGAATAATTCGACGATAAATTTTACTGTGGCTCTTATTACCGGATGTGATATAATGTGCATACTTTCAAATACTTTTGTCGCAGTGGTTTCGGGACGAATGGTTGCGATTGGCCTGTCAACGTCTCACGTATGACTTTTGCGTTACCGAATGTGGATGTGCGACATAGGATATCCGTCGTCTATTGTTCGTTTGTTCAGTGCTCGACAATCTCCACACGGCCTAATTGCTATATTCTTTTTCGGGGACATATATAGCGGGGATGCCCACGGGTTGCTCGAAGGCCTTACAATACCTAGCCTCGTCAAATTGTTGAATCCTTGCTTTGCTATTTTTAATCCTCTCGGGTCCCTGCTTTTGTTGGTGGCCCGTTCATTATAATGTGGTACTGAATGAAGTGCTCGAGATCCACCTTACTGTACGCTACTTTTGTTAGTTCAGGAAACTCTGTTAACAAAGTTTTACATGGATCACTGCAGTTTTTATCTACCACTAGATTCACGGAAATTGATCCGTAAGTATTCTTTTTATCGTAGTAGTGTAGTTACCGTTTATAAATCGATGACGTTGTGAGTTTACTAGCAGATCGAAGTTCCCCAAGAAATCAATGTCTATTATGGGCACTGACACATCTGTTATGACGAAGTCTCAGCGAAATATCATTCCCCATTCCAATGTTCACCTAATTACTGTCAGCCTGTTTTATGGTCACCTTTATTAGCAAGCGCCCTTTTCCTTTCTCTTTTTTTCAGGCCCTTTCAATCAGATGGATACAGAAATAAACATTTGCATTTAGGTTTAAATTGGATGTTAAACTCAATTCTTATTCTGTGTTGATGAATAAATAATACAATTAGGCATGCTAAGGATCACAAATATACAGTCATTTAGTCTTAGAACTATCTTATATTATCTATCTAGGGAATAAAAGAAACAAAACAAAAAAGATTTAAGACATTAAATAGGAATAATATATTTGTAAACTCTCAGCGAATGAATTTGTAGTAAATCCAACGTTTCGCCTGGCAATCTGGTCCAAGCTTTTTCAAGGAATTATATCAAATTATATCAAATACTGTGAAACTATTCGCTCTAATTTAGACGAGAGTTCTTATAAAAAAGATTTAAGTTTAAACGAACATAATTTCTCTTACTACTACCTTTTATAATGGTCAACAGCTGTTATTTTTCCAAAATTGAAATGAGAATCATTCACAACAGTTATTAGAGTTATCTATAAATTTTAATTCAGAATATAAAAACAACAACAGACATTTAAGTCTTTTATTAAGAGTAATTATGGAGAAAAACAAAATGTGTTTTAGACACACACAAAATATATTCAGGATAAACGAAACAGTCGAACTGTAGTAAAGAAAAAGAGATAATAGGGGTTACTCAATGTTTTATCTTAAGTACAAATTTAACAGGTAATAAAAATATTTCAATGTAGATTAAAATGAAGAAATGTAACATACAAAAGAGAGATGAAACTTTTCCACATTTAAAACGAAAAATCAGTAAAAATATGAAGTTGAGGAAAATAGATGATAGACCGTATTGTATAAAACCATCTTACCTCAATATAGTGCACGCAGTGTCGAGCCACCTAGACTGGTGGCCACATTATAACTTGATTGATAGCATTCGATCAGCACCAAAACGAACTTGACATGCATGACATTGATCACCACCCAGTGATCAATCAATTGTGATTTCTTTGTATCATCTTTGATTATGAAGAAAAAAACGTCTGTTTTTTCATAAATCTATGAGTGTAAAAGTGATTGTAGTTTAAGACTTGAAATTATATGTTAACTAAAAATAATTCCGTTATTCATTGTTTTTTTTTGTTTAGCGTCAAATAGAATTCTCAGCTTTGGAATATAAACAAATGCATTCATTTTGTAGGTATCAATACCAAGGTTAAGGCTGACAGTTCCGAATAAATTGAGCACTCCGTAATATTAATATTCACGCCTTTTTTTCTAATTGAGGGCAGAGTGATTTAGCACTATGTAAATCTAGACCACGTTGTGTCTACAGATTGATTTGTTTCGAATATGATGTATTCTATATCGCATCCTCACGTGAGGTTTTGAATCGTGCCAAGGAACACATAAGTCATACAAAAGGTCCTTTAATAACTTCACAGAATTGGAAAATCTACAAATTAAACCAGCAATAGCAGTACATGCTATCTTCAACAATCACCAAATTTATATTCCAGATATCAAGATAATTTGGATAGTAAAGGGTTGTGGAGATAGTGAAGTTGCAATTTAGATTATGAACTAATCAATGTTAGACCACCATTGAAAACCCAAAATCACTGGATGGCCGTTCCATTCTAGTATGGAACTCCCTGGCAGTAAGCACCCACGATCTCGCAAGCCAGACTCTAAACCGGGGCTTTCGGTCTCTCGCGAAAATGATTAACCTCTAGACCACTGAGCCGGCATCCAGAAATGTTAATGTCTAACTCCAACCAATACACGACATTATTTACCATCTGCCCATACTAGGACGAAACGGCCGTCCAGTGCCTTCAGGTTTTCAATGATGGTTTAACATTGATCGGTTCATGATCGCAATTATAATTCCGAAAATCTTTTACGACTAAAAAGAGAAGCAATTATCCAAAACATTTCACATAATACTAAATACTTCTACCCTAAATTGGAAAGAAGGCCTGTATATTCATCCAACCTGGACAGTTTATCCAAACAACCACATTTGACCTTATTTAATTTCCTCACAACCTACATACATATACACTCAACTTCAACCCCACTACCTCATATTACAAGTGCATACATTTTTCATGTCCACCTTCTGACGCACAAATTAATACAGTAACAGGTCATACAAATTCACGTTGATCAAAAATAACTTGACATTGACATATTTAGATATATTACATTGATTGTAGGAAAAATATTCTTCAGAATTCCCTTTGTATTATTTAAACTTGTGTTAATTCTATTTCGGTTATTTATATAATCCGAAGAAGTGGCTTACATTAAGTCACGGAACTTCAGAGATACAATTTTCTACTCATGGGGATATAACAAAAAATTTATTACTACGGACATTCATTGTTTCCCAGTAAATGGTATGCAGTTATTAGGCTATCACTTGTTTTGAATGAAAAAACAAGATAGAATGTTGTAGAAGATATAAAAAATTACTTAAGTAAAATGCACCCATACTCTTGTATTGTAAATAGAAAGTACTACCTTTGATTACTCAATGCTACTAACAAAAATACTAGCATTTCACTCTAATTGTGAAGAATGAAGATAGATTAAGAGAGCAGTCAGTCTCAAGATTGATGTCATGAAGTATGATGTAAAAATTATCAATGTAATGTTATTTTAATGAATTTCTTTTGAAATTCATAAATACGACACGCAAATTTTGATATTGGAAGCTCTGATAGAAAATGGTCTGTTTCATTAGATTGAAGGATATGTCAAGCGTTAGGATAATTGAAACAGTTTCTTCCGTAAAGTTAAATATTCTTAAGAAAAAATGAAATACATTCCTGTTTACTCAGTCTTATATGTTTTGACAACTATATGGTCACATGCATAGTGAAATTGTATGAAGTTCTTGAAAAAGAGAATTTTTCAATAAGTTGAACTCGGTACACATTTTGAATAAAAGTGAACCGGTAGCCTAATTTCAGTTGTATTTGCTTATGAGTGTAAAGTAAATAGAATCAAACGAAAAAATAATTTGGAAGAGTAAAAAATATAAGCCCTGAAGGAAGGTTCAGAATGAAGCAGCATATTAGGAGAATTAATAAATTAGTATAGTACCTTGAATAAATGAACTATTCATAGCATAAAATTACAGTTCTGACAAATGAAAATAAAAATTTATGAGCCAAAGCAAAATTTGATGTCTCTCATGCTCCTTATTGTGTCTTTCAGACGAGTGCTAAGCATTAAGCTTGTGTCCAGGATCACTTGCAGATTACATCCCATCAACAAACATGGAAAACACAATACACCAGATTAAAACTAGTGGTTTGATTGCAATTTAAATTATAGAATTCGATCAGGAGTAAGAAGTAGAGAAACGTAGCATTCGGTATTACTCAGTGATCAATCAATTAAAACTTCTTTTATTTACCCGAACAATCCTTGTTCACTTAGCATTTCTTCGTTAATGATAACCAAAGTCAAGTTGGAGAACATGGGTATCATAACACTAGAAGAATTATGTGCCTATAGTCAGTTGGGAATCCAACACACACGCAACCATCTCTCTTAATAGATTTTACCCTAAGTGTTCAAAAAAGACGTATGAGTTAACATGAAAAGGGTGATAATAATAATATTTAGTTACTATTTGTTGTCAACAAACTTGATCCGATGTCTAGAAATCGCCCTTTTTGATTTCTCGTGGGGACAAAGGGACAGAGGGAAAATCGAACATATTTTGCATTAGTATGCGGGTTATCACAGTTGAAGTCACCAGCTGATCTAAGCTAAACTATCCCTGGAATCACTGAACGACCGTTTCTTCCTAGTATACGACTCTTCGGCAGTGCACATCCACATACAGGACTCGAACCCAGAACCTTTGGTCTCGTAGTTTTTCATTGCATATTCGTCAATTATCTATTTTTTGTTTCAAGTAAAAATTCACAGTTTAATTTTTCTTTCTTCTTTCATCCCACTCGTACGTAAAGCAATTTCACAATGAAAGTTATCTTAGGAATTCTCGATAATATATAATTATTAGTAATATATATATATATATATATCAATAATAACATGTTTATCATTGTAGTGGAAATAGTGAAATCCATTTAATTCCATTCTTTAAAAATATTTAGATACTTATTAACACAAACCATATTTCTTTCCCCCCTTTCTTTTTATTACATCAGCAATCCATTATGTAGTGAAATATAATTACAACTGTAACAGAATCGTATATATTATTGTTATTATTTACTTATTTCAAAGTAAATAAATGTCTTCAGTGAGTTGATATCTCCCAACAGACCTGATTGAAATCTACTGGTCCATTGCTTTCAGGTTTTCCATGGTAGTTAAGCTTCAATTGACTTATGATTTCAACTATATAAAATTACTAAAATCTCCACAAAACCCCCTTCTGATAAAACTGATTTGTTTTCATAATTTCAAATTTTTGTTTGCTGATTTTCCCAAGTGAAATTTTTATATAAATTTTTGATAATAATAATTTAATAAGCATTTGTGAAATGTTTCAAGTTGATTGAATAAAAACAAATGTTTATTAAGAAGCCTTTTGAGTTTTATTCAAAAATGTGTTTATCTTAAAATGAAATGTTACATCAGTGATGATAACCAATAAACAGAATAGATTATTATTTTTCTCATATAAAACATTATTTTACACTTAAAAAGTTGAAATCATCAGTCAATTGAAGCTAGACCACCATGAAAATCCTGACTCAGTGGTCTAGAGTTTCGGTGTTCGCGCGCGAGACTTGTACATCCTGGGTTCAAATGTCGCGACGCGGGATCGTGGATGCGCACTGCTGAGGAGTCCCACCATAGGACGAAATGGCCGTCTAGTGCATCCAGGTTTTCCTTGGTGGTCTAGCTTCAATTGACTCGTGAATTCAACTATAAAGTTACTAAAATCTCCACAAAACCCCTTTCTGACTTATAGAGTTGTTAAAAACTTACAAAAACTCAAAGTAAAAGAATTTGATTTTCCATGCGTCATTTAAAAAAATTACATTATCATGCTATACATGTACTGTACATATACAAGGATAATACCCCTTTCTGAAGCTCTGAGTCACTCAATTTCCGATTGTTGATATTAATGCTTAATGTATTCATAACAGTTTGATAAGAAAACCACAGCATATCGCGAAGTAATATCCAGGGAAATTCGGCATAACTGATATCGAAATTCATTTGGTATTGTTTACTTAGATCTTCCCATTGATGTTTGGAATTGCAATAGATCAGTCTCTGATTGGCATATATGCATACTGTACGAATTGCCTCGTTATTGTCTTAATTCACAAGCATTATAAACAAAGATGGATGGTGGCTAGCAGTGGCTAAATGGATAACATGATGGCGTTTTGGGGAATGGCACTGGGTTAGAGTCTCGGAGTGAACATCAACTCTGGAATGAAGGTACATTTAGCTGACAAGTCCCAAACGGAATGAAACGCGTATCTTGGATTCCATCGCTAGCCACCATACATCTTTGCTTATAACTGGTATTTCTTAATATTTGCTATACCTTTGGAGAATTAAGAGGCTATTGTATTGGTCTTATTGGTGATATATATATAAGTTTACTGCTGGTCTCTAGCTTGGGTAAAGAAGGAATGTTGAGCATGGGGTTAACAAGCACATCCTGTAGAAAAAAACCTTGGTAAAAAACGCTATATTACACGGAGAACGAAAATGTCATGAATGGAAAATTAACCGTTAACATATGTGAATAAAGATGAAATGTAAGTGTTGAAAAGAGTATTCATATATATATCAGTTCATTGAATATTAAGTGAATAAATTAGTACATCAATGTACAACTTATCCTGAGAATTATTCTTTGTAACAAACATATGTAGTTTTAAATAAAAATGATTATTCCTTTTTTTCCTACCACATTTAAATAAAGCAAATGTCTTTCATTAGATACCTTTAAATGGAATTTCTATATTTTATTATCATCATCATTCTTGTTACAACATTAATGAATTGCGTGTTTTTATATTATTGGCCTATGAATTTATTTTTAAAATATAAAATTGGCATGTAATATGTTTTTTTGGTTGTTGTTGTTGTTGTTGCAAGAGATCTGGTTTAGTGAAATGTTAGAAATGACGAAAAAATGGCTTTCATTTTACTATGAAAAGTTCTGTGATTGAAAAATATAAAAGATTATTTTATGTTTTTTTATATATAGTTGAAATCAAGAGTCAATTGAAGCTAGACCACCATAGAAAACCTGGAAGCACCGGAAGGCCATTTCGTCCTATTTTGGAACTTCTCAGCAGTGCTCATCTACGACCTCGCCTCACAAGATTCGAACCGGCCGTCCAGTGCTTTCAGGTTTTCCATGGTGGTCTAGCTTCAATTGACTTATGATTTCAACTATATATAAAAAATTACTAAAAATCTCCACAAACAACCCCCTTATTTTATGTTTTTTTAGGATATTTGTTGACTACTTATTGATGCATAAAATTTCTTAAATTAAATTCGATAAAATAGAAAATAAAATGGTTTATAGTATATAGAAATTGACATTAAATCACATGAATATTATAAATGAATAATTATCACAACCATGTATGGTGTAGGTTTGGGAATGCTTTACATTGGAAGGATTTCATTATTGCTTTAAGCTATGTGTTAATCCTAGTAGAAGCATTCAAATATATTATTATAGGTGTATAAATGATTCATTTCAGTTTATCATCAATTTAAAATAATCTTGCTAGAATTAAGAAAGGACCAAAATAAGAAATAACCAATAGCACACTAATTAATGATAATATTTCCTATGGGGGAATTTAAAAAGAGGAAGGCCAAAGAACACATTATAACGGGAAATAGAAGCAGATATGAAAAGGATGAATGTTAACTGGTAAGAACTGGAAAGGATTGCCCAGGACAGGATTGGATGGAGAATGCTGGTGGGCGACCTATGCTCCTCGACGAGGGGTAACAGGCGTAAGTAAGTAAGTAAGTATGGGGAATTAAGTTCTATTAGGTCTAACAAATGATCATAAAAATGATCAATAAAGATTACAAAATACAATGCTTTAATGATAATTTACCAAACAGATAACTGTAATGATAAACTAATAATTTCAATTATCAATTGGAGTAGATCATAAATGTCACATTTTATTCTTAACTTCATATAACTGAATAATATGACTTGATTGATTAAATGAGTTTATCATATATATATTGATTATGATAAACATTAATAAATCACAATTTTCTAAGCCAAAATTGAATATTAATGAATTCATTTAATCAAAAATTTTCTTTTAAGAAGTAATTTGATATATTCAGGAGTCTACATAAAAAAGAAAGAAAAGTTAGATTGTTAATCAAAATATCAGTAGTATATAAACCGATAATAGTTTTAATTGATAAAGACAATAATGGGATTTGTTACAGTTGCGAAGAAAATTCTAAGAGAAGACAAAAGTGTTGTAAATTACATATATAGCTATTGAAAACTCTTAAATAATATTGTTTGAATATATGTTCATTCAGAAGCAAAGATGGATATTGGCTGGCTGTGGAATCAAGGACACCCGTTTCGTCCTACTCGGGACTCGTCAGCTAGGTGTACCAGGATCTCAAAGTTGATGTTCACTCTGAGACTCGAACCCAGTACCTTTCGCTTCAAACACCATCGCGTTATCCACTTGGCTACTGAGTCCTAATAGTTACTTGCTTGTGCAATGGGGTGATTCGATGGGAAGATTCAAACAAAAACTACCAAGTGAAATATGTTCATTTAAGTTCTTTCAACAAAACTTATGATAAAATCTAAGAGTTCATATTCTGTGTATTTCAGATTCCATGTAAGGAACATAAATTTTCTCGATAAGTGTAATCAGTAAAATCCATCTTCATTCATTGTTTACTATTCAGATAGTTAAACAACGTCTGTTAAATGATTCGCTAAGTAGTTGAATACTTACTATTGGGACTTGTATTACTCTACTAATTAACCTCATTCTTTACGGATGTAGTTCAACGGAACAACGTTAACGCGTTTACAACTATTATCAGAGATAGTGGTCTTATTAACCTGTAAGTGTTCATATGGTGTGTGCTACTTATCTCGACACAAGTAGTATATATCGAGAGTCAGGAGTAAAATATCTGGCAGCAGAAGATTGAGAAGATCCAGAAGGAAAGAACAGAAATAGAAAGCAATTAGAATGGAAATGAAGGGACAGTGAAGTCTGAGACGAATGATTGACATTTGCAAAGGAACAGTCAAGTTTGATTAATGTTTTGCAAATTAAGTAATTACTGTTTAGTTCTCAGATTTTACTGAGATGTTCTGTAATACATTCGATTGTCCCTACTAGTGTTATTATACACTACATTAATACATGATAAGCTAATGTACAATTGATATATCATATTTTCACCATTGTAGTGAGGTGTGGTTTTAAAACATGTCTAATAATTTAGTAGAATTGTTATTTGGTACCTGAAAAAGCATAGGTTTCTTATTCAGACTCAAGAGAAAATAGGGAATACATTTTTACTAATAAAATCTTTTAATTCATTTGATAAAATATATGATAATGATATGAATTTAGTTAATTTGAAGGTTAACTATTGACTGAATAAGCACTTAACTAGATCAATTATACTAGTTACTTACTTACGCCTGTTACCCTTCGTGGAGGAGCATAGGTCGCACACCAACATTCTCCATCCAACTCACATGGGGTAGCGACCCCATCCTGTAGAAAAACGAACTCGCTAAAAAAAACGTTAACCAGAAAATTATATCACTACTATTCTTATAACATTTATTTTGTTACTTTGCTAAATTAATAAAAAAAATCGTATGGATGGATGTTAAGGTCATAAAATGTCTTGTGGAAGTTTACTTTCGTTTTGGCCACAAAGCAAATATTCAAAGTCAATAAAAGTTTTGCGACAATCATTTGAATTTTTTCAACCAACCCTTATCGGAGCGCATTTATACTGCACATTTTCATCTAAATGTTTTGATTAGATTTACATATGTTACTGTGAGGTTGGAAGTATGTACAGTTTGGTATTTCCCACATTCTATAGTCTTCAAAAATGTATCAACAGATAGTCGGCTAATAATTCTTCCATAAATTCTACTAAACATACACACATTAATAAAGCTATTTATTTTGATATCATAGAAACTATATCGAAAATAAAGTCTCTTCAAATATGGCTTATTGAAATTTTCCATTTAATGGATTACTAAATTGTTCAATTTTAATATAAGGATTACTTCTAAGTTGTAACTATTTGATAAATATACCGTTTAAATAAAGCCAGTAGAAATATTGATGCAGAATAACATGAATTCATTATGTTTCGTGGTTTCTCATCAGCTGCTTACAACCAAATACGTATTAGAATTTTAACATTGGGGCAATAAATAGTATGGAACAATTGACATAAGTGAATGTAAAGGATTAGAATGACAAAAGGTTATTAGGTGTTAGAATCAAGGAAACATTAAGGTTGGGTAGTGTTAACGTTGAGTGGAGTTCAGAGACAGTTCACATAAATTGTGTGATAATTTTAAAGGTAATAAAAGATTCATGGAATTAAAAACAGATAAGATAGGTTACGTAATAATTGAATAGAATTTGGAGAGTTCACATAATTTAAGAGAATCAAGTGAGCGGAAATGTGTGATTGAAAGGGTTGTCTAAGAATTCAGTAATGGGAGAGGAATATAATACAAACTAAATATTAACAAAAATAAAACTGATAACCAAAAGAAAACACAAGAAAATTGAATTATCAGGGTAGTAATAAGTTTATTACTGTCTCTTTTTGAATACATAGATCCGGTTTAAGTTTTGTATCGCGATCGCTTCAGCAAAACGGAGAGCAGCCGTACTTCTTTCTCTGCTAATAACTTTAATTCACCCTTTCAATCACACATTTCCGCTCACTTGATTCTCTTAAATTATGTGAACTCTCCAAATTCTATTCAATTATTACGTAACCCATCTTATCTGTTTTTAATTCCATGAACCTTTTATTACTTCTAAAATTATCACAATTTACGTAATCTGTCTCTGAACTCCACTCAACTATTACAACACCCAACCTTTATGTTTCCTTGATTCTAGCACCTATTAACCCCTGACCTGTTCTTGCACATTTATACTTATATAAATAGTTATCATTGATAATCTTTTATCATTCCAATCCTTTACATTCACTTATGTCAATTGTTCCATACTATTTATTACCCCAATGCTAAAATTCTAATACATATTTGGTTGTAATCAACTGATGAGAAACCATAAAATATATTGAATTCATATTATTCTGCATCAATATTTGTTTTGACTTTATTCAAATTCATAAAGGGAACAAATTGCATGAGTACCACAATAGGACGAAACGGCCGTTCAGTGCTTCCAGGTTTTCCACGGTGGTCTAGCTTCAATTGACTCATGATGTCAACTATAAATAAAAATATACAATTCGTTTGAAATGATTTTAAGGTTGATTATATATAAAACGGTCAGAATATATCACATTTATAACGGTATATTTTGTTTATTTAGGTTAAGTGATTTATAATCACATGTTATATCCATGTCATTTGGGAATGAGTAAAGAAGAGTGAATTTAAGTTTTCATTTTGAATTATGACATGTGAAATTTTACTATAAAGGCTTTCTTAAATTATAAATAATAATAAAATTCATACCAATGTGAACGGAATAACTATAAGAATTCAATATATCAATATTCTCATGTTGTAACTAAGTGACCAGTTCAGATGATTTTTTATTTTATTAAAGGTATTCAGAACCGAACGAATATAATTTAATGTATTCGTTAAATTACACTCACGTTTGGACATATCAAATTAGATCACTATCAATTCCTCAGTACCTAAAACAAAAATCCAACTAATATGAGCCTATGATAAAACTCTACTTTCAAATTGATCAATAACTCTATTCTAAGTATAAGTAATATTCTCATTAATGACAAGCTTTGGTATGAATTCTTGAAGTCTGAATAAACATTTCTGAATAGTGAAATTCGATAATGTCGAGAATGAAATATGTTTCTGCTGATATTAGATATGTTATATCCGGATGATGAATAAGTGAATAGTAACCGCTAGGATCTATTTATGGACTATTATTATATATATTCTTATTATATAACTAGTAAGTAGCTATATTACATGTACATTCATAGCTTAAGCTTCCATTTAACCTACTGACTATTATTCTAAGATTTACTACTTATAAGTTTTTCCCAGTTTACTCACAATCATGGCCATTTTTGTCGTAAACTTGTGTAATTGTTATTTTCTATTTTATGGTATGATGCGGTTTGACATGTTTTTATATAAACCCAGTATATCTGAAATACATGATTCATATATAGCAGAGGCTGATATTGGTATTCTGGACTGAACCATCTGGATTAGACGAGAAGCTACTATCTCAAAGAACTAATAAGAACTCAGAGTTAACTCTAGGCTGCTCGTACCGGTTTATGCATCATTAGTCTGGTCAATAACTTGGTGTTATAATTGACGGTAATAACACCTGATATATTCGCAGAGCATGAAGACATAGCAAGATAACCAAAACATAATGTTAATAGTGGATCATTATACTACATCTTACAAAACTTTTTATACTTTTTTAAGCAATTTATTTCAATTTCTTTATTTCTAATAGAAAAAAAAGCAGTTTTCCCATGGTAAATTTTTCTTTCATTAGGGTCACAAATTCAATTTCTATTCAAAGTGTTTTAAATCTTTTTTCTACATTGAAAAATTATTACAAACCATTTCCTTTGTTTTAAAGATAGAAAATTTAAAGTTGGTCAACTGAAAAAAACTAAACCCGTTTCTCATTTCAATCAAGCTAGTAGGAAACATACATTTTATGAGAACTTCTCTTTTTTCTTCTTTTTTCTTTTTTTCTTTTCTTTTTTCCATAAGTAAAAGTTCTTGTTGTTTTTTTCTTTGTAGAACTTCTTGTATGTTCCTTTTCAACGGTTGATATTTAATTTTATTTGTATATCAGGAATATTGATAATTAATGGCTATTGGCGATTGCATTTTTGGCTGTCCAGTTTCCAAAAAAAAAGAACGAAGTATGCGCATTGTATGATAATGATTTTTGTTTAACGTGTTCTTTTCTGAAAGATGAACATTAATTATCCAAACTATTTTTTGTTGTTCTTGTTGTTGATAAATCCAATGTGGTAATGTTTTATTAATTAATCGAACTGTTAAATAGTCTGACTAAAGTGTGTGTGTGTGTTTTTTATCTTACCCTGTACATTATTTACAACTTATTTAGTATGTAACCTACTAGGCATTTAATTCTAGAACAATGTAGATGTGTGGCATTTTATGTTTTATAGTTGAATAACAGGAGTTGAAGAGAGAAAGTTTAAGATGAATAAATTTGAGCTAGTAAATGGATGAATTTGTATTCGCATTTGAAAAATCAAGGGCTTAGCTCCAAATAAATATTTAGTGTATGTTGCATCGTAAAGATAAATGTGCTGATTTATCATTAATCGAAATATTTAGTTTAGATTGATCTGATATATTTTGAATAAATTTAAAGTTCTAAGAATATCTTCAAACATGTACAAAATCCATGTTAATAGATTAATACAAATGTATCTTTAGGGTATATTGTATGCTCAATTACAAGAAAATATCACGATATCTTTAATAAAGTAGGTAAACAACGTTTATTTGATTTACAAACACGATATGTGTCTGTAAATTATTTACTTTCTTCCTACAACGATATTTTTAAAATGTTGGATCCGTGTCGCCACTTTTATGTTAACTGTATTGGCTGATGGGTCCACAGTCTTAATCCTTATACTTACCAATCTGTAACTATTGCAACACCTCCTACCCTACTGCTTATATTTTGAAACGGGAACCACTGTTATTCTCACTAAGCAAATTGAGGACACGAATGACTGGTGCAGTGAAGATGTATTACCTATACAAAATACGTAACTAAACCAGTCGTAAAACCACGTCCGAAATCACATTATCATTCGACCAAAATACAGTCATTTATACGCTAATTTTTACAGATACACACAGGGAAAACTACAGAGAGTTACTGTAAAAACATACGCTGAATACAGTTTAACTGAATTGATACGCGGAATATAATAATCACACAAAAACGAAAATTCACATCTATAAAACTAAACGAAATTTATAACTAAAAAACCCCCATCATATAAAAAAACACTGATATATGGATGAAGAATATTCTTCTCAAAAAATGTTCTTCAGGTTCTATCACTAAGTGTCCTAATTAATAATCCAAAAATGTGACCAGGTCGAGGGCAAAACACTTGGTTTAAAATTATAGCATGCGAATTAAGGATTATGAAATAAAATACAATTATCACCTTCCATCTCTTCGAGAGCTTCCCCATCAAGCTTGATTTGGTTGGTGCTGTCTGTTTTATTTCAGGATCTTACCTTTTTCGATATGTTTGATGGGGCATTATTCTGTACGGGCGTCTCTTCCACCGTCAGTTTTCACCTGCATTTGTTGTTATGTATGAAATGAAAGAGCTAGGTTATTGTTTCGGCGTTATCTTCACTAAAATTGGAACAATACAAAGAAAATGAGCATAACCACTGCTTGAAGATTACACGCAAAATCATCAACAGTTACTCATAATTTAACTCCACCTGGATCCATTTTCAAGTTACTGTAAGCCTCCGGCTCATATAAAGAAGGGCGATCGGGCATAGTTGTAGTAAACTCATCCTAAAGAAAACAACCTTACCGACAAAACCCTAACCAGAATAAACAATTTAAACAACATAAACACTCCTCTGGGAGTTGAAGGATCTTCGTTTAAAAGAATCGTAGCGCCTCATGATTAAAGTCGAGATCCTTTGGAAGTCATGAGACCGATGCCTTTTCTAACAACGAGAGTAGCTATTAATATCAGTATATGGAATGTCAAGACAATGTGTGAAACCGGGAGGAACAATCAAATCTCTGAAGAAATGAAGAGATGCAACTTGATGGTGCCCGGAATAAGTGAAACGTAATAGACCTAACCTAGTCAGAAAATATTAGATTCGAGAGAGATGCTGTTGTACTCTGATCATGAAGAAGAAAATGCTTCACACTTATGCTATTCCAAGAGGCACTAAAGCGTTTATAGGATTGAAATCTCATGGGACCAGTATCATCAAATCACCCTTCAAAACTAAGAAGGTGTGATCACAATGAATGCTATCCAGTGTCATCAACCTACCAAAGATAGCAGTGAAAACGATAAAGATCAATCTTACGAGAAACTTCGATCAACCATAGAGAAGTGCCCAGAAAACGACCTGACCATCTTGATGGGAGACTGAAATGCCATAGTCGGGATGGACAACATTGGGTGTGAATATATCATGAGACGACATGGACTGACTGGGATGAAGGAACGAGAATGGTGAAAGACTTGTAGATTTCGTTGTATTCAACAAAATGCTTATAGGTGGCACAATATTCCCACACAACCACATACACAAAGCTACATGGATCGCACCGGACCTCATCACAGAGAACCTGATCAATCATATTTGTATCAGTAAAAAATTGAGAAAAACAATGGGAGAAGTGAGAAGAGAGAGAGGAGCTGACATAGATTCAGATCACCATTCACCAGGTGGTTGCCAAAATGAAACTGAAGCCAAAGAAATGCTGGATAAATGGGAAACGGCATTAGAGATGTCCAATACAGCCTCCCTTCGAGATAGTGACAAACTCAACTCAATTCATGCCTTAGCAACAGGTTCCGAGCCCTACAAGATCCACTACAACAAGAGGAAACTACTATAGAAAACAACTCGAAGGATATTGAAGAAGCATCAGCTTAAACGTGTCAGGAGTGTCTGGGTCAGCAACTGCAGAAAAAGCTGCAACGGAAGGAAATATCAGACAACTATATGACATAACGAAGAAACAAGTTGGAAAATATAGTAAACCAGAGAGACCAGTCAAGGACAAAGAAGGGAAGTCGATCAACGAAATTCAAGAACAGAGGAACTGGTAGGTATAGCACTTTGAAGAACTCCTAAATAAAGCAGCTCAACTGAGCTCATCGGACATCGGAGAGGTACCTACAGACCTTCCAATCGGTTGTCACTCCGCCAACAATCAAAGAAATCAGGATGGTCATTAGACAAAACGAGAGTTGTAAAGGAACAGCACCATAAAACATAACAACTGAAGTGAGGAAGTCAGGCATAGAGGTAACTTCAAGCATACTTCACGTCCTAATCCGAAAGATTTTGGAGTAAGAATAAGTACCGACAGACTGGAAAGGATACCCCATCAAGATACCAAAGAAGGTAGATTTCAGCAAGTATGAGAGCTACAGAGGCATTACAGTGTATTAGGAGTTCAGACTGTGTTAATGATGAATTTTTCATTCAACATAAAAAGAAGCATAAACGTTTTAATTTGTTATAACCTTGTAACAATAAGATTTTTCAGCTTTTGTTGTTTCCGTATACATTTTTATAGCCAATGAACTTTTAAAATAACATAGGTTTTCATATCCAGTTTTCTGTCTTTCATAGTTAGTTATTACAAGTTACTTAACATCAATATACTTTCATTTTGTCAATATTTTTATTGTTACTATATTTTATAATTTGTATATTGTTACAATATACCACATAGGAAATCCAAAATTATTAGTAAGCATTGGTAGAAGTCACTAATCTTTAAAATATACTTTAGTGAAACGAATTACTAACAACTTGAATTTAAGCTTTTTGTTGTGTAATATCAGCTTCTAAGAAATCTTAGATAAATACTTTGCATATATAAATGTTACTTAACTACAATCGTATGTCTAGAACATAGTGACTAAAAAATCAATTTGATTTTTGTTTGTTAGTATTTGATTATAGGAAAATTTCTGTTAATCTACAGATCGTAAGTCTCAATAAATAAATATTCAAAATAGAAATTATGTTCTATTTTGTGATACATCAAAAACAAATTTGGGTTCGAATCATGCGAGGCGAGATCGTGGATGCGCACTGTTGAGGAGTCCCATAATAAGACGAAACGGCCGTCTAATACTACCAGATTTTCAATGGTAGTCTAGCTTCAATTGACTCATGATCTCAACTATATAAAAGTTGTGTCTTTTTTATTATAAAATACTTATGTTTTAATAAAGACTAAACAAAATCAAGGTATTCTGGTTCATTGTTAATATATACCTTGAATGATTTCCTGAATTGATTAATTTAAGACTTCTTATCAAGTATTTTGAGTTGGATCTTTAAAAATTTTACGTTTATAAAAGTATACTAAATGTAGACTTTTACGTATAAAGAATATCATGATTTGATAACATCAGTGTCGAATTTACTTGTTATGTATTCTGATATTATCTGAAAATGTTTAGATCAACTTCACGGAGGTCAACTTAAATTTGTAATAAAAGGATGATGATATTTTGATAATGATTTCATACTTTACAAAACTTCTCTTGCTGAAAATATCTCGCAAATAACGTGCTTTTATCTTCCCATTGTTATTTAGGACTGCAATTGCTCAGTTTCTTGTTGGTATATGTGCATCTTGTGAGGACTACCTTGATATTGTCCGAAGTCACAAGCTTTATAAGCAAGCACAAGCAGGTGGCTATCAGGACTTAGTAACTGAGTGGATAACGCGATGACGTTTGAAGCGAACGGTACTGGGTTCCAGTCTTAAAGTGAACATCAACTCTGAGATGCAGATACATCCATCTGACGAGTCCCGAATAGGAAGAAACGCGCATCCTGGATTCCACTGCTAGCAAATATCGATCTTTGCTTATATAGCTTGTGACTTCAGGCAATATCAAGGCAGTCTGCACAGGATCCACATATGTCAACAAAAGACTGATCCATTGCAATCCTAAATAACAATGGGAAGATACAACTATACAACACCAAGTGAATTTTGGTTTTTTTTACAAATGTTTTAAAATAAAACAACGCAATAAACTTATCAAGAAAGAAAGAAATATATATCGCTAATTAATCCAGTAGAATAACAGTGGTTCATTTAATTCTATAACAATGTACTGAAATTCCTAATTTGGAGAGAATCTCACATATCGACGTATAGTTAAATCTAACAAAAGTGTTTGCAAATAATTAAATGTACTGTGAAATGTTATAACAAAATTTCATATACTTATGAAGGAGTGATACTTTGATTTTTTTTATTAATTAGTGAGTCCTAATTTCCAAAGTGAGATCAAGTTCATATCTATTGAGGCTATTTGGCAAAAATGGCTAGTCTTAAAATTATCGTTATGTTGATCACTTACGACTGGGAAAAAGAAAAACCTCAGTAATTTGGTTGTAACTTATTAGTTAGGAGAGTTATTCGGTTGATTTTGTAAAATGTATACTTATATTACATTGTTGATTAATGTTATTAATCATGTGCTTATTAATGACCAGCTTCACGATGGATTTTCTGGAGTTCTAGTGGAAGCTGTAACCGTCAGTGTCCAATCCGTGTCGGGTATGAGACATTTATCTACCTCAGACAATGGATGAAAGGTTGCGTAAGATTATGAATTGGTTGAAGTTAAATATCAACACCATTGGATGCTAGCGCATTGATCTAAGGGTTAACCGTTTGTTCACGAGACTGAATGTCCTAGGTTCGAGTCCCACGTGCATGATGATGGATGTGCACTGCTGAGTAGTCACATACTAGGATGAAACAGCCGTCCAATGCTACCAGATTTTCTTTGGTGGTCTAGCTTAGATCAACTCGTGAATTCAACTATTAAAATTCGAAAAAGTTTTTTATTAGTTTTTACTTTCTATAGGGCTATCGAATTAGAGAAGTTATTAAAATTTAATAAACACGGATTAAGTTCATCTATTATTCAGTCAGTTACATGTTTTGGTAGGTTGTTAATTTTGTGTATGAAAGTGAATTAGATAGAATAACATGTTTTTCATTATTAAGCGGTAGAACACTAATGGATAGTGAACTAAATCTTAAATTTGAAATGTATCAATCATAACATAACAATGTGTGGATTCATTTGGCTCAAACTAGTCCACTTGGCCTCACCTGTCGTTCAAGCATCACGATATGCCTATCATCATATTGTTGATCAACCTTCTGTTAACAAAAGAATCATTAAGCATAACCCTGAAATCCATCAATACTTTATAAATAATTTGTCAAATCATTCGGGCAAAATATTTGAAGATAAATTTTAAAAAATCGAGATATCCGTTTTTCCCAACTGATGTAATTATTTGTACATAAATAATTACTGTAGAGAACAACATACATTTATATCAACTGAAAAACTCAATCGATATTTAACAAATTTATTGAGAAATAAAACAAGATTTTTAGACCATGAAGAAAAAGAAGATTTGACCTAATTCTATTTAAACCATAAGTAGTAAAGATTACCACTATCTATTGTCAAGATTATTAACTCCGCCTGTAGCTCTTCTAGAGTTACTGCCGGTCTCAAGCCAGGGTAAAGGAGGAGGGTTGGGCATGAGGTCGGCAACCCCATCCCGTAGAAAAAACCTTGCTAGAAAAAAAGACGCCGACCAAAATTATGGGCGGCCTGCGCTCCTCCGCGAGGGGTGACAGGCGTAAGATCAAGATTAGTAAAGATTATTCTAGAGTGAATTAATAAGCATTTGATTGAATACCAAAATTTCTTTTAAGATAATATCTAAATAGATGTTAGTTTATAGAAAATAAAATTCTATATTTAAATGATATTTCTCCTTGAATTATTAAAAGTGTCTAAACTAGTCCACTGAGTAACTACTTCTACTTTTATTCGGGATCACTTATGATTCCACTAAGTAATACTTTACGTGTAATAAAATGTTGATATGGTATTCGGTAATCTTATGATTTTTGTAATTTCTTTTATTTAAAATAAGAAATTTATTATTTGAGGTAATCACTTTACCTAAGTTTTATCAAAGAGAACTTAGTAAATTTCATCATAAATATGGTGATACACTGATATATTGATATATATACTGATATACTGATCTATTTACCGATTTGATGACGGATTCATAGGAGAAAACTAATGGCTAATATTCTACTGAAAATGAGAACATAAGGCTAATGCCACCTTCACTGCATGTCGTTATTGAGCCCACGAAAAAAACAGAACTTTAGGGGGATTTATGGATACCAATGATGACATGAAGTGTTTAATAGACGATGAAAATCTTCCCAGCTGCCTCATACAGGTGTTATAATCAAGTAAACTAAATTGTTAAACAAACAATCTAAGCTTCATTTGGTATTATTTGTTTGAATCTTCACATTGACGTTTAAGATTGCAATTAATCAGTCTCTTATTGGTATATGTGCATCCTGTGAGGATTGACTTGATATTGCCTTAATTTATAAGTCCCGGAGTGAACATCAACTCTGGGATGCAGATACATCCGGCTGACGAGTCCCAGATAAGACGAAACGCGTGTCCTGGATTTCACTGCTAGCCATCAACCATCTATGCTAGTAAATCAACTAAGAGTTTGGTAATTTCTAGTAACAAACCTGAAACTGAAGTTAATCTTCGTTTTAAATTCTACATATCACTAAATACTCTTTAAAACCATTGTCTGGAAGTTTTGAAGAATTTCTGAATGAATCCTTTTTATCAACTTGCTGAACATTAATTCAAATTTTCTTTTTTGGACATTTACCTTTTTCCTTAAGTGATACAAATCTTGTAAACATATCTAAGATTAGATATTTGTATCTTAACAGTTTAGCTTTTCACGACCACACATAAGTGGTTAGACCTTTCTTTTTTTCACAATTTGAGCAAAACAAAGATTAGAGAAGATATTTTCTTTGGTAACTTGAAAAAGTCATTTAAGAAATACGGGACGTTTTTTATTATAATACTTCAAATAGTATAGTTTTCTTTGTTAAAATCATTTCATGAAATATTCAATAAATATTCTATCCCTTTTAGGTTGATACTTGTATCAACTGACGTATATATATATATATACATATAGGAAGCGAGCTGCTAAATTCTCAAATTTACCCATTCCAGCTTCTTATCCAATGAACATTGACAAATAAATATGGCCATTGCAAAAAAAACACTCAATCTTTACTTTGAAGTCGCTTAATTTACCGAAAGTATGCTTCTTGAATGTCTGTGAATGATTTTGTATTTTTTGAAATGTCTTGTAAATGCTACTGAAAAAAACACGACAGAAATTAATGCGATAGACCAACAGTATTTGAAAATAAAGTGTTCATGAAATCTTATCGGTAATCTTCTATTTAATTACTGCGAAGCATTCTTCCTGAAACCAACAGTTTTGAGGTATATTCTCAGTAAACTTAATTTTTTCTCACTTTGTGGAGTTCACCTGGAATATTTTTTTCAATGTATTTTGCTTAAAATTAGTTATAGTATTCGAACAGTTGTATTGTAGTAAACAGAATATGAGTGGGGACAATCAAATGTACTTGAGCACAAAATTACAGAATCTCTCAGTAAAATCTGACAACCATATGGTAAATATTTAATTTGCAAACTATTAATCAATTGTCTCAATCTTGACTATTCCTTCTGCAAATATCAGTCCATCTTCTCTGATGGTGGTTGGAGGTGATCAACAGGAAACCACCATTTTATTTCAACATAGTGCACTCAGTGTCGAGTCACCTAGACTGGTGGTCACATTGCAACTTGATCGATTGCGTTCGATCAGCACCAAGATGGACTTGACACGCATGACATTGAAAGCCACCCAGTGATCAATCAACTGTGATTACATCTCAGTCCTACAGGACGTCAGTCGCGGCCCGAATAGCTCAGTGGTAAAGTCTCTGACTGCGAAGCTCGGTGACACAGGGTAGAATCAGTCAGGAAGCACCAGTTCCATCAAGATTACAGGTACACCTTGCTGACGAGTACCAAGTAGCACGAAACCCGGGTCCAGGGTTTCGTGTTGACCACCTCCAACCACCATCTTATCTCTACAAATCACTCTAAACAATCTTATCAATGATTAGTGAATTAATTTGAAATCAACTGAAATAGATACATTGGTATATGGGGAAATTCTTTCAAATCCTAATTGAAGTAAGATTTTTTTCTTTATTTGTTGATAATATAAACAAATTATAGTTCCGTAAGGTAACAGAAATTCATGGCATATGAGAAGTCTTAATAAAAAAAGGAGCAGAGTATTAAACAGTAAATAAATAAATGGGAAGGAGCAACGCATTTAATTTATAAATGTAGTCAAATAAGATTTCTTTGATTTATCAAGGTTTATTACGTTTATATGAACAATGTCACAGAAAAATGCAGTAAAAACTAATAACAGGCTATTGTGATTGCTCAATATGTAAAGTAGAAAATTTGCTAGAATGTTCTCAGTTTTTTTTCGAATTTTTCTAACATTCAACTTACATAATTGTTCATTTTTTTCTTCAGTTATAAATCAAGATTGTCTCACTTCATTGTTCTCACCTTGAACCCACCCTGGTAATATTAGCTTATTATCCAGAGTGATTAGGTGTCAAATGGTTTTCACATTATTTTGTCATTAATATCCTTGTCTATTCTTACCCCCCCATTTCCAGTCTAGTTGACCTTTTATTTTTATATATAAATGTTCTTAACAAGTATATGTGTGATCAGATTGTTTGAAATGTATCGCGCTAATATATCACATAGATCTGATAATCTTCGTCTTCTTATTACATTGTCGAAATATATGTCTATCTGACGTTAATCAAAAATTCAATAATTTAGTTATTATGAAACCCAAACTCCTACTGTAATGTGATTTTTCCTGTTACATAAAATTCTCTAAATATGAAGTAGTTTTAATAGAATTCAGTTCTTTGGTTCACAGCTGTCAAGTTCATCTCGCAGAACATAGTCTAGTCAGTTAGTTGAAGTATATGAATTAATTGCTTGATTCACAGACTGAAAAAATACTGACTGGATATTTAATTAAACAAAACGATCATATATATATAAGTCTATTTAACAGATTAAATTGCCTTCTACAATTCATAAATCTGCTTAGTGATCAATCGATCCAATATCTTGGTCGCTTCTCATATTCTCAGGCTTAATCTACACGGTTCAAGAAAAGGAGTGAAATGCAAAAGGAATTCTTCATTCCAGTGTTTTATACTTTGATGTTCAGCACAAATGTTATTCAAGAAATTTATCTATATATTATTGTTTTATTACGTAAACTAGTGATGGATTTCCATGGTTACTATTTTAAACGCATTCACTTAAATGATTGAAGGTCAATGTTTTTTCTATTGATCTTAATTAAAGATATTATGTTTTTAGTAACCTACTGTATTACGTTGTTTTTACGAAGCGTTTTTAGAAGAGTTATTTTACTGATAATACCCCCTAAAACGTTTTGAAATGCCCTCAAACATGTACTCGAAATTCTTTTAAATGTAAATCATTTATACAACTTTCTAAATTGTTTAGTTTGTCACTCTGTCACTAGATGAAAACGCAAATTTTGAGTATACTAAATAATATTTCAGTTATTAGTTATTATTAAAGTTTTTTAATAGTAGATTCGATCTGTAAGAAGTATTGGAAAACACTGAAAACATTATATTCGAAAAACAGTTTAGGTTAAGTAGTATACAGTCTGCAAATGAAATATGTGGACGAATTCCTTCAATAACATTTTGGCTGAGAATCAAAGTATAAAACACTGGAATGAAAAGTTCCTTTTGCACTTCACTCCTTTTTCTTCAACCATTTGGATTTAGCCTGAGGATATGAGAAGCGGCTACAATATTGAAGGTGGTATTATATCGGCATTATATTGTATATTGGTAATATATTGCAAATTAAATAGACTTGTGGTTAAGTGAATATCGGATTCCAACAATTCAGAAATTAGAAGGTATCAAAGTGTTAGGTATTCTGTATTGAAATAAATGATCCTTTTCTTTACAGTAAAATATGGTCGGCTGAAAAATTCATCTATGATAACCAATAAAAAGTGTCTTCTTACAAAATATTCGTTTCCTAATGGAATCCAATTTATATTTATTAAGATTAAAATTATAATAACTTAATTGTATATACAATATATATAGTATATATATTGTATTGTATATAACTTAATTGTATATATAAGAACTCTCGTCTAAATTAGAGCGAATAGTTTCACAGTATTTGAGCGCCGAGTTGATGTAAGACATTAAATAGGAATAATATATATTTGTAAAATCTCAGCGAATAAATTTGTAGTAAATCCAACGTTTCACCTGGCAATCTGGTCCAAGCTTTTTCAAGGAATTATTATAAAAATATATATTATTCCTAATTAATTGTATATATATTGTATAACTTAATTGTATATATCTGAGATGCAGATATATCCGGCTGACGAGTCCCAAATAGGACGAAACGCGCGTCCTGGATTCCACTACTAGCCATCTTTGTGTACATCGTACATTATTTTGTATTTCTTTCTTACTAATTTTTTTGTTTACTATGCTATATATATTACAGATAGAAAAATGTGAATATTATAATTTTATAAACATTTTGACAATTATATACGAAATATTGAATATTAAATATTTATTAGATAAGTAATTTTTTCAAGCAAAGATGGATAGTGGCTAGCCTTGTGAACCAGAACCATCATTCCTCCAGTTCGA
>NC_031495.1:58389143-58397709 GCF_000237925.1 Schistosoma mansoni
TAGGACGAAACGCGCGTCCTGGATTCCACTGCTAGCCACTATCCATCTTTGCTTATAATGCTTGTGAATTAAGGCTATATCGAGGCAATACGCACAGTATGCACATATGCCAATTAGAGACTGACCAGTTGCAGTCCTAACACATCGATGGGAAGATTCAAACAAACAATACTAAGTGAATTTAAGTAATTTTTTTGTTTAAATTTGACTTTTCTTCCCGAAAAATTCAATAAAATTGAAGAGGATGATTTTGTGGTATGATTTAAAATATTTTAATTGAAAAAAATATTTTTGAAAATTTGTTAATGTTTGTTTCACCTTGGTAACAACATTTTTATGTTTATTAGAAATGATCAGTAAATAAAATGAGTACACATTTAAAGACAAAAAATTTAGTTTTTTTTATAAAATGACTTATTTAGATTATGCAATAAGAAATTAATTCCGTTTTATAAATTAAAGTGAATATTAAAGCATAGGACGTTGAATAATTATTTCAAATTTATGTACTTTTCATTCATTTCTATATTGTTTGTTTGAATCTTTTCATTGCTGTTTTGGAATTTAATAGATCACTTTCTTATTGACATATGTACATACTGTTAGGATTGCCTCGATATCGACTTAAGTCACGAGCATTATAAGCAAAGATGGACAGTGACTAGCAGTGGAATCCAGAACTCACATTTCATCCTGTTCGAGACTCGTCAGCCGGATGTAGCTATATCGCAGAGTTGATGATCACTCTGGGACTCGAACCCAATAACGTCCTCTGCAAATACCATCAAGTTATGCACTTACCTACAGAGTCCTCGTAGCCACTTGCTTGTGAGATGTGTAGAAGTTTAAATTCACTTAGCATTGTTTACTTGTATCTTCCCATTGGTGTTTAGGACTGCAATTCATCAGTCTCTCGTTAGCATCTGTGCATCCTATGAGGCTTGCCTCGATAAAGACTTAAGTTACATGCATTATAAGCAATGATGGGTAGCAGTAACGAAATGGATAACATGATGGCGTTTGACGCGAACTGTCTCGGAGTGCACATCACCTCTGGCATCCAGGTATATCCAGCTGACGAGTTCCAAATAGGACGAGACGAGCGTCCTAGATTCCACCGCTAGCTACCGCCTGTCTTTGCTTATTATGTACTTTTCGTCTTGTCTTTTTTCAATTTTGTAAAGCAGTATCTATTTCTATAAAAATACTACTGGTCCGAAACCCGGATAAAGGAGATGAGTTAAGCATAGAGTTAGCAACCCCATCCCATAGAAAACAGCCTTGATGAATGAAAACTCTAGCCAGAAAATATTACACTGGAATATAGTTTAGTTATTGTTTTCATTTGTATTAGCCATAGTAGGATTACGAAAATTGTTGAATTTTATAAATGACAACTTGGACTGTTCTTAATTATTGATTGTTAAACCTAGATCAGTTCATGATGTGAACTCACTCAGACTACTACGATCTATTATTTTCTTGACATATAATATTTTAATCTGCAACAGTTAGTAGACTAGTATCGACGTTAGAAAAACTATCTGGTGGTGAAATACCAAATCTAATATTGTTAATAGGCAATGGTTCTTTTCTAGAAAATAAAATCTTAGTGATATTTACACCGACGATAGAAAAATAGTATAACAAATATTTGATTATCACTGTAACCTATGATGTTTTTCATCATATATACTTACTATTATTCTATTTACTATCCAATTGCTTTCTTTGATAGGTCATGCAATCTGATGCTTTATCCCTAAGTTACACAAATGTGTTAAACATATAAATGTGTTGAAATTTGTGAAAAGGATATAAATATCAGGTAATCAGTTTTGTACTGAATAAATCTTAGTCAAGTTATCATAAAGACAAGAGTTATTTGACAAATATATTAAAACTGTTATCGGAAAGTCACTTAGTAGATCAATTATTTGGAGGTTAAAACAGATGGAAAATACATCTTACTTTCACAGTATTTCAGTGTAGCTAAAAGGAAACTACATTAAAATAAACAGTCATGCTTATTATTATTGAAAGAAAGACAGTTTTTTGCATATAGGCTTTAGTTTCATAGTATTGGTCACGTCACATGGCATATTGGAAGAAGGGACATTGTCAAAATTAATTGTCCTTATTTCTTTGTTCTTCATCTCCATTCAGTAGCTTTGAACCTTTCTAGGGTTAAAGGTGAGTAATAATAAGGAATATTATGTTAGAATGAAAGATAAATAATTTCTAGCAATAGGAGATGAAAAGCCATTAGCTTAAGGAACCCATTTGCATACTTTGGGAAATTTTATTTATAATCAGACGGGGTTTTGTAGAGATTTCAGTATTTTCACAGTTGAAATCATGAGTCAATTGAAGCTGGTTCACCACAGAAAACCTGGAAGTACTGGACGGCCGTTTCGTCCTATTGTGGGACTGACTCCTCAGCAATAAGCGTCCACGATCCCGCCTCGCGAGATTTGAACCCAGGACTTACCAGTCTTGCACCAGAGAGCTTAACCACTGGACCACTGAGCCATCATCCGATCTTATTTAGTTGTAAACACTGAGGAATTCTATCAAAAATTTGTTTATATATAAAAACTCTAAAAATCACTAGTAAAAATTAGTACTGTGTAAAAATATTAGTGCTTCAGATTACTGTTTTACAATTTATAAACTATGAATCAGTATTTTTTTAGTTTAGCATAAAGAAAAAGGGTGCTTCCACTTGTAGGTTGTCATCATATATATATTGAAATAATTTGGCTTTTGTATTACATACTCAATTCAGTATATTCTAAATAGCTAATGAGAAATAAATCATATATAACAAGGAAATTATTCTTGTCTGTGGTAACTCAATCTATTCGTTAAATCTATTGTGATATGAATGATTTTTATTATTTTGCTTAGTTTCATATTCATCTAATGAAACTTTCACTGATACACTCAATGCATGAGATAATTTTTTTCAATCAACTAATAGTTATGACAATTTTTATATATAGTTGAAATCATGAGTCAATTGAAGCTAGATCACCGTGGAAAACCTGGAATCACTGGACGGGATCGTGGGTGCGCACTGCTGAGGAGTCCCATAATTGGACTAAACGACCGTTTAGTGCTCCCAGGATTTCCATGGTGGTCTAGCTTCAATCGACTCATGGTTCCAACTATAAATTACTCATTCTCCACTCCAATTATGATAATTATTTAGATAATTTAGTAATAAATCGGAGTTTCCGAAAACAATGTTATGTAATAAAGAAAACATTATGAAATACTATACTGTAAGTTCAAGATGATAGCTAACTGTTTTTGAACATAGAATAGAAATTTAAATATTTATATGGCTAACGCTTCGCTAATCATCAGTATTCCCCCCCCGATCCAACAACTCTTATGACAACTTCACTATTTAAATTCATATTGTTTTTAAATTTATGATAATTATGTTCACAATTTACATGAATGATACTTGATTCTCAGAGTGTTACCATGTAACAATTGATTGATCTTTTCGAAGTTACAATACGTAACATGGTAATTTGGTTGTAAAAAGTTTAAGCAAATGTATTCAGTATACTTTGTTTGTATTTCAATGATTAATTTATTATTATTAGAGGTTATTTGTAAGTAAAGCATTTTCTTTCTTCAACTTGAAGTACAAGTTCTTTCATGTGTCCAAATTTGTTTGATGGTTTATATGTTAGAGAAAAAAACAGTTTCACCATAAATCATATTTTATCTTTAAAATAAGACCTATCCAAAATTACATGATGATATTGAATTAGTTGACAGGCTACATTTTGTTTCAGGTAACTAATATAAGCAGGTTATCGGGATACAATTTTCTCTGTTTTTGTATATATCAGTTAACATATATTCTTTCCACTTTATCCCTTCATTTCATTGAATTGGTATGATGTAGAGGTATCATGATTTATGTCATTGTTATATCCCCATGTCAACTGAACTTTTCTACAATAGGATCGGTAAAAATTATTGACTAGATACGACCTCGTACCGTTTTTTTATTGTTCATATTGGTTAACAATCAACTGATATATAAACATACAGTTATTTTAAGCAAAGATGGATAGTGGATTGCGGCGAAATCCAGGATGAGCGTTTCGTCCTATTTAATACCAGTCAGCTGGATGCACCTGCATCTCAGAATTGATGTTCACTCTGGAACTCGAACCCAGTACCTTTCGCTACAAACGCCATCGCATTATCCACTTAGCTACTGAATCTTGGATTCCACTGATAGCCATTATCCATCTTTGCTTATAATGCTTGTGAATTAAGGCTATATCGAGGCAATATGCACAGTATGCACATATGCCAATAAGAGACTGACCAGTTGCATTCCTAAGCATCAATGTGAAAATTCAAACAAACAATACCAAGTGAATACCGTTATTTTGTTTTCATTTCTCTTAAAAAAATTTCAAAGATAAAGAAATGTCTAAAAACTAGTATAGTAATTTCTTACATTTAGTCATGATATATGGCTTCATAAGTATAATCATTTATTAGTAGGAAAAATCAAAAAGCACATCAAAAGAAGAATATCTGGTATATTTGGTTAATTACTTTATTAATAAAATAAGATTTCAATTAGCAACACCAACATCAAAAACAACAAAAAAACATTCGTCGAGGTTTTTCAAGGTAAACGATATTTTCTTAATCAAATTTATCATTCAATATTAACCTATAGTATCTATTATATAATGTTTTTTGATAAGGTAGTATTACATGGGAAAAGAAACTAAGGTACCAAACTGTATTGTGTATATTTTATGTATAGTTTTTAACAGTATTATCTATATCATTCATTAGATGACTGGTATTTCCTTGAAAAAGCTTGGACCAGATTGCCAGGTGAAACGTTGGATTTACTTCAAATTCATTCGCTGAGATTTTACAAATACATATCGTTCCTATTTAGATGACTGGTATAGTTTTTGTTTTTGTTTTGAAAATACATTCCCCTTACAATATATGGTTTAGTTAAAAAACGTAGTAATAAAATGTTAAACATAATAAGGAATGTTGAATGAATGAATGAATGAATGAAAAAAGGAAGGGAATTTCTGATGTTTTCTACTAAATTCCCCATTAGCAGTTATTCTTTTATCTTTTTGTACGGTACTTTATATAAAGAACAAAAACAATAATAACAAATATCAAATGATAAGAAACGTTAATCTCTAGCTGATAATAATTACCCTACATAATTATAATAATGATAGTTCACATACTTACAGTTTGACTTTTAAACAGTAAGTTTATTAGATTAAATGAGGAGTCCCACAATAGGACGAAACGGCCGTCTAGTGCATGCAGGTTTTCCATAGTGGTCTAGCTTCAATTGACTTACGATTTCAACTATATATTAAATGAATTTATTAAAGAGTTAAAGATTAGAAGTTCATAAAAATAGGCTAATTCTTATTATATATTTTAGCTCATTTGAGAAAGGAATTTGTCATATTACCTAATCTATATATTGTTATTATAATTCTATTCTTTTACAACTTGGACTCTTACTAGTAAAAAAAGTTGAATTTATTATAGAATGAACATTTGAATTTTATGTGAATATTATTATTAAAAAGACGAATTATAAGTAAAACAAGTGAATCTTCGGCGAGACTGTAATTTATGGACGAGCTAATCAGAAGCGTTTGGGGGATTTCAAGGTCACGGAGTCAACTTCATTACCTGATGCTCATGTATGATCGGTTCACCGAGGATTTCGGAGAATACTTGGCAGTTAAGCGGCTACAATAAATAAGAGTACCAAGAAGTTCCTGTATTTGTAATTGCGGTAATCAAACGACTTGTAGAGCCTGTGCAGACTACCGTGATGTTGTCCTTCGATGTAATATATATTGAAGGAAGACGTTTGCTAGAATAGGAAACTTTTTCGCACTATCCAGATTGAGACTAAGGAATATTATAATAATTGCCGCGAACTGCATAATATAAGCACCAGTAACATTGGCTACAATAATCGCAGATGTTACTGAAACTTCGACTGTTCAGTGGTATGAGTATTGTAGGGACATATCTCTAATAAAAATGATAAAATTACACAACCGGAGTACACACAAACAATAATGAAGCTATGTGGTCATCATGGCTCCAGAGACCGACTACTATGGAGCCATATGGATGAGTTCCTCTACCGTATACATTAGGATTTTAAAACCCTTGGACCTCCTTCTAACCTTGACAAGTTTTTGGACCATATAAAAGACGTGTATGCACTTCAATTATTTGGTTTTGTATGATATATTTTTACTCTTTTCTGACTGTTTACTGATTGACTAATATTTCTCAAGGCCATCCAGGATTCGTTCAAAGGCCGCCCATAAATTATAGTCTCGCCGAATCTTCTTGTACTTTCTAATAAAATATAAGAAATATTATCAATGAATGTGAGAATAATTATAAAAAATGTAATCATCTGACAGCCTTTTTAGTCAAAATTTCAGAGTAACTGACAATACTCATCCTCGTAACTAAAAACTGTTTTAAATTTATACACGTAACTAACAAATACCATTTTAAAGTTGAAATCATGAGTCAATTGAAGCTAGACCATCATGGAAAACCTGGAAGTACCACATAGCCGTTTCGTCCTATCATAGGACTTCTCAGCAGTCCACATGCACGATCCAGTCTCGCGAGCTTCGAACTCAGGACAATACCATCTGTTATACCTTAAATATTTTATTAGATTGTTGATGCATTATTTAATCTTAATCGACCTTTGTTACTTTAAATTTGATTCCTTATTTTAACAATAACAATCACCTGTTTTATGTTATACTTATATTTTTAGGTATTAAATTTTGTAGTGTGGTATGTGCTACTGACGTCGACAGATATGTCGTATATATGATCAATGGAAAGTAAAATGCCTGGTGACCGAAGGTTAAAAGATTCGAAAACAAGAGAACGAGATCAGTGAATGATTGGTGTGGAAACGAAGGAACAGTCAAGTCTGGGACAATTGATTAGCATTTTCCTTATGAAGTATTTACTATATGTTTCTTACATATTACTAAGATAATCCAACTTGTGTTCTCGTTCACCACAATAGTTTTCCAAAAATGATCCTCTTCTGTAGTGATATTTTATTATCTACTGGAAGTTTGAATGTATATTCAAAATGTTATGAATCTCTAATATTCAGAATAGCATAATACTAAAACAAGTGAATATAATCTAATTATACATAGACATTTTAAAATAGTATTTATGGTAATAACTTATCAAAAAATAACGAACTATTCTATCTCCCATAAAGGAATTCAGTTAATAAGAATATCAAGTAATTAGTAACTACTAGTCATTATTATATAAGAACTTTCGTCTAAATTAGAGAGAATACTTTCACAGTATTTAGGCGCCGAGTTGATGTAAAACATTAAATAGGAATAAACTATTTGTAAAATCTCAACGAAGTGAATTTGAAGTAAATACAACGTTTTACCTGTTAATCTGGTTCAAACTTTTTCAAGGGAATATAATCAAACATTAAAATTATTATTATTATTCCATTTTGATAGATCCAGACAATTTTTCCGTTCTTTTTCTTTTTGAAGATTTTACGTATTTTCAGACATATACACAAAACGGTCTACAAATAATCATAATGTTTCTTTTAAGTATAAGATTATTACTTTATTATGAAATATTTTCTTTTGACAGGTATTACAAAGGTAAAATAACAAAATTTAAAGTTAAGTCTTCAACTAAGTATAACCTTCAAATGTTGTATTAAGTATTAAATATTCAGCATATTCTTCAATTTTCCCTCTAGTCTCTTTGTCATTAATACGTACATTTATATAAATGCCGATAAATATCCCAGAGAGACGTCAGATAGTAGGGTTAATAAGTAAACTATCAATGATAAATGATTTAAATAGGTCCCATTAAAATAAATAGATAGTGGATACCTGGAAAATAATTACACTTCTGTATTCACAGACGCTTCGTCAAAACACAATTCACTATTATACATCAAACAATGTTGCTTTTTTGGAGTTATATATTATTATTGTAGCTGTGAATAATTTTCCAAAATCAATAGCTCTTTAAGTGTTCAACATTGGATGCTGACCACGTTGCTTTAAGTGGACTTGTTTAACTGAAGGCTTTTGGTCATGCATTCGTAACAGATCACGCTACGACTCAGCGTGAGAAGTAGTTCCTACGTTTCACCAGCCAGATTAGAGTAACCGCTTCACAATATATTGATAACGTACCAAATATATCTTTCCTACCTCTTCACATCCGACTTCTGATTTTAACTCAGTGGGGAACGATTCAAATATAGAAGGTGTTACTGGTTAATAGTTGTCAAACTAGAATACTGGTCGTATCTTCATTATAATTCAAACGGCATTATTCTACATTATAGATAATTCATATAAACTGTAATTCGTAATACATAAGTTTTGACCAAATTATTTGTCATTAAAGGGAATAAAATTATTTGAAGAAGTAAAGTATCAATATTCATTATTTTATTTCATTTAAATTA
>NC_031495.1:58397931-58399114 GCF_000237925.1 Schistosoma mansoni
ATAAACTAAGTAAAAGTCAGACAATGAAATATTTTTTTTGAGTCGGTAAATTGACCGGAAATATCGCAATAATTCTTCAACCATATTTGGTTAGTGTTTTGCGGAACAATAATACTTATCTATTGAAAAAGTCAATTCGTTTATATTGAAAGACTATACCTGTCTTAAAACATATAGCTACATTTAAGTGAATCAAGATAACCGAAAATTAACAAATGTAACACACAGGTTCTATCTTGTTAATGAAAAAACTAGAAAAATATTAAACTTCGTCAGATAAGTTGTTCAGTAGGACGTAATTGCAAAGTAATGTATTACATTGTTATCATTTGATGTATTCATGTTCTGATGGTGTTAATTCTCCGTACTCATATAATTCCTCTCCAATCCGACTTTATTTTGTGTATTATTTTATATTACTTATTAATATTAAGTAACTAGTGACATTATTACACATTTTTGAGGATACAGTTTTTTATCTATTCGATTATCACTTAGTTCGTTGTTTATTTTCCAAATTACATTTATATGACGATTGGAGGCAATGCATTTTCTTTATTTTTTATCTTGACACGTCCAAAAAATTGAGATCTACAAAGTATACATTTTTTGTTTTAAATATTTGTGCCGTTTTATAGATAAACTGTTATTCCTAATTTGAATCATAAATGTCACTCACTGGTCTGGTTGGAACACTTGGATGAATTTAATATGTTACCATTGGAAAAAGTCTAAGAGATGTGGGCCATGCATTTTGATTATTATTACTTTATAATTAAGATAACAAGATTGAAATTTAGTTTAAAGTGGTAAGTAGGTTAACTTGACTTGTCAATGGGTTTTTTAAACATATCAATAATATTTAATAATAAAATCTGCAACTCAAATTGTTAAAACATTCAGATGTCCTACAAATTAAGTTCACAGCAATGAAAGATTCATACATTAACTTTTGAAAAGTAATTTTGCCTGAAATGCTAAAAACATTTACTAGATTTCATAAACTCTTTATATTTGATACAGCTTTGAGGTGTAAGTTAGTAAAATACAGAGAAATCCTTATATTCACAGTTCAAATCAAAAACTGAATGTGAGAAAACCTATTTGTTTAGATAGTTTACCTTAGTGTATAGGTGAATAGATTACGCACCCTTCATCATTTGAATGACATTTGTTTGCTTAA
>NC_031495.1:58401114-58424160 GCF_000237925.1 Schistosoma mansoni
ATTACGTCGATTCTTGTCGATATCAAATGGAATCGTTTATCATACTAATGTGTACTAAAGCGATAAGCCTATATCCTCGGCACTAAAATCCATCTAACCTTCGACATGCTTAAACAATACTGTTTCTCACTAGGACTCTTGGAATACATCTCATGGTCAGTCATAAGTATTAACAGGATTATTATCCACAAGGTTACACTCCAATAAACTTTCCATATTTTCTGTGTTTAATATGGTTTGTAAGCTTGTCATCGACTAAAATTAAGTAAAAAAAGGGTTGGTCTTCAATAATCTGATTTGTGTTTCATATTTCACTTTTTAGACTAACACAAACTATTGTTCGGAGATATCATAGATTACATATGGTACATTTTTGATTAAAAAATTTTTTTCTGTTTGTTCAATTTCTAGGTTAATGTGAGGAATTAGCAGTGCTTCTATACTACTTATATGTTCTGTTTTAACTTAACGTTACGTAGATTTATTTGTACTGTTACCTGTTTATGGATTTAACTAACTCATTTTTCGTCTTTTAAAAGGAACAGAAGTTACAAACAAACCAACTGAATTACTATATAGACGAAGAACTATCTTTAACTAACGAATATCTATTAATTGTGCAGTAAAACGGTTAAAAGAGATTTTTTTCTCTGGTTTAGAAATTGAAAACATTGAATTGTAGTCTCAATTTCTGTACTTGGTGAGATTGTTATGTTTTAGACAGTTCAAATAAGATCAAACAACTTGAAATAATAAACAAATGGATTGACAAGAAATGGTTTCTGTCAAGATTCATCATTGTCTAGACTGTCAACGAATGAAGTTTATGTTAGATTACTTCTATAAGATATAATGAAGAGCTCCATGTATTATACAATCATATTCTTATTTATACACAAATATAAATACACATTGAAATCACGTATTACTGAAATAGTAAGCTAATATCTAAGCACTTAAAAGCTTACTCAAATGTTTAAAGCAATCATTTTTGAACTGTACAAATATTTCAATCAACCTACTTGTTTAAAGTTTATTTCACTTCAAGAATTATGAGTAGTAACTGAATGTATCGATGCGCTATTATAATAAGGTTACGTATTATTAAAATATAAAGTACTGGAAAACTGAAGTACAAACATTCAGGACCTCGGTATATTTTTGTCATTTTATCGATCCTTTGACAAAATGAGGGATAAATATACTATAATTAAAGAACTTAATATGATGGATGGGGGAAATGTTTGTAGCAGCAATTCTTCTTCGTACTAAAACTTATGGCTGACACTAAAACGATTGTTGTTTTTCTGTTTAATCCTAACGACAAATTTTAATGAAATGAGGACAAATATTTATAAAACTTGTGACTGGTGTAATTGTTATCAAAATTTGTGCTCAATATGTCCAGGTGCGCACTTTTGTCGTCCAAATATATACGAAGATGTAGTATGCTGAGAAATCAATTCTCTGACTGTGACATCATTTGTAATTGGATTTGAATTAATGATTGTGTGATTAGTAGAGCTAATTGTTATGAAAAATGCAATTACTGCACAAATTTTTGGCTTTTTTATATCCATCTTTAAACGGAAATAACCCATTATATCACTTTCAAAACTGTTAATATTCAATTTTAAGAGTGCAGTGGGTAAAGATGTGAAAAATGGTTCATTAATATTAAGGCGGGTGTGAACAATAAATGTAGACAAAGTTGTTTTAATGTGAATTAAAATTTTCAATATTGAATAGCATTACCATTACTAGAAATCGATACTTAAAATATTTTAACTTTCCACATACTATCATTCTAAAAATGGATGACTCGCATCATATCAAATCGAAAACACTAAAAGAAAAACAAAGTACCGAAGTATAAGTTGGGTAAAAAAATTGAATTGTTTTCATGATAACGATGAGTGGGGATAAACCTTTGGAGGTTTTTGTTGGAGCAAGTCAGTACTAATTTTAGAAGTAAGATGTGACGATGGGACTTTTTAAACTAACACGGTACATCGAATTTCTGTAGAGGAGTGAACTCTTATCAACTCCATGATAAGCTGATTCTTCAGATGATGTTGAACACTGCTTTTTAAAAATAAATACAAAGAGATTTTTGATGAATAGCAAGGACGATTCTTAACTATTCCTATTGCAAACAATGAAGCCATGATATTTTCTATGGTGTTCTGTTTTAAAGTCTTTGTTATTATGGTTCAACTTAAGAGGCTGGTAAAATCTAATCACACAAAACCATTGTCTCGTTTTCTTATTATTGAATCAGTATCATCTATATCAAAGCGTAGTTTGGTTATCTCATTCGAACAATTCTTCTACACAACTAATATGATATTCAAAGATGGATAGTGGCTAGCACTGGAATCCAGGATGCACGATTCGTCCTATTTGGGACTCGTCATCCATCTTTGCTTACAATGCTTGTGAAATAAGGCTATATCGAGGCAATACGCACAGTATACACATATGCCAATTAGAGACTGACCAGTTACAGTCCTAAAACATCAATGGGATGATTCAATCAAACAATACTAAGTGAATTTAATATGATATTCGTTCATATACTTGTTGAAATATGAATATTTTTTCCAAGTTTAAGCAATCTATCAAAAGCCATGCAATGGATTCATTGAGTTTGTAAATAAGACAAACATGTTCACATGTTCATAACGTTACCTCAAGTAAACATATACGTTATGTTACTGATGTTTAAGAGCAGAAATATGCTTAACAATTTAAGAGAATTGACTTAATCTTTACAACGCATTCATTGCGTTAACGTTAATATACAAACACTAAAAAATATACATCCAAAATAGAATTAAATTACATTTTTATCTAAATCTTATCAATTTACTACATTTGTTTGTTTTAAATGGTGTTGATTAGTAAAGTATATTTACCATTCCTATGATAGTATGTTATTTAAATATATAAAGATATGTCATTTCATTCAATCTTTAAAGTCATATTTAGTGTGTGTGTTTTGTTTTGTAACGTGTTATGTAACGTGGATGCAAAATGGTTTCTGATACATGTTATCTGATAATGAAAATTCTGTTTCCGAAATGTTTGTCAACGATTTTGTTTTTTTTCAAATAAATGATGCATTCTCATTTAGATTAAATTTACAGTATGAATTCTGGTAAGATGTGTATCTATGCAAAATATATATATATATATATATATATATATATATATATAGTAATTATATAATTCCATTAAGAGTCTATGAATTTTTATGTAAATTATCTATGAATGTGATTACAAAATTTTGTTTTAATGTTAAATAATGATTAAAGTAATACTTGAAACCACGAATGAATTAAAGCTAGACCATCGTGGAAAATCTGGAAGCACTGGACTGTCATTTCGTCTTAGTGTGGGACTCCTCATAATGGTCTAGCTTCAAATGACTTATGACTTCAACCATTAAATTTCTAAAATCTCCACAAAACCCTCTTCTGATTCTAGTAGTCATTTAGTATATATTATTTTGACATATACTTCATATATTTTATCATTCCTAATGAGATATTTAAACAGAAAATTTCGTCTAATAGTTTAATAAAATTTTGAAAAACAAAGTGTTCACGAATTCCTCGGTATGTTCATTATGTATTTTTGTATTTCGTAACATACTTGATCAAAGGCTTTCAAATCTTCTCTTACCATATTTTTTAATATGAATTACAATAACGATTGTTGTTAGTATTGGTGATTTTTTATAGATACTTGTTTGTTTGTTGTAGTCAAAGTCGTCATACAATTGCAGAATATTTTCTTCGACCTACATATTCAACCTAAGCGAAATATAAATCTGTGAGTATGTAGCAGAACATGCTATTGGGAGCTTTATAGCAGTAAACGTCTTTCAAAGTCATTACCATATCATACTTATTATAAATCCTAGTTAGTAATGTTTCATAGTGTTTTACAACCACTGGACGGCCGTTTCGTCCTAATATAGGACTCCTCAGCAGGGCACATTCACGATCTTGCACGCGGTAATCGAACCCAGGACCTTCGATCTTACGTGTGAACGCTTAACCTCTGGACGGCTGAGAAGGAATTCAATGGTGTTAATGTTTAACTTCAACCAGTCCACGAAATTGCGCAACCGTACACGATTGTCTTCAGTGAGTTACTATTTCACAACAGACCCGGTTGAACTCCACTGGTCAATCTCCACGAAAACCCCCTACTACTAGCGACCGGCTTCAAGAAGTATTTTCTTGAGTTTTAGTGAGAATCCGTCACAAAACAAAAACAAATAGTTACAATTTATGTGAATGTAGATCAACAAATTAATTCCATTTCACACAGGAAAGAATGTTGTGACGTTTAGTACTATGATTTATTGTGTCAGCTATTTGTTGAAAATGTGTTCCCCAACTGGTCCCACATTGTTTCGTAAATCATATATTTTAGATGATTATCTCTAAAGACATGAATCAATATGTTTTTTTTCTTATATTAAAAACTGATCATGACTAAAATAATAAAATAATCGTAGATATTCAGCTAATATAGTAATTCCATGAATAATGCTTTCCTGTTATAAATGTAGATGAGGCTTAAAAAATCATAAATACTACTTGTTAAACTATTTTGTGCTGAATAGGATAAAGACTTGATTTATTAATTATACAAATGATTAAGTCATTCATTTAATTGAATGGATAGATGCATTTTATTTTATGATCTTTGTTAGAAAAATGCTTTTGTATAAAGGAAACTGTGAAATACTTATTGTTACATTGAATTATTATGGTATAACGATGTGTAAATCACTAATATAGATGATCTATATTGAATGATCGGAAACCTATTCGAGTTAGACGGGAAAAGTGTGACCGAAAACGAACTTCGACGCCACGTTTCGCGGTCAGTACCTAACGTGGACTACCCTTTGAACGTATCAGGGTTCTATGGCTGCTTTGAAGACTATACAACACAAAGAAAGTTATTAGGGAAATATATTCGTGAGAACGAGTACATAGAAAATAGTGAGAGCACCACCGCATGGGCCAAGCCATGGCATACGACTAACTGAAGCAAGTTGGTTGTCCCTGACCTTGACGTGGATCGATGAATCGCTCTATATTCAGTGACCCAACTGCCGGATGATTTGGCTAGGGCTCAGTGATATTTCACTGGCCTACAGATGATTTTCGTAGTACAGATATAAAATTTATAATTGGTCGTCTATAGTGTGTATTCATTTATGGTCTTAAGCATTACATTTTACTGATGCATGAACTGTTTAACTCATAATTCAGTTTTATATTGTTTGTTTGAATCTTCCCATTGATATTTAGGACTACATTTAATCAGTCTCCTCTTGATGTATATGTATCCTGTGCTGATCGCTTTGTTATTGTATTATAAGCAAAGATAGATGGTGACTAGTAGTGGAAACCAGAACAAATGTTTCGTCCTATTTCAGACTTGTCAGACAGATGTGCCTGCATCCCGAAATTTTTATCATTTATGTTTTCATTTTGCAAATAAAGAAAGTCAACGAAAACAATATATAAACTGTTGTATTATCAAAAGATATTTAAAGCAGTTGTATTTATATCTAACAAAACGAAATCATCAAGTTCTCCGTTGTAGTTCTAGATAACATTGACTATACTGGATTGTTACAAAGAAAGAAACAACCACAAAACATAAAGCTCAGTATCAGTGGCTGTTCATAAGTCAAATAAAGTACTTACCATCATTGTCAAGTTTAAATGTGCGCACCACCAAGTAATTTCACATTTCAAGAAATCTCACGAAATTATGTTATTAACTTAACCTAGTTCATGTAACCAATGCAACCTAAAACCAAAGTTTCATACAAAATGAATCAATGGATCCACTTAGTTGCAAATTATTATTCATTGATATCAAGTTTATCAAAATATTATCCGTTTAAGATAAATAAAGAACCCAAAGGCATAGTCAAAACATTGATAAATTGAATATTGTTTTGTTTCTCCAGTAAAGATACTTATTTCATATGGAAACAATCTTGGAAATTGTTATTGTTTTATAAATAAATAAAAAAACAAAACAATTTACCGTTGAATTTTAATCATATATTCTCATAGATTAAAACAAGATAGATTCCTCTATCATTAATAAACACATGATTGTTGAAATATGATGATATATGATTAAGGTATCAAGAATATTACCTATCAATTAAGTATCCGGGAACAATGAATACTTTTTAGTAGTGCCTATTATTAGAGGGGGGGGATTATAGTTATTCTTGACATTTTTTACAAAGTGTAATTTCATCTGTAAAGTATATTCAAAAATTCTCAAATAATATTTTTTTTCGATTGAATAGACCCTAGATATAAAATTATTTAAAAATATATAACTGGTTTGTTTGGGATAGCATATATAGACTAAAACAGGGAAAATATTACAACATATATTATAAAACACGGAACAGAATTCAAACACAACACTTTAGTCATAGGTATCTCAATTTAAAAATTAAAGGTTCTGTAGTATAGCAACTATCCTACAACCAATTTCAATTATGATTAATTTTGTTTAAGCTTTTTTATTACCTTCCTTAACAGACAATGTTATTTTAACAGTAACAATTCGCATGTTTTTTTGTGCCGTTATGATCATCAGAGCACATTGACAGACTTTAACTAAAATATTGATCGCTTAAATATCACATGATGAACCATCCTCCCCATATTAGATTTGTACTCAAATCCTATCATTGACTTTTGCTTTGCCTTGCTGCGCCCTTATAAAATTTGACTATAAATTTGCCCATGTAATTGCTCACATATACTTATTCGCCTTTCTGAGCCAAATTCGTTTGATATACTTATAGCTTTGAGATCTACGCTATCTGTTAATAAACTGTAGTTGCCGCTTCTTTTTCCCTTGTGATTTCAAATGCCGTTGTGATTTGTATTATAACGGTTATTGAGGTTAACGATTAGTGAAGCAAAACCGCTACAGTGACATGAAATGCACTGTTACATTCATACTCATTTCAAAGACGAAATATCTTACACTGATTAAATTTACATATCTTATTACACAATATTGTGTTATTTATAAGTTATTTATGACATTTTCATGTTATCAGAAAAATTATCTCATTCAAACTTAGCAAAGTAATAAGAAAAAAGTACAAACAAATTATGTATCAATGCTTGGTAGCAATATTACTGTGGTATGTGTTACTGATGTCGATAGATATAAGTAGTATATATCATCAATCGAAAGTGAAGTGCCTGAAGGCAGAAAGTTAAGAAGATTGAAGAAAAGAGAACGAGAACAGAGAATGATTGGTGTGGAAACAAAAGGATAAAGAAATCTGAAACGATTGCTTGGCATTTTGCCGAAGAAACAGTCAAGTTTGAGACAATTGATTGACAGTTAGCAAATTAAGCATTCACTGCATGATTCACAAATTTTACTAATATATTCTGTTATTTTACACTCAAATACATTAGATTGTCCCTACTTGTGTTCTCGTTCACTACATCACAATCCCAAAGGATGTTATCATTTAGTACATCAGTTTCTTCCAAAAGATAATTATGACTTCTTTCTGTTAATTAGGAAGAACAACCCACTTATTTATTTTTAAATCTACTAAAAATGACAAAAAATTTTAAGTTATTGATGTATTTTTTGTTTAAATTGTCGAGTAATTTGCGTAGTGAGAAATCATTTGAAAAATATATCATTACTTTAAAATAATTTTGTACAAACTGTATTGAATAGTGAATGTTTATTGTGCTACAGGTTTCGAATCAGTTATATTAGTGAATAATCTCATTAAGTACGATAGAGATCTGCTATATAATCAAAAGTAGATAGCGGATTCGACATTTGAGGGGGTGAGATATTGGGTTTCATTCATGGAGTGAGCATAAACACTAAATAAGACGAATCGCTCATTCGATATTCCACTATTAGTAACTTTTCAACTCTGCCTGAAAATGCATGTTGCTCAATGATAATATCGAGGGAACTAAAGCATGATACGCATATGCCAAAAGAAACTGATCGATACCAATGCTTAACATTAACAATGAGGAAGATATAAACACTCCCATCTGGATAAGAGTTACGTGTTGTTCGCAGAAGTTGTGTATTCAGCAATAGATTTTTCTTGTTTCAGTTTGATGCAATTTATACGAGAAAACTTAACGAAAAGAATATCCGGATGAGAAGACATTTGGTGTTAATGAACTTATGTGGTAAATGTTTTGGGTGCTAGCATTTATGCAATTCGTTGTACATGAGTATGAAATCTAGCAATGTGGTTCATTTATTTGTGTTTGTTCTATGAATGTAAATTGGGTATATGTGATTCTTTGTGTAGACTGTTCACATTATCTGAGTCATTCAGTCTGTACCATTCACCTCTGTAGAGTCTAGAAATATATGAGAAGCCCTCTTGAATAATCCATGGTTGGGAAAAAATCGAAACCGTTGATTGTCGAATACAACAATGCATTGTAACTTCCTACTTGGTTTGTACATCAATAAGCAGTACATGATTATTAAGACCTTTATCTGTGCACATGAATTCCACTTCTACATATGTGAAGATCTTGCTAAATGATTGTTCAACGTATCGAATCAAATTAAGAAATACCAAACAATTATGTTTTATCAAGATTTTTTGACGTTTCATAATGAGCTTCTTTAATCATTAGTTTTGGGCGTCGATAAAATCGATTGAACACATCAAAAGAGCTTTTTCTTATTCATATATATACATTCTCTCAGGTATCTATACAACTTAATAATGTCTAATTTAATGCAAACTTTGAAAAAGCCAAGTCAGTTAAATTAGAATCAATTAGAATTATCCATTAATGTCCCAACAAGTAAGTCTATAATTACAGTAGAAAAACAAAGTATTTATGTTTGGTATTCATATCAGAGAAAAAGATTATAATTACATTTAAAAATAAATATTTCAAATGTCACATTTAATTGCTACTTATATCTTATCTGTTTAGTAGTAATTATTAAGTTCTTCGAAATTTCAATAGTTCACTCTGTTTTTTTTAATTAATCAGATATTTAAAGCAATTAGCCCCTTATATAAGTTTCAATAGGGCAATGAGAAGACGAAGTTGATCTCAAAAATGTAATGTATTTACGCTATACATATTGAACAATCTGGTCACCCATATACTCTTCAGGGCATTTTATATGAAGATTAATTATGGTCAATTAAATGAAAGTTCAAGTAAACAAGATAATAAAGGGGAGAGAAAAAATTAACACCGTATAGCAGTAATAGAAAATTGTCACATTACCCCAGGCCATGAAATGACTTAAGGATTACCAGGGTAAATTCAAGGTTACGATAATTTGTTTTTGTATACATAAGAGGGATTTAAATTTACAAAAATCCCAAAGCTTCCATAAACCTGAGAATGCATCCTTGACAATTTCTATCCAACGTTTTGGAAGCCGTATTAATGTATATTCTATATCCCGTTTCAATTATGTACTTTACTATCGATGAAGATAGTTTTCTACCGCCCGTGTAGATCGGAACAATTGACATTAACTAGTTTTGAAGCCATCTAGGCACATGATCAATGACCCTTGATCACATTGTTCAATTACTCCTCCAGATGTATGTGTGTCCGCACAAATATGTATATTGGTAAATGTAATGGGATGTGACAAAATTACTCGTGTACTGTCTAGGTCCATTTGAAATCATGGCTTATTCTTTTCAATCACAACCAGTTTAACAGCATAATAGGTTTTCTCGACAGAGTTTGAAAGCAGCCATCAGTTTATTCAGCATTGTGGATACCTTCTAAAGATAAATGCCAACAACCTTATTATCTGTATATAGGGCTTGTAATAATTTGCTTAAAACCAAATAATATAAACTCAAACTAGTATTGTAGTGAACAAGAAGACGACTGGGGACAATCGACTGTATTTAAGCACAAATTACAGACTATTTCACTATAATATAACAACCATACAATAAACATTTAATTTGCAAAAAATAACAATCAATTGCCTCAATCTTGACTGTTTCTTCTGCAAATATCAGTCCATCTTCTCTAATTTCACTGTTCATAAATTTTCATTCCTATTGCGTACCCTTTCAGTTATTTCATTATCAATCTTCTAGTGAAATACATTCTATACCTGACCATCACCATATACTACTTATGTGGATATAAGTAACCCACACTACAGTATGCCTAGCTCAATTGTTCTTATATTCTACTTCTAAACTAGTAGGAATGTCGCATTAGGTTTTAAACAAAGAAAAAATAAGCCTCTCTTTTTTTACTTTACATGGGTTATTCATATTACCTGAATTTCTAATTACTTCACAACAGAAGCATTGAACTGTGAAATTTAATAAACTAATCCGCAAAATAAAATGAATTTTCAGAAATAATACAAAGAATATCAAATTACAATTTGTGTAATTTTATATGGAGCAAAATGATATGTCAGGAAAGAAATAGTAATAATAAACGATATAAGTAGTATAAAAGGATCATTTAGATAAACTACTAGAAAATTAAGGATAGATTATAACATGGGATTACCGATTGACTGAAATTAGATATGTAAATCCCTATTTTTCAGATCATTAGTCTGAAAAATATACGTGATCTAAAAGTCATAAACAACTCTGAGATGGAAATGATGCAGCTACATAGTGCTCAGTTGTTTACAATAATTTCTTTGATAAAAACAGTATTTGATGAAAAGTATGCATAATAAATCTGTTTACATATCCATTTCGATAAACTAAAATGCAGATAACTGGAATTATTATTAGAGCGTACAACTAGAACTATTCTTTCTTCTTTTAACAAAAATATTTTAGATCATAAAAAATTCATGATTTTATGAAATCCCTAAGAACAGATCATTGTAGAACAATCAATTGGATAGAATTCATCACTCTACATCAACTTCATTGAATACGAGAAAGCATTTGATAGTGTGGACAGGACAACACAAGGCTGCTTACTCTCACCCTTTCTATTTCTCCTGGTGACCGACTGGATCATGAAGACGTCAATATCTGGAGGGAAGCACGGAATATAATGGGCAGCTAGGATGCAGCTGGACGATTTGGACATCGCAGGCGATCTGGTTCTTCTATCACACACACAACAACAAATACAGGAGAAGACAACCATTGTAGCAGCAGCCTCAGCAGCAGTAGATATCAATATACACAAAAGGAAAAGCAAGATTCTCCGATACAACACAGCATGCACCAATCGAATTACACTTGACGGAGAAGGTTTGGATGATGTGAAAACCTTTACATATATGGACAGAATCATTGATGAACACGGTGGATCTGAAACAGATGTGAGGGCGCGGATCGGTAAAGCAAGAGCAGCATATTTACAACTAAAGAACATCTGGAACTCAAAACAATTGTCAGCCAACAACAAGATCAGAATATTCAATACAAATGTGAAGACAGTTCTACTGTATAGGGCGGTAACTTGGTGAACTACGAAATCCATCATCTAGAAGATACAAGTGTTTATCAACAGTTGTCTACGCAAAATACTTCGGATCCGTTGGCCAGACACTATCAGCAGCAAGTTACTGTGGGAGAGAACAAACCAGATTCCAGTGGAGGAAGAAATCAGGAAGAAGAGCTGGAAGTGGATGGGACACACATTGTGGAAATCACCCGATTGCGCCACAAGGCAAGCCCTCACATGGAATCCTGAAGGCCAAAGGAGAAGAGGAAGACCAAAGAACACATTGCGCCGAGAAATGGAGACAGAGATAAGAAGAATGAACGACAATTGGATAGAACTAGAGAGGAAAGCCAAGGACAGAGTGGGTTGGAGAATGCTGGTCGACGACCTGTGCTCCATTGGGGGTAACAGGCGTAAGTAAGTAAGTAGGTAAGTAAGAACAGATACGTTTTCCTAATATTAAATAAAGTGTGCAAAAGTCGAAATTCCCTTTCAGTCTGGGATATACTGAATCTTTGGATGGATTTTATCGTATATGTTCATGAAGTAAACACTGAGATGATACTTTGTCCCATTTCCAAGACAATTCAGCAGTTTTAAACATAAATATCAAATCATTTATCTCAAGCAAGATCATAATGTAAATTACGTTCACAACATTAAAACTCTTAACTAAATAATTTTTTTTCTAATCCTGGCTTAATTTAGAGAGATTGATTCATTTTCATATTTGATAAGAAATATTGCAAACGTTATCAGTCAAGTCTCTTTAAACAGTGAAAATTTTATTTTAACATTGTATATACCAAATTCTTTAAAAAACAATATAGTATCATTTCTGTTTTTCAAACTAAATATTTGTTACAGACAATACTTTTTTTCATTATTCACTCAAAAAATGAAGTAGAATTAGGTTGGATTATTCAAATCAAAGGTTAACTATAATCAATCGACGTCGACAAGACAACAGTCATGTAGTAAAACTCGAATACTTCCCTTATACCTGAATTTTGTACTGATGATGTTGTTTTGAAAATCGATGAAAGCTCCATGATTAGATCATTCAGCTTAGAGAACGAAACTTTACTAAGATCGTCCACCTGAGCTAAAAATCTCTATCTTGCTGGAATTTCTTTATTTAACATAACTTTTTATTAAGAATTTATACCTTCATAAATGCTAACTGAATCTTATATTTGTGCTCGAAATACTGGTTTGTATAAAGTGATTGTGATATTTGAAGCTGACTAACTTTGATTGAGAATGCTTTCAGAAACTTTATATTACCAGCGCAAGTGATCTCAAAAATATTCTTCAGCGCATTAAATAGAAATTAAACGACTTTCAATTGATGAGTCAAATATGGAAATGGGTTTTTTGATAGTTTAATTGTTATAGATATTAGAGCCCAATATTTGAGCCTATAACCTAAATTTTAAACTGTTGTCAGTTCGTAATGATACACATTTAACCTTTATTGAAATGTCATGCCGGATATGTATAGACTCCATTTATCAAAACTCGCTGTGTAATAAAATATTGAACAAAATGCATCTATGGAGGTAACTTTGGATGAAAAAATTCTCTCATGTGGTTAACATTCAATTGATATACAACACCTGAATGGTTTTAACTAACAGAGATATCTGACACTCTAGTCACATATATAATACAATTTAATTTTGCAAAACAAACATCAATATGACTTCTGTCACGTTTTACCTTCACGCTTAATTGCTTTCATTGCATATATTAGAACTTCCCTAAACAATAACTAGAAAAATAAGTTTTGGTTATTTTGATAGTAGTCCAAATGAGTTAAACTACAATTAATCAAAGTGAGATTATAGGTGAAAATATACTCAACGTTGTCAGTTCAACGTAGTGTACCCTAGGTCGGATTAACAGTCATGCTTACGTTCATGTAGTCAATAAATTTATAATGTTATGATGCAATTTTTTTTAAAAAAAAACTAGATTATGCTGTGAAATTTCCTACGGCGGTAATTTTTATTCACCAATGTCAGACTATATTACTCCGGACGCATTACATGCTGAAATGATATCCGAAGTCACAGGAAGCCTAGTAAAAGTTGTTGGTTTTTTAAAGTAGACTGTTAATGAATAATGTTACTGAAGAAAGGTTCGTTTTGCTGTAAACTATGTGTTGATGTCTAAATGACTGTTGTTTTTAATCTCTAAACAATATCGTTTGTCCTATGTTAAGTAAGTTCTACTGGCTTATATTTTTTTTGAGTTTATAGGCTTAATTATTTATGGTCCGCTATTTTAAGTTATTTGTCTGTTCAAGTGAAACAGTGATTACGACAACTCTTTAGTTTAGTATACTTGATTGTCGTAGTTTAGTCAATATAATCATAGTGCTTAAAAGAAATAGTGAAGCACATAAGTTTAATAAGTAGAGCTGCTCAATTTACATTTCCGTCAGTATGCTTAAGCGTTGAAATTAGAGAATGATCAGTATGAGATTATGTACACATCAAAGTGTAACTAGCTCCGAAAAGCTGAAGTTGAGAACTCATAACTTGTGCAATACAGGAGGAATCGGTAGGATGTTTTAATGATACATCATATTTACTATATTCTTCCTCGCCTTAACATATCACTAATTCATTTCATTAGTAGATGGTACATAAGAAATTAGTGATATTGTGCCATAGCTGTAACTTGGCCTGAAATTCTTACAACTTAATAAACCGTAGATCAATATGGAAAACTTACGTTTGACAATTTTATGTGTCGAATTATTGACGTACTGAATGGTAATAGTCTTTTCAAAATTCTCTTCAATGATGGAGAAGATTTGTAGCTCAAGTAGATGATTTTGATAGAGTTTTGTTCTTTGAGTTGGGTGGTTTGGTTGTGGAGCTTTCATCTTCCTACCTGAAGTTTGTGCTGATGATGTCGTTCAGAAGGACAATGAAAGCTGCACGATCAAACCATCCAACTCAGGGAACAAAACTCCATCAAAATTCTCGTCAATATATTCAACAATGAGCTCATGATCACTCTCAGTTCTTATCATCCGTGTAACAACATCCAACTGCTCAATAATTAATCTCCTGATCCACGCATCATTTGTCAGATACTTTCCATCGTAGGCATATTTGTGGGTCACCTTAGATGAAGCTATTGTGTATCGGTTGCGATCATATCGCAAACGAAACATGACTTTTACACCGGTAAACAATTACCCTTTTACTCTCCACTCCCTTACCATTGGTCCTTCGGCTTTCTTTTATGTCCAGAACAACAGGCATTCACCACATTCTGTACCGACTTTCCAATGTTCAGCTTGCTTTCACTCACGAAGTAATGCGTCCAAGTCATCTAATAATGTCATTTAGTACATCTTTAATGAAAAGCCTCCTAAAATAGATCGATAGTATCTCTGACTTGGTCCCTGGTTGTCATGTGCCTGAGTCTCATAATCCTTTTGAGCACACCACTGGTATCCGCAACAACTGAAAAATCAGTACTATCTTGACTCGTTGACGAGATAGAGTTATCCATAATACTGAAGAGAATAACTAACCGGAGATAGTTTTCTTTCAAACTATAAACCTCAATACTTATCAGATTGTAGTAGTAGGTAAACGATATAATCCTTAAACTTCGTATATTTTTCGTCCTGATAACCCTCGCTAGATAACGCCCCCAACGGTGTATAAGTTAGAAAACGAATAAGAAGCGTTGATCACATTTGTTAATACACTACGCACGGATCACCAAAACTACAGGCACGCGAAACAAAAATGAAACGCTAGTGCTGAAAAGTAAGCGAGTCGAATGAATAAGATCAAAATGTACATATACATACATAGGGAAATGAATGAATCATCGAATCAGTTAAGTGACTAACATCAAAGCTAGCAGAATGAATATGCGAATAGGCGGTAAGCAATGCTCAAGCATACATATTCATACAAGTGCAACAATAATAAGGGTACAATGGTATACATAAGTTGTTATTGTATGAATGACTCCGTCTGATAAATAGGTTAACAAAAGAGATTAATCACATTAAATGTGAACACATTCAAATGTACGTGAGCTGCTATAAGATCACTTCTGAAATAACTTGTCTAAATTATATTCAAAATTCAGCCTTACAGTACTCTCACAATTACTGATCATCAGACTATTTGTTGTAAAGAATATAGACAAAATCCTTCCACTTATATTACAACAAGCATTTATTTTTATTTGATTGTCCATTCAATAAGTTTGTGCGAAGTTTTTTAAATTAATGATGCACAGTAACTACTTCATTAACAAGCATAATACTTGTGATATCATAGACTAATTTAATTTAAAATGTAGGCTATTGAACTACTACTCAATAGTTTTAAGGCGTTGTGTTCGCAACGATGTTATAAACTAGGATGTGAAAGCTGTCGAGGAATTATCTATTTTATTAGTTCTTTCTTTAAGGGCACTTTGTTAAAATAAGTATCACTTAAATTATGTGTTGATAGCAACCCATTTAGAGATACATCTCTTGGCCTGTTTATGTCAAGGTTATTTTCACCGGATATATATATATATATATATATATATTGTAGGAACATTGATAGTTGGCGGAATATTTGACATTATGGATAATTCATATTTGCAGCCACTGAACTTATGACTATCCATTCCAATTTAATGCAACTACAAGGATTATGTGTTAGCTCCAGAAGTAAGACTAGTGAATCGACCGGCATTCATATGGTTTTAGTAGTTCTGTTCTACAATCTTTACGTATAAAAAAGGGTCAGCAATGATATGAAGTGACTGAATTCTAGATTGGTTGGCTCCCAATCGGTTTTTGAGCAACAATTTGAGTAAACTGGTTAGAATAGTCTTAATGAAGGTCATAAAAAAATTACAATTTGAAGATGTTGAGATTAAATTGATTGATGACCAATTGTTTAGTCAAAGAGAATTATAGAAAGATGAAATATTTATTTGGCAAAGTGCCTAATTCTAAAACTCACAAGTCTATCTACAATGGAGGTGACATGAAAATTGCCTGATTTATATAAAATGTACTGAAAACGACTGTCTCACTTACGAATCCTTGATATAGATAATGTGTTTTATCACGAAGCATCGAAACAAACAGCACAACATTTATATTCATTTAACAAAAAAATACCGTGATGTAGCAAGACGTTTATTTCGAATCCAATGATAAGATATGAGATTATATAATTAGCAAATATTTTATATCTTTTCATGAGTTATCCGTTTTAATCAGTGTTCTTAACCTGGAAGCCGTAAAATATATACATCCATGTACCTGACTAAACAAAAGAAAAATATCACACTTTTGACTCCCATGCAAGACCTGATTTTTGTATGCCTAGTATACGTACATATCATGTACTGTAACAAGAAAAGGAACACTTAAAAGGTTCCGTCACTTTTTCTTAACAAGATAATCATAGTGGCCAAACAAACACTGTGAGACATTATGTCTAAAGAAAAAATGTGGAATATATTCTGCAACTGGTCTACATTAATGCTCAAAACGAATACCATGAGACTAAATTAACTAAGTTGGTTTACCTTAATTTCCTTATATAGATCCAGTCACTTTGAACACACGAACGAACTATAAGCAAAGATGGATGGTGGCTAGCATTGGATTCCAGGACTCGTCAGCTGGATGTACCTGCCTCTCAGAGTTGATGTTCACTCTAGGACTCCAACTCAGATCCATTCGCTTCAAACTCCATAACGTTATCCATTTACTAACTTCTAGCCACCATCAATCCTTGTTTATAATGCATGTGAATCAATGCATTACCGAGGCAATCCTCATATTATGTACATATGCCAATAAAAGATTGATCAATTGCAGTGTTAAACATCAATGGGAAGAATCAAGTAAACAATACCAAGTGAATTTATACGAAAGAATTATTTATAATCAAATTTTAAATAGTGTTTCCTCTTGGCAACAATTAATAATTGATCATTCAACATTTTATATTCATTAATTGAGTGAATGATAAATGTTGGAAGAACCAAAATTCCAATGCTAGCCACAATCCATTTTGGCTTATAAAATCTATGATATAGTTTAAATATGTTATGTAACAAATAATAATATTCTAATAATTAAGTATTATTGTATACTTTTTAAACAATTAATTTATCAAATATAACCTTTAAATAATGAGAATATTTTATTCTCATAATTTATTGAAATACTTTTTTTTAAAAATTTCATCGGTTAATTTTAAAATACTAAAAAAAAAAACATAATGGCGATGAAAAATTAAATTTTCCATTTTCGACTGGTATTATTTTTTTCATTAATTATATATGGTACATCTCTTATTATTAACATATTGTAAAATATTGATTATTATTTTTTAATTTCAATAGTTGAGATCATGAGTAAATTAAAGCTAAACCACCATAGAAAACCTAGAAGCACTGGACAGATATTTCGTCCTATTGTGGGAATTATGATCTCAACTACTGAAATTACTATGATATCCATTAAACCCCTTCTGATATTAATCGAAATACGCTCACTAGTGACTGACTTCAATAGGTATTTCCTAGAGTTCTAGTGAGAAACAGTGACCAGTGGAGTTCAACCGGGTTTGCTGTGAGATAGTAACTCAGTGAAGACAATGGTGGATGTGTCGTTCAATTACGTGGATCGGTTGAATTTAGACATTAACACCGTGGGATGGCAGCCGGCTCAGTGTTCTAGAGGTTAAGCGTTCGCGCGCGAGACTGGTAGGTCCTGGGTTCGAATCTCGCGAGTGCGGGATTGTGGACGCGCACCACTGAGGAGTCCCACAATAGGAAGAAACGGCCGTCCAGTGCTTCCAGGTTTCCCATGGTGATCTAGCTTCAATTGATACATGATCTCAACTATTAAAATTACTATAATATCCGCAAAACCCCTTCTGAAATTATTTCTTGATTTATTATTGTATTAAATTTTCAATTACGTGTTATTTCATAGTAGGATAAGGTTATAAAGATTGTTGAATATTGATTTAGATCATAAACCAATCAATGCTTCCCAGTAACAATAGTGGTTTAAAATTGATTGATTTATGATCTCAAAAAATGTTTTATTTTCTATAATAAATGTTTTATAGGTTTTGTTTATTTTAAATATTTTTATGATCTTAAAAACTGACTGTCATTATAACAACAATATTAAGTGAATATTGTACTCTTGATTAGAATGATATCTATGGAAAACAAGATTTTGTAATAGTCTTGTGATTACTTAAGCACTCGATGTTTTTAAAGAGTTTAAAAGTAAAGTCGACTATTTGACAATATTTGGTTTATTGAAAGCTTCCAACTAAACTAATATATTTGTGAGATCCCAATGAGTAAAAACAAAACTTAAATTTTCTGAAATTTCGAGACTCAGTGTAAGCCACCTCTTCAGAGAATAAATAACCAAATTAAATTAAGTTTAAATAGCGCAAAAGAACAAAATAATAATATTATATGCGAAATATCAGAAAAAACAGGTCTGATCAAGTTCAAGTTCTCTGAAGATGTGGCTTACACTGAATCACAAAACGTCAGAAAAATTAATTTTTCTACTCATCGAGATATTACAGATGTATTATTCCTATCTATAAAAATCTATCCAATGCTCAATTTTTTGAAGTTATCAAGTCAAACCCTGGTAGTGATATCTCCCAACTAAACTGTTTTATATTAATAATTTAAACCAATTATGATTTTAAGATATCATAGGTTCTAGGCAGCTCTCGAACAAAACTTAATAAAACTAATCAATGCTATCCCGATCAAATCCCATATGTTGAAGAGTTGAATTCCATTGTTCGGTACAAATGACTACATAAAAATCAAGACAATCGAACAAAAGTTAAACACATTTTATAAAATGGAAAATAGATCAAGTGTATATTCGTGTGAGTAAAATCGTTTAAAATGAAATCTTGTTGAAGTCTTACCGAGTAATTCTAGTGCTAGTTCCTGTAGCAAATAAACAAATCCATATTAAGACGTAATTTTTATCAGGAATCAATATATGATAAGAAATCATTAGAAATCAAAGTGTAATGAGCTGTTACGTCGTTCATAACTTACATGCATACTTCGCTCATTATCTAACGTAGTTATTAGAATTTCGTCATAATTATTTAGCTGATATTATTTCTTGACTTACTGAAATCATTATTATTGTTCACAAATACAGAGACTTTTCAACTTACACCTCTTTCTGTCCCAAGTTGTCGCCACATTTTTAGTTCACTAAAATGCATTTTTCACAGTATTTCGGTTAACAACTCAAGTATCATTCTAGTCAAATCACCGTCAATATAGTCAAATGAACATGCACATTTAGATCTAACGTCGTTTTCTTAATTTTTGAAATAATTCTGATCCATTTGAACAGTTATTCATTTATCATTTGCTAGTAACATTATATATAACGGTTCATACTTGTTTTTCATAACATTGACTTTATTTTATATATATCTATTTATAAGTAGTAATATTTTGATACATTTAAATTTTATTCCACCATAGAATAAAGAAGATTAAACAAATTATCTTAATGAGTAGATCAGAACTTTCTTGTTAGTTTAATACAACTTTATTAGCCTATAGTTGGTTCAAATAAGATATTTTTGATAGATTTACCTGATAATTGATTTTATCCTCATTTATTGACAACACTAATTTAGTAAAAGTTTCTGAGAACGTTCAAATTTATAAAAAAAACTTATCAAACTCAATGAGTAGAAAATGCGAATTCAAATGTATCGCACTGATTTGTAGGTTACCTCTTCAAACAGCACTTGTGTTAATTTAATTCATTTATTTGTTTATCCGCTCTGAAGAAACTTCTTACACTCAGTTACAAAACATTGGAAATTTGATTTTCTATTCGTTTCGATATTTATAAATTTATCATTTAGTTTATAAATAATAATTGTCTTCAATGGCTCAATTTATTTGGAATTAAAGAAACAAACCTTGATAATGATAACTTATCAAGCTCATCCGTAATAACATTTCATTCAGAACAAATATAATTGATAATTATCAATCCAACATTTAAGGGACTAGGGGGTTGTTTGTGGAGATTTTAATTAATTTTTTTATATATAGTTGAAATCATGAGTCAATTGAAGTGCGGGACTCCTAGGTCCTGGGTTCGAAGTTCGCGAGGCACTGCTGAGGAATCCCACAATAGGATGAAACGGCCGTCCAGTGGTTCCAGGTTTTCCATAATGGTTTAGCTTCAATTGACTCATGAATTCAACTATATTTAAATGATTAGTTAAACATTTATACTATTTTAAATCGTAGTATACAACAACATGGTCCTTTTAACAATCAGCTTTTGTGTTTTATATCATCATTTATGAAATCAGTACATTTATGATATCAGTGGTTAGTTAACTCAACTTTACTCATTTCTTTTTACAATACATTCTACATTGTTCACTTAGAATACTGATGAATATCAGCTACTTAACATACATCTGGTTTAAAATACTATGCTAAGATGATATATTTGACTATTTTGGCACTTCCAAATAAATGTTGCCTAAACTACCTATGTGGTGTGAGTTACTTATATCCATATAAGTAGTATATGGTGTAGGTCAGGTATATAATGTATTTTGGCAGGAGATCGATAAGCAACGAACAGGAATGAAGCGCAATCGGTATGAAAATGCATGAATAATGAAATCAGAGCAGATGGACTGATATTTGCAGAAGGAACAGTCAAGATTGAGGCAATTGATTGTTATTTTGCAAATTAACTGTTAACTGTATGGTTATAAGATTTTAGTGAGATAGTCTGTAATTGGGACCTAATTACGTTCGATCGTCCCCACTCGTGTCCTCATTCACTACACCTAGACTAGCTAGCACATTTGGTATCTATCATTTCAGCTTTTCTTGTGGTGCACGTTTTATTGGTACATAGTTTAGGTAACCATATTTTCCTATTGACTAGCACTTACTGGCGTGGTTCAGCAAAAGTATAGTTAAAACTGTCAACAGTTTTATTGTATCTGATTTAGTGTAAAAGAGTATACAGTTAACATGGGGCAATCATTTACAGTAATATATCGTGTTAATTGTTATCTGTCTAAATCCGTTAGATTAATAACCCTTTACTAGGTCCTCTAATGAGGTGGGAATCAAGTCACTTGTTTGTGAAAATAGATTCTCAAACTGTACATCAATATCTAATTGGTTGATTTTATGTCTACTATCACAGAACTTAGGCCCCAAAGATAATGCTTCTAGCTGTATTACATCTAGTTCGATATTGGAAAAATTATGTACGTACCGTTTCGGGTCGAAAGGAAATTCCTTATCTGGTTTTTTTGTTTTCCAACCTTTGTTTTCCAACCCTTTAGACAACTGATGCAATAGATGTTTGGCTCAAGAAGCTCAAGTAATAAGTCCAACAGAAATTTGTTCATCTAACTCTTTTTACCTTGACCGACCTCTGAACAAATTAGTTAATGATCATTTCGATAACATTATGACGTGAGTTTACTAATATACATAATCTTCCTCTTTGTATTTATACAGCTTAAATTCGTTATGTTTAATATCCTGCACATACTCTATGGCCAATTGTTGTAAAACCATTCGTACAAGCTTGGACGAAAGTTTTTATAAACCATATTAGACCTTTCACGTATATAGCGTATATTGTATTGATGTCTTGTTTTTTTAATCAAAAGAATTGAGTCGGAAAGTGAATCAAATTTGAAACTAGTTTGCACGAAGTATATGACTATCATCAATTACTATAAGATATAGACAAAATAGTGGTGGTCATTCGAGAGTAGTTATGAATTATCATTTTGAGAGATTAAAATATAAAAGTCTAATGTTTCATTAATGCATGTGTTTTGGCAATGATGTGTTAAAACTAAAAAGGATTGGGTTTCAATCTCATTTCGAACATCAACACTTGAGTACAGGAACACTAGGGTGGGTAGTTTTAAGTAAGATGAAAATTATACCCTAGACTTCACTTCTAGTCACAATCAAACTTCAGGGAATCTTGGTTGTGTGTTACAATTAACACAGTTGACACTATTGATTCATGAGTATAGAATATATTTGTCTGCATAAGCACTGTATGTACTTTCTAAATATAAAATTTCAAACCTAGAAATGATCCTTCAAGTAGTAATACACAATTTACAAGTGATTTTTACAGTGCAAAAAAATAATGGATTTCACAATGGAGTTTTGTGGAGATTTTAGTAATTTTATATAGTTGAGATCATGAGTCAATTGAAGCTAGACCACCATGGAAAACCTGGATTGGTTGAGGTGAGACATTAACACCGTTGTATGCCAGCTGACTCAGTGGTCTGTCGGTTAAGTGCTCGTGCGCGAGACTGGTGTCAACTAACTTCAAAGCGAGAATCTTCAACACGAACATCAAGACAGTCCTACTGTACGGAGCTGGAACGTGGAGAACTACTACATCCATCATCCAGAAGGTACAAGTATTTATAAATAATTG
>NC_031495.1:58424360-58425859 GCF_000237925.1 Schistosoma mansoni
TGATCTAGCTTCAATTGACTCATGATCTCAACTATATTAAATAATGATTTTTTTTTAACTTGACATTTATGAGTCGTCGTGAAATATATTGACTATGACACTAAAGTCTATTTTAGTTATTTAATGGGATATTTCATTCAACACTAGACATTAAATAATTCAACATACATTTCAGTAATATATAAAATGGGTTTTTCTGAATATTACAGTAATTTTAATACTTCAGATCATAAGTCAATCGAAACGACTATCCAGTAGTTCCAGGTTTTCCATAATGGTTTAACTTCAATTGACTCATCATTTCAACTATTAAAATTTCAGTAATTTATAAGTTTAACAATAAAAGAAGAAAAAAACATTATAACAATACAATTTCCTAAAGATTTTGCTATGACAACTTAAAATAAACATTTATTTAGCAGATATTTTAAATATTCTTCAATGTTTACGCCCAAACTAATTCGTTTATCTTTTTTAATTGACTGATTATTCATAAGTATGAAATGTATTTGGATAGTGATATTTATTTTTGAACTAGAACGATGATGGTGATGGTGACTACAATGTATATGTGCTATTCTTTCTTAAATATAACAATGAATGTTCTCATTACTTCATATCAATACACATTATTGTATTTTTGTCTAAATTATAAGTAAAGGATATAAAGTTTTCTTATCAGTTTTGAATGAATGAATGAATAACTGAAGGGACAAGTATACATATGTAGATAAATATTATATAAGTAGTATAGCTAATAAATTAAGTTCATGTAGGCGTTAATTCTATGAAAAGAAATTAAATTTAATGTTACTTATCAGATTATTATGATTATGATTAGAAATGTTTATCATATTCATATCTAATTAAGTAGTAGGTTATAAAGAAATGTAAAAATCAGATGAAATATTTAAGTTGAACTAGTGAAGAAAAATATTGAAGGAAAGTTTTACATTAATGTAAACAAAATTAGGATGCCGATATTATGAGATCTATAGACTAATCACAGTCCTCTTTGTGTTTATTTAAGGTCATCTATTAAGAAAATTATGATCAAAGAAAAATAGTTTTATACACAAAAACTCTTTTTTTGTAAGCTCAATGCAATAATTGAGTTATTAAACATCAAAGATGAACTTGACTATTTGATATTAAAAGGTAAGTAATCTAGTTTTACTAGGCAACTTGAATTTTCTCTTTCGTCCGTTCAATAATAAATGAAATAAAATGGGAAATTAATTAATACATTAGGATTACTAATGAATGATAGAACAAAAATTTTATTAAATGTTACATAGGCCTAAACATAATCAGAACTCTTTTATTCTTCAGATGTGGTCATTGGAGTTTTTAACTTATGACAAATGTACTTCTACAAAATATGTCCTATCATAGGCAAAGATGGATAGTGGCTAGCAGTGGAATTCAGGACGTGCGTTTCGTCCTATTTGGAGCTCGTCAGCTGGATGTACCTGCATCTCAGAGTTGATGTTCACTCT
>NC_031495.1:58426059-58442097 GCF_000237925.1 Schistosoma mansoni
AATTCCACTGCTAGCCACTATCCATCTTTGTCTAAAATTCTTGTGAATTAAGGCTATATCGAGGCAATACGCACAGTATACACATATGCCAATTAGAGACTGGCCAGTTGCAGTCCTTAAAATCATCAATGGGAGGGTTCAAACAAACAATACTAAGTGAATGTCGTATCATACTTATTCTATTTTTCATCAAGTGTTATATTCTATTTTTATGATCATTGTATCAAAGAGATTTCACCAGCTTGGTTAAAACTTAAATAAAAAGATATTAATAAACGTTGTATCTACCATTGGTTTGACTTTCGTTCCAATGTTTCTGCATAATTTTCCTAATTGGTTGATAAACTTGATTGATTTCAATGTGTTTGTTTATTGCTGATTGACCTGAGTGCCAAGCTTCTAAAAAGTCTCTGGTGTTTTTGGAATTGCCTCTTTCCAAAATCTCCACAGATTTAAGGTCAACAAGAACCAATCAACATCGAGGTGTACATGACAAGCTGTGAACCACATGTGGAGAAATTCAAACACTTCACTTCTATCCGAAGTTTGTGCTGATGATGTCGTTCAGAAGGACGATGAAAGCTCCACGATCAAACCACCCAACTCAGAGAACAAAACTCCATCAAAATCATCCACCTGAGCTACAAATCTTCTGCACCATCTCAAAACTGTTTATGTTTGCGTGAAATAGTAAATTGGTTTTATCCGCTAGATCTTCACTGTAATGTAGTTATCTTTTTCTGAATAAATATGAAATTATTCATTTTAGTAAAATTGTTCTCCACGAAAATGATATTACTATAAAATGAATAGTTTGGGTACTTGAAAAAAATAAAATTATCTATTTCAGTCAATTAGAAGAAATTATAGATGAGATCATGAGTCAATTGAATCTAGACCACCATGGAAAACCCGAAAGTACTGGACGGCCGTTTCGTTCTATTGTGAGACTCTTCAGCAGTGCACATCCATGATCCTACCTCGCGAGATTCGAACTCAGAACCTACCAGTCTCGCATTTTCACATTTTCTGAACATAATTCACTAATCTGAATTACAAATAAACAGTTTCATGTTTTCATTAGTACCATTTAAAAGAAAGTTAGAAACAAACGCAATATCATAGTCGTCTAACTGTTAGTTTATAATTGTTTTACATGTCATTCTTGTGTAATGAGAGTGTAATATTTTAATAAAAATATAAAAGCGTTAAAAGTGTCCAGTTTCTAGTAGTGAAACGGGGTTGACAATTGCTGCACATCGGTTGTGATTCCCTACCCCGGTTGATGAGAAATTCTACCGTGTGATTAAAAAATTTTGACATAGGTGATTGGTGAACTTGCTTTTGAAAGTGTCGGCTCATTTGATAATAAACAAACATTTTGTCGCCTTTAATAATTTGTTGATTGGCCGTAAACTGTGTATCTTCGTAATCTGATTAATTCAAATTGAAGTCGCATAAAATGCTTTGATTGCATGTGAGAATTCTCATTTTTACATTTTATTTTTATTTTGAATATATAATTGTCATCAGAAGAGGTTTTGTGGAGATTTTAGTAATTTCATGGCTGGAATCATGAGTCAATTGAAGCTAAACCACCATTGAAAAACTGCACAAGCCTTTCGTCCTATTTTAGGACTCTTCAGCGGTGCGCACCCACGATATCGCCTCAATATATAATAACTCACTAAAGACAATGATAGACGGTCGCTCAATTTCGTGGATTGGTAGAAGTCAGACATTAACAACATTGGATGCCCGTCCAGTGATCTTGAGGTTGGGCGCTCGCGCGCGAGAAAGATGGGTCGTCGGTTCGAATCTGGGAAGGTGGGATCGTGGATGGGCACTACTGGGTAGTTCCACAATAGGACGGGACGGTGCTTCCAGGTTTTCCATGGTGGTCTAGTTCCAATTGACTCATGGATTCAACCATAAAATAATTGTCAACCTGAAATGGTATTACCTGGACAAAAACTTGTAAGACACTGACAATCAGGAAATAAGTTTCTAAATTGTTTTATTAGTTAATGCAAAAATAATAACTTTGAAATATATAACAAAACGACGAATGAAAATATTAAGACATGTAACTGTATAGAAATAATGTTTATTATGTACGACTTTTGTCATACATTCAATATGATATTCACTTAATGTTGTTTACTTGAATCTTCCCATTAATATTTAGCACTACAATATTATGTTTCTGTAATAACCTAGCAGTTTTGGATTAGTCTACAATTAATAATAAATTGCGACAAAAATTTACTCTGAATAACAATATATCCATACATTTAAGTAATATATATAAGAACTCTCGTCTAAATTAGAACGAATAGTTTCACAGTATTTGAGCGCCGAGTTGATGTAAGACATTAAATAGGAATAATATATTTGTAAAATCTCAGCGAATGAATTTGTAGTAAATCCAACGTTTCGCCTGGCAATCTGGTCCAAGCTTTTTCAAGGAATTATAATCAAACATTAAAATTATCGAATATAAATAGGTACATGGTTCTCCGAGTTCATTATACACTGAATAGGTCATCCAATCAATGTTAACAAAAAGTCTAAACTAGGTATGTTTAAGAGATATGTGATGTGAAGTGATGAGTGTTCATATAACATAATTGTATAGAAAAACGTAAGAGGTGAGAGGCGAAAATTACATTCACATTATATATTGTCTCTTATCAGTGAATTTATAAGGAAAAACATACAATTTGTAATATATATGATATGAATCATATCTGTCACAGTATGTATAACATGAAGATAATTAAACAAAATAAAAATAAAAATATAAAGGTGAAATTTGAAGATCGTAATTTTTGACTGTATGTATGTGTCATTTTTAATGTTCCAATGAATTCTTTAACAAATTCCGATAAGACAACAGATTAGAATCATTGAGTGTAAATTGTTGTCATTTTAGATAATACGAATTCGATAAAAACATTAAGGAGTTCAGGTTGTTACTTATTAATGATTAGCTGCCATGGCACTGCTAATTGTATTCCATCCCTCCTATTAATATTGTTTGGATTAGCCCAAATGTATAGGGCTTCAGCTGTTTGTCTCTCCTTGTAAGAATTAAACGCTTTTTGAAGGATTCTTGTGCCATCGAAATCAATTGTATGACCTGATTCTATCGAGTGTAATGCTATATATATATATCAAGTATTTGAAAATATTATATTGCAATCTGTACATGTTTAGCTTCAAACAGAATTATTTTGATAATTCAATATGAATTAGACTTAGATACAAACTTATTAACTATTGAAATGCATTTTCTAGTTGAGCTGAATGCTTAACGTGATACTAAATTAAACATCAGTTTTTGTATGTAGAACTCAAAATAAGGGATATGAAATTAGCTGTGAAACAAGAGAAAACTTTGTGGGGAAGTCCAATTTATTTTTAAATAGGAAACGTAGAAATCATGCATCAAATATGTCATTTGCACACTTTTTTTCGGATTGTTTCTTACAAGCTTCGTTATTTCTTCATTCTTGCTATTATCCTGATTGATTTCTGTTTCTATATCTCTTCTTTTCATCGCAATTTTCTCAACCTTCTGCTCCCAACCTTCTACTTTTGATTGTTGCTACATACTATTTATATCTGAAAACATAAGCAGCATACACCACAACCGTATTATTCATTTCCTGTTCAATCTGGAAACAACATTCTAAACTATTGTTCGTAAAAATGTTTTTGGTTGAGAATTATAGCATTTTCCTTTAATAAAATATTCTCAATATGTTTTAAAGGAATGGATCAAAATAAGAAATACTGATCTCTTGTTACAAAAAGTTTGTGAAGACTTAAACAAACAAACAAACGAACAAGAAAAGACACTGGAAAAGAAAACTGGTTTTGAAATGGCTGACGTATTATTTTATTGAAAAGAAAACATGAAGAACAACAACCGGAAGTCTTAAATTTTAGAAAATTCTAGGGCATTGGTTCCGAGATAGGCTGGCTTATAGAAATCACAGTGTATGTACGCTTCATATATCACTTTTAAAAAAATCATATTTGGTCAAAATAAAACCACGTGAATGATTTAAACGGTAAATAGTTTGAATGATCTCTACACAATAATGCATATGGTAGTAGTTTGGATATTTTTTGTCTCAGAATTTTACATTTATTAATCTTTGCTTAATGTTTATGATACTCCTGATGAATATTCAATAATCCAAGCAACCATATTAATGGTTTCTTGTTCGGATGATCCTGAAAATTTCTCGCAATAGACATGACAAGCTCAGGAAACATTAAAAAGCATTTTATCCAATCAGCGTTTGATTAGAAGTTTTGCTAGAAATATCGCGAAAATGAAAAGTAGCATCTAGAGGTTCTGATTGACTGATTACTACACTGCTACTATGTTTAGTAGTATTCTAGAATCTTCAGGTAAACCCAAGGACTTCTAAAATACTATAAAAACCCTATATTTTCTGTACATAAATGAACCTTTGGAGTAAAGTGCTTCTCGTATATTTTGTGCCTTTTCTCTCGTGTTCAGGTCGCTATGTACTTCTAGCTTGAGGTTTACGAGACTAGCTTAGGATCCTAATATAGCGTTCAATCACCAAGACATCATTTCTTATTAGAAATAATATAATTTCTGTCAAGGGGTGCTATAATACTCAATATTATACTATTTTTAACAAACATTCACTGATTATAAGTGCGCAAAAATGAATATTTTAAAAATATATAGATGTGATAGTGAATTTGACGAAAAGTGGAATATTCTCTGAACCCTTATAACTTGCTTTCATTTCCAAGTTTAAATATTTCACTTAACTAAATACAAGCTCTTCCGAAAAAAAAGAAAAAAAAGAGATCGATCATTGTTATCCATGACCGTTTGCAATCCCGATAATGGTATTATATCATATGTACACTAACGATGAGGTTAAGAACATTTCAACTGTCCTTTAAATTATTTTTGAAAATAGATCAGCATGCTGAGATTTATAGTGTAACAAACAAAAATGTTGGGATGTGATATTGTCATTTGTTATGGTAAGAATGAGAAAATTATGCTAAATTAGGTAATCTGATTCATCGAACTCAAACGAAAGTGTACAGATATATAAAGGTTAAAAAACAGAAAATATGTCTTAAATTTAGACACAATAAATTAAATCGGTTAGTCGTCTCTTACACCTCATTTCTAATCTTCTATATAATTTCATATCACCATCTCACTAACATTTCTCAGTGAATGTTTCATAGACAACCAGATTGAATTGTAAAAATTATTGATATAACAATAAAGTTAATAAATAACAGAATAAGAAACCCAATAGATACTTACTACTTGTTACCTACACTTTTGTACGAATATGAAAACAAAATATGAAGAAACTTAACACTAACTAGTGTATCTATAATTCACAGAATATTTTGTCAACCATATAAATAATAAAGCTGAAATTTTCAGTATGGGCTTGTGGAGACTGTTGAATTTCGGTGAAATCATTAACTGATTTTTATTAGACCACCATTGAAAACACCACCTGAGGGGTTTAGAGGTTAAGTGTTAACGCTGGACACGAAGTCCTGTGTGCGGGATCCTGAATCTACACTTCCGAGTAGTCCCGCAATAGATCGGTCCATGATTTCAACAAAACACTGAGGTTGTAGAATAGTTATCGTTAGTGTAATCCAATGAGGTATCGTAATTACAGTTTACTCATCTCCTATAGTCCATATAGGAGAGTTTAACATAAATATGTAAACTTTTTCTAGTTGCATGCTCCTATTCGTACACTAATATCCATGTATGGGTTTCATCTAAAAAGAATATATGAAAATATATACGTATTTGCCAGTTTATGGTTGTCGCTTCGACAGTGTGAAATAGTTATTGTTTTAAAATACTATACTTTGATAAAAAAAATTCAAAAAATACTTTTCGAATGCATTGCGTTTGTGTAATCAGTCACACTTCTTCTCGTGTTCAGATTATTTATAAGAAGAAAAATTATTGTTCGCTTAATGTGTACTATGAAATCTAACTTTCATTTATGATTTTTATCGCTATCTTTCCTTCTCTTTCCATATATATCCTTTGCCATGTCCATTAACCCATATCAGATATAGGAATTCATTATATGATTATCACTGAAAAAGTTTCCCTTAATGCATGTTTTGTTGTAGATGTCACTAACCGCATCATTCTCATGTTAATTACAGAAAAAAAGACTACCTACAAGATTAATTATATATATATATATTTCTACTTTACATTCAAATCAAATGAATCCATATAAATTGGTGTTAGTTCTTTTTTCACTGTTATCATGATTACTTCCTTATCGCTTTTACTTTTCCCATGCCGATAATTCTACTAGTACTTTTTTTCTTATCAAGAAAAATTCTGTCTTTTATTGATTATGTCATTAATTTTTTCAGATTCTTTGATCATTTGTAAAAGAGACATTTTTAATTATTGCAAACATTCATGATTATTTAAACAAGCAAAATCAATTAGTCAAAGTATATATATATATAGTTATTATGAATCTATACATTCATTTTATATAAACAGTCATTTACGTACCTGGAAGATTCAAAACATACGAAATGAAGAGAATTCATCTCTTATTACAATATACCCTGTTGTAGAATTCCATAATTCAGATTGTATACATCATAAAGGTAATCAAATGATGTAAAAGATATTCATATATTGATTTTATCCTTAATGAAAGAAAACACAACTGTTAATTAAATTCATTTCTAGCTACCAACGAAATCAGATTCCAAATAATAAAAAAAAGAAAGTTCTTTAAGGAATTTAATTCAATACATTAATAGTATTCTCTTGTTTTGTACCCCAGACTACTAAGAAACATGTTACCATTTATAATAATAATTTATCACTATAATCTTGTACATTCATAAATATTTCCATACTCTTCGACCTTCCGTAGTGTATTCGTAATCGATACTTTTTGTATGTATTCAATGTACACTTTAAAAGAGAATGCTGTAATCTTAAAAGTACATAACTTTTAAATATATGCTACCGAACTAGACTATTGACATCATAAATCATGCTTCAATTAAATACAATCATTGGAAAAACGATTTGATTTCTTTTATGATTTTTTATCTAATTTAAAAGATCATAGACGCATAATCTTTTCATCATTATATTTACATATAAAGAGAGAAATAAACAACTTGTTATACAAAAGAGTTGGTATTGCTGATGTTTAAATAGATAGAATGTTTTCAAAGGTTACTAATTACTATTGCTATATCACTATTGTAATGAACAAGAACACAGGTGGGGACGATTGAATGTATTTGAATACAAAATTACAGAAAGTGTCAGTAAAACTTGAGAACCATACGGTAAATACTTTGCTAAATGTCAATCAGTTGTTTTAAATTGAATTTTCCTTTTGCAAATATCCGTCAATTATCTTAGACTTCATTGTTCTTTTGATTCTACACCAATCATTTATTGTTTTCGTTCTCTTCTCTTCCATTTTCTTAACTTTCCGCCTCCAGGTATTTTACTTTCAATTGATGATACATACTACTTATATCTGCCAACATCAGTAGTACACACCACACTAATAACATGTTACTATATATGGATAAGATTTTTAAACATTATACACATGTTTGTTACCAAATAGGGTTATAAGAATATGTTGTCGATACGCCATTATATATTATTATCGACACCATGTAAAATGTATCAATAAAACATTTCGTCAGATATTACGTTATTGTTTACAGAACCGTTAGTAGCATAAAGGGGAAATATCATAGACCAAAAAAGAGGGTTAACTTGGTACAACAGCACTGATTTGTTGATAATAGTAGTCATATATTACAAGAGGACTGTCAAGTGAAAACATCTAAAATGATGTTGGAGTATTGTAGATATATATTTCAGGACACTTAAGCTTGAATATGTATGTCAGTCATTCAGATTACTGTTAATGTATTTGTTGTTCAAGGTTTGAACTAATATCAACTCTAAAGATTACCGTTGACTGCAAATATCAAGAGAGTCTGAGCCTTTTGAAGATCAGTTATCACTTATATGATGATGTCATTTCACTTAACAAATGTTTATCAGAATGATAATAAAACAGGTCAGTACTGAGAGCCAAACATTGTTGCGAGTAGTGCACAAGGAACATCTGACTTAAAATTGCGTTATGATATCAAATAAAGTTATTGGATAGCATTAATGAAACAATGATCAGAATGCAAACATACCAAGGGACTTCACAGAATAACTTCAGTTCCGGCAAGGCAATCGATTTACGCAGAAAAGTTCGACTTCATGGTCAACTATGATTTATTCTAGTTTTCCATAATTTTTAATCAATACATCTCCTAAGTAGTGATCACAGTTTCTCTCATTCTATAAAATAATCTGATATATCCCGACGAGAATTACGAATGGTAACTTTTGAGAACTATTTATGGACAAAAATTGTACGTATATTCTTATTGTATAACTATTCAGTAACTAGATTATGTATATCTATACTCCTCCTATTACAAGCCTTATTTTGACCTATAGACTATTATTATGCGATTTGCCGTTATGCCCACTCTATAAATTACAGTTTCACACATTCACAGCCACTTTTGGCTAGATATTTTACAAATGTTTTCTATTTTATGTTAAGATGTGGTCTGTTTGGTTTGTATATAAACCCAGTATGTTTGAAATGAATGATTCATACCGCGGAGGATTAGATTGTTGTTCTGGACTCTAACAGGCAGGGGTAGGCAGAGAGTAGGACCGATGAAGACTCTAGACTGTTTGTACGGGTTTATGTGTGATTTGTCCGATCGATAATTATATTGTTTGCAATAATTATAAAAATTTCCTTATACAAATTATCGTCGCCTAATGTTAATTAAATATAATGAAATACTTGAAACATTTGGGCATTATATTTAGTATTTTCGAATTGATCAATGAATACTTTCCATATCTGTTTAATGAATTAAAATATATTTTAAGTTATTCGATATCAAAACCACTTGTATGCGCCTAATACTCAGTAGACATTTAATCCAATTTCTAAACAAATCATATACTCATATAGACAAGGATACTAAGAAGGAGTAAATCAAAGAAATCTATCATTTTATTGAAAAGGGTAGTGATTGAGCACTACTAGGTTAACTAAAACTAACTACCTATTCACAACATTTTACTGATATACAAATTTAAGTATTTTAGGTCAAACAGAAGAATGGTTGAATCATATAACATTAATGTTCAATGTTTTATTTTTGAACATCGTGGATCGTGGATGCTCGCTGCTCAGGAGTCCTATACTAAAAGGAACCGGCCGTCCAGTGATTCCAGGTTTTTCATGGTGGTCTAGCTTTAATCGACTTATGAGTTCAGCTATTAAATTGCTACAATCTCCACAAAACCTTTCTGATAATGTACAGTTATTAGTTTACAAATGAAAATTTTAATAACCAGTCATTATGTAGTGAACACGAACACGAGTGGGGACAGTCGAATGTATTGAAGCACGAAATTACAGACTATCTCAATAAATTCTGTTAACCATACAGTGAATAGTTAATTTGCAAAATAACAATCATTTGTCTCAATGTTAACTGTCCGTTCTGCAAATATCAGTCCGTCTTCTCTGATTTCATTATTCATGCATTTTCATACCGATTGCGCTTCATTCTTGTTCGTTGCTTATCGATCTTCTGCCAAAATACATTCTATGTCTGACCATCACCATATACTACTTATTTGGATATAAGCAGACCACATAACAATTATACATAAAATAATAAATTTATTATTTTCATAATTATTAGTGTAATAAAGATATGAGTTGGAAATATTTAAGTCTCCTAACAACGACAAAGGTCAACACAATATTACAATCCATCAAGGATGCAGTTATTTCTTACGAGTAACAAAATAATGTCCATAACCTACCTGTATAGAATTGAGACAATATTACATTGATATATTAAAACAAATATGCCAATGTAAAATATTGATACTATAAAACATCTGAAACAGCACTAATTATTCTCTAAACAAACCATCTACTTTCATCGACAGTTAGGTATATTTTCCAAACATGACTCAAATGGATAGTTTTATTCAACTAGGGTAGAAGAATATTCTTATTATAACAACAAGAAGAAAAACGTTTATTACGTAGGGTTTAAAGTTTCCGATGCATCCATCAGTTCCTAAATGTTTATTTGTAAATTAAAGTGGTTGAATTTAGACATTAACGTCGTTGGATGCCGGCTCAGTAGTCTAGAGGTTAAGCGTTAGCGCGCGAGACCGAAGGTTCTGGATCCGAATCCTGTGTACCAGATAGTGGATGTGCATAACTAAGGGGTCCTATACTTGGATGAAACGGTCATTCAGTGCTTTCAGGTTTTCAGTGCCAGTCTATCATTGATCGATTTGTGATCTCAATCAAAAACTCAACGATCTCTTTAACCCTATATTGACAAAGTAAATCTGTTCAGCAATTTATTCATATGAAATCTTATGTTATTACAGTCACAGTAAGATTTGTCAAGTATCTTATTTTCCCAGTTCATATCCTTTTTGTTAAAACTAATTTATATGGTTAGTCAAATATCTTCTTCAACTATGATGAAATATGAATTAATAAGATTAGAGAATAACAGAAATGGTTAACGAGTTTCTTCCTTACTTCTTGAACGATCTCAATCCATTTAAAGATTACACTGTATATAATTAGAAATTAAAACTTTTTGACCATTGAAATATAAAGTTTCACTTATGGGTTATAATTTTCAAGAATATTAACTCTAGATGCCAAAAACAGGTTATTGGTAGCGAATTTTAATTCTGCATGATGAAGCACTTAGATTTCTAGGCGAGACTATAATTTATGGAGGAGCCAATCAGAAGCGTCTGAGAGATTTCAAGGTAACGGCACCAATTTCAGTAGCTGATGCTGATGTACGATCGGTTCACAGAGAATTATAGAGAAGACTTGACAATTAAGCGGCTACAACAAATGAGACTACTAAGAAGTTCCTGTATTTGTAATTGCAGGTATTAAATGACTTGTAGACCTTGTGCAGACTACCCTGATGTTGTCCTTTGATGTAATATATGTTGAAGGAAGACGTTTGCTAGAATAGGAACCTTTATCGCTCGATTCAGATTGATACTAAGGCATATTATAATAATTGCCACCAACTGTATAATAAAAGTACCAGTAACATTGGTTGCAATAATCGCAGATATTAATGAAGCTTCGGCTGTTCATAGAAATGAGTGTTGTAAGGATATATGTGTAATAAAAATGACAAACTTACACGAAAGGGAGTACATACAAACAATATTGAAGCTATTTTGTCGAGATTGGGAGAGTTTTGTTACTTTATTATGGCTCCAGATACCGACTATTATAGAGCCACATGGATGAGTTCCTCTACCTTATGCATTACGATTTTAAAACCTTTGAACTTCTTTCTAACCTTGACAAGTCTTTGGACCATGTAAAAGAAGTGTACTCACTCTAATTCTTTGATGTTGTATAATATATTTGTACTCTATACTAACTGTCTTCTGATTGGCCAATATTTCTCAAGGTCATATTAGATTTGTTCAAAGTTCGTCCATAAATTATAGTGTCGCCGATTTCTACTGATGAGCTGTCCGTACTCTCGTATTTTCGCTGTAATACAGTATAATCTAGGTTTAAATTTCACAGAAAGATCACTTCTCTCAAGATTACAAATGTACCATATTGATGTGTGATAAAATAGAAAACAAAAAACCAGTAAACAGCCTTCAAAAAAGTGTTGTAATAGTTTAGTTTTATACCAAGCTTACAAATAAGAAACTACCTTTTAAGGTTATAATGATCATTAACGGATTTTATTTAATTATATTGTTCTATTGAATCATAAATATGTTAATCATTTAAAAAATATTTGTCTTTGTTGTTAAGCTTTTATATCAAAATAATACAATACTAGTTTTTCATTCAGTTCGTTTTAAAGGAATCATCTTTTGTACAGCAGTGAAGTTGGTTAAAAAAGAAAAGATATTCAACAAAATATATACTTTTATAATCAAATAGAATAGAATTGATTTGAATGAGTTTTGCTTTTTATCCAAGACATGTTCATTTACATCAATAATCCGAAAAAAATGTACATCATTTAACACGGAAATGTATTGGAACCGTAAGAAGTAGATCCTGTTCGTATTTATCAATTGAAGTTTATACCACTTGAAAAACTCTATCTACCAGTCTTATATAGAAGAAAAGCTGAACTCGTCTTAATTAGATAGTGTCAAAAGGAAAATATCCTGGAGGACAAGTAATATCAATATCTATAAAAATTTGTACTATAAGTTCATGATTATGCAGGTAATATGATTTTAAATATTCTTATTCTGTTGTGATTGCGCTATTTCGACAAAGGGGTGATGGTCTTCTTAGACCAGATGGTCTTTGAAACTTATCATTCGACCGAGGTTTTATTATTTTGTGAAATCTGTCAGCAAAAGACTTCTGTTTTACACTTAAAGATGGGCTTTTTGATAATTTAATTCCAGATTTAATATCTATCTGTCGTTCACCAGGTTCATATGCTGCATCTTGATTATTGAACCAAACACTTTGACGCCGATTTTCTGTATTACTTTGAAGATATCGTTTACGTCTATAAACACGTTTAAATTCAGAAATAACCTGCAATATAACGGACAAAGATTTATTGACATTATAATGTATACATAATTATTGTGAGAATAGATAATCAATTACAAAATATTAAATTCAAGTCATATGAATTCACATATACCCTAATTGTTATTCTTAGGAATAGATGGAGGGACTTGTGTGAAGTTCTAAGTTGCTTCTAACTAACTGACTGACTATAAAATCACTAGCTATTCATTAAATTATAGTTATAAGTAATAAAACGAGGTTAGAGTTTATTGGAAAAAATTGTTGTTATCAAAATCATCACCTATCTTTCAACTATCTCAGCCGCTCCCACTAATCAACCAATTTTACTATTATTTTCCCTTAGAAGTACTTTTACACCAAATTATGTTCATAAGTCTACTTAACAGAAGTAATTAGCCGAGCAGCTCTAATTTTAAGGCAATATATACATATGCAGAAATAGTTTAAACATAATTCCTCAAATTTTACCTCTACTTATGAGTAGAATACTGTATAAGTAAGGTTTAGTCTAAGGCTTCGATCATGAACTGATAAATGTTGGAAAGATTGAGAACTGTGGACAGTTATTGCATTCTGGTGTTGAACTCTTAGGCTATTAAGCCCAGAGTTTTTGCACAGCTTTCATGCTTTTGATACTAAGCGACCAGCGAACATTAGCATTGGTAATAATTGTCTCATAATTAAGGTCGGAAAAGTGGAATATTGGATAAGTTATCTGCTCAACCTGTGAACTGAAATCTCAAGGTTTCATTATTATTATTATTATTATTATTATTAATGGCTTTATTCAATATTATAATCTGATACAATATAGAATTCTCAGCACGAGTTATTTCAACAAGTTTTTGACCAAAAAAAACCAAAAAAAACAAAAATGCAAAAAAAACCCCAAGAAAAACAAACAAAAAAAACAGAAAAGGAATGAAAAAGGTTTAAGAAAAACTGAGTTTATACAAATTATCAAATTTGAAACATGCTTAAGAAGACAGGTTATTTACTAGGTCAACTCTGACAGCCTGTTCGTCACAAAGTAAATTTGCTAAGTAAGGTATTACAGAACTTTTATAGACTTCCTTGCGTGTATGGATTTTAATGTATTTACGTCTCGTTCTACCAGAAGATATACAAGGAGAAAGATATGAATGAAGCGGATGGTTAGTATCTGATAAGATAATACCTGCCAAGAGTTTGCAAGACTTAATATGTTTATCCACAAGCATATTAATAATGACTTCAAAAGATTCACCACATACCTTGCAAACCGCCTTCAGCACTCTACGCAAAACAGCAAAGTCTTTTCTCAAACGCCCATCACTGTCTCAGTCGTGTATGAGCAATGTTGTGAAGTTCTATGCTAGGATGAAATAGTTGTTCGTTACCGTTTGATGTTTATTAGTGGTTTGACTAAAGTCGCTAAGCATTAAAATATACAAACTGAACTGCGAGAGGGTGTAGTTACATCATAATATACTTATTTAACACTGATGAAATGAAATGGTTTTCAGAGGAATATACACCAATAAATATAAACACATTACATTTATTGCAAGTTACCTCTTTATTGATAAAACAAAGTAGAATGGCGACAAATGAACCCTGAAAATCATAAAAACAAATATTATTGCAATATTTAGCTAACGTGACTACAACAAGCATCTTAGTCGAAAAAGGAAATAACTTAATTCAGCATTACTAGTTGGTTTTGAATGCGTTCGTTTAGTCATTTCGACAAACAATAATAAAGTTTTTAAGTCACCTGCCTGAATAGAAATGCTGAGGAAACTTTAGATTATTCAACTGGACTCATATTGTTTATTATATGTATTATATGTACATGTTAATGGTTAAATAGAATATTGAAATAGGGTGAATATGGAGTACGTGTCAGATAATTATGAGTTAACAAATACTACCAGTTCAAATTTAACAAGAAATACTAAACAACTGTAGATGTGTTATGAACGGCTGTATCATTTATATTCCGTTATTACTGCTTAAAATGGGCTCCTTAAGTTTCTTTACATCTTCGTTTCTTTAATTCACGTGTGAAATAAAAAAACGTTTATCCTTTGCTAAGAATTGGTACAATTATTTATTATTATTACGTTGGGCAAAATGACAACTTGTCAAATATAAATGAAATTATTCTTCACTGTAATGATCATTTTCTCTATCTGAATACATTCCTTAGTTGTTTATTTAGGTTCGCTGCTTGTTTAAATGTGATGAATCATTTCATATTTGAAACTTAGTAACAGTTTTTAGTGATATATAATATTTTTCATATTATTTTCAGATGAATCAACATCAAGATGGTGATAGTTATTCAATGATATTTTTAATCTTACTACTAACACTGGTCTGACAAAACATCTACTTTCACAGTTGAAAGTATTAGTCAGTTGAAGCTAGACCATCAAGGAAAACCTGGAAGCACTGGAAGGCCGTTCCGTCCTACTATGGGACTCCTCAGCGGTGTGCATCCACGATCTATTGTTGGTTATTTAACAAACTTTTTTCATACATTAAAAATACGTATGTATGAATAGATTTCTACCTCTTTCAGAGCTTTTCCACCAAGTATGATTTGGTTGGTGCTTGTTTTGTTACATTTTATTATCATGTGAATTTTTATCCCTATGCTGTGGAGGCGGCTGCTACAATGGCATTAAATACTTTATATCCTACTATAAAATTCATTCTTTTCTACTAATATTTTCATGTTTAACTTTCCATCTTATTTCTTTAGACTGTATAATTTATGCTTCTTACATGAATAATCTGAGTTAAAAGAACTTTACATAGTTACCAATCTGGGTTAGATTATAAAGTTGATTGTGATAGACCAACTTTATCACATTATATATTACTTGAATTTTGATTTCCCTGAGGTTTTCAATACTTATTTATTAATAAATAAATAAAAACCTGTCAACTATGATTAGTTCTAAGACAGATTATTAAAATAATGAAGTCAATTTACCTGGAAAGCTTCCATTATCTGTTCATAATAAAGTTTAATTATTTCAAGTAATCCAGGTCCATTAATATGTGTATTAATTTGCATTAAATTTAATGGGATTAAAAATAAATGATATAAACCAAAAACTATAACAAGCACTGAAGTAGATTTCAATAATGTCCTACAAATTAAAAAAAAAACGCAATATAGATTACATCGAAATTATAGATGTTTCCATATAATAAATAATTATACAATGTGATAAATATGATTTAGCCAAGGAAGGAGCAGGGGTTGGAGATATCTCTTCTGTACGAGATATGCGTATAGAAG
>NC_031495.1:58442297-58470559 GCF_000237925.1 Schistosoma mansoni
AAGAACCAAACTGGAATATGCTCTCAAATCCGAGTTCAAAGCGAGCGCTGGCTACGGCTGATGTACCTTGCTCCACAAGAGCAGTGAATTGGCAGATGCATATGGAGACGACCAGATGCGGCAGCTTATCTTTTATGGAAACAGAAAATAAGTTCCTACTAGTGAAGTTTATTCGCAGTTTAGCCGCATTGAATGTTCTTTCAATTGCTCTTGTTAGACGATTTTTGATTACGTCTGATGTTCGATCACCATTAAATTCCAGAGTTATATAAAGGTTTTTCTTTGGGACACAACAACTAGATTTCCTATTGGAACTACTTCTATTCACATTCTTCTCTATGAAACGGTCTGGTTTTTCTTGAGGAATGCGAGTTCTTCGTTAATGCATTCCGTACTGAATATCCGATGTATTTTATTCATTTTAATCATCTTATTATATTCACTAAATCTATTGTTATTACTCGTATTATGTAATCTAGTATTATAATCTTTCTATTAAACCATCTTGCTTATTCGTGTACACGTATCCTCACGAAATCAGTACTTTAACAAAAAAGTTTCATACATTTTCATAAATTACATGTTAATAATTGTATTTGATAGAATTTGATCAGTTTTTATGTGGACTTTGACAACATGATTGGAGGAAAACCTATCAAAACACCGTAACAGAAAACAACACAGTCCAACTGAATCATGTATATTCTGTAACATATAGCACAATTTCAACACTGAGCCTCTTGATACCACTTATAAAATCTAGATGAAGATTTCGAAAGATAAAAGCCTCAGTTTACATTACACTGTTTGTGATTCAACTGTTCACAATGTAAAACTTTAGTTGTGTGTGTAGAGAAATAATTTGTAAGATATTTTGCGTAAACATGACTCAAGTGTTATTTTCTGGATGAATTAATTAAGTGTCAATGTTTCTGGGTTCAGTGATCATGAATAAAGAAGCAAACAACTAGTAACGCTTTTTGAATAATAATTAACGTCTCAATGTAGTCTATTTCTCATAACCGATATATAAAGACAAACGATTCCTCCGATCGCAATCAAAAATCTAAAATAGATTTTTTAATACCAACACGTTAATGAACCATTAATACTCAGTAAGCTTCTAGTACTTAATGGTAATAAGTAGTATGTAGCACTCATAAAATAGAACCAGTCAAATATGTAAATATTATAAACTCGTAATCTTTCAATTATCAGATGAATGAACCAATAAAAAAGCAACAGATATTTATTTTGTATTCTTGTGGTTCTCAGTTAACACATACTTAAAACTAAGGTGGAATCAAGTTTCACAGTTATGTTTTCATGACTGACTTCGTTCAGTAATCATTTAATTTTAAGTGATTCAGAATTATCATTACAATAGGGATTTCTAGGGATTATCAAAATTTCATGGTTCATAGAAATATGAAGCACTGAGTGTCAACTTCGTTTGAATGTTGAACATTCACTGTAAGATTTTAAGATCTTAGTTCAATTCCAGGTAGGTCATAGGTTTTGTCTTCTGAGAAGTCCCTTGACAGAACGAAGTTACAGTCCAGAACATCTTGATTTTAAATTGTTATTCAATTGAGATCATTTCATTATACGAAACATGAAATACCGAATTTGACTTTATTATGTTAAATATTTCCAGTTAATTGAAAATACAGGTAGTCTAAACAGTCCTCCCTATAGACGATATATCAAAAATACTTCAATAATGGAGCAGATACAAAAACATTACAGTACTTCATGTTAAAGTATGTTAACCTTGATAACTTGTCTTCATTTGGATTCTATAATTAAAATATCGAGTTTAAATTAACTAAATCTTATGTAACTTATTACATACCTTAAACGTTTGGCATCACTCATTGGTTGCGATTGTGTTTTGTTAAATATCACCCGTAATAAATTGACAAAAAATGCCAAGTTAAACTGTATGTAAAAAGAAATAAGAAAAATAACAACCATGATTGTATCCTATAATATATATATATATTGCATAATAATAATGATTACGTGCTTTAGTTTATCGTTGACCATAAATTATTATGTATGCAGACGTAAAGGCGAGGATTAGCGAAGTAAGGGCGGCACTCCTACAATTAAGGAACACATGTAACTTAAAACAACTATCAGTCAACTTCGGAGTCAAAGTCTTTAATACGAACGTTAAGATAGTTCTACTGTACGGAGCTCAAACTCGCAGAGCTACTACAATCATGATCAAAATATTACAAGTATTTATAAACAATTGTCCACGTAAGATACCGAATGTCTGTTGACTGGATACCATCAGTAACAGCCTACTATGTGATATAACAAACCAGATTGCACCTGAAGAGGAAATAAGGAAAAGACGTTGTATGTAAATGGGATATACATTGAGGAAATTATCGAATGTCATCACGAAGCATGTTGTAACTTATAATCGTGGTAAGAAATTGAAAGAGGAAGACCAAAGAACACACTGAAATGAGAATCGGAAACAGACATGAAAAGGGTGAGTAGCAATTGGATGGGATTCCCCAGAACAGAGTTGAATGCAGAATACTGGTGGTCGGCCTATGCTCCTCCTCGAGGGTTAACAGGCGTAAGTAAGTGAGTAGTAAGTTAGCTATATTTCAATAATATGATTGAACAGAATTATTAAAAAGAGAATAGAACCAGATAAAAATAATTTTTTTTAATTATCTCTTCGACAATAACAAAACAATAGAATCCTTGTTCAATCCATAAGTCTTACAGTCAAAATCTAACAATGTAAGTAAGGAAGAGGCAACTAAAGACTAAATTCGTTTTTATCTATAATCCTTGCTAGGCTTGGCGATGCTATGGTTGGTGATAAGGATACTTGTCTTGTGCAAATAAATAGATGTATTTAAAAAATCTAGAATGAATTCAACATTTTAGTTCAACTTCAATACTTAATCGGAAAAGACACGCAAGAGAAAATCAGAATTTACTTTTCTGTTCTAGATCTGTGTTAAAAAAATGGTCCAAATTATCCGTACTACTGCTGAGAGTGTCTATAAGACATGTAGTTTACCAACTATTTTCAAAATGCAATCATGCAAGTCTGAGAAGTAAATCTAATCGTTTTAATGACGACTGATCTTAGTTTAGAAAAAATTGAAAATCAGGGATCACCGGAGAACTCTTTCATTGTAGTATGAAAACAGTCAAGTAATTACTAACACTCCCGTGAACAGTCATGACCGTTGAAGTTCAATCATGTAGGGTGTGAGGTAGTCACACATTAGTGACTTAGAAAAATAAATGTTATAGTTTGGAATTCATTTAAAAATTATCACTCCAATAAAGAAAAAATATATAACTAGACATATATTTATGGTAATTCCATCCAGCTATGATGGTTTAAGCCAAACATGCTCGTAGTAAATCTATAAAGATCTACAGTTTTTAAAGTAATAATATTAATTACTGATAATTTATCCATTGAAAAATTTGTTTAAAAACTGGAATTTCATGATGGATATAATTTCTGACTAATAACTGATATATAAGCAAATATCTGGAAACTAAACAAAGCTCCAGTGAACAGTTTCCTCACTCATCATACGGGCAAAAGAGAATGAAGAATACTTTCATGAAATTCATTCCATGTCAAATTCCAATTTATCAAGGATGTCAAAGTTTGTAGAGTCTAATATATTTAAAATGGTATTTTCATTTGACTTGTACGTATATACATTTGATTACAGGGGATAGGTTCGAATTATTTTCACGAATGTCAGATGTTTCACTGTTACTTATTAAATTATGTGACTGAGTAATCTTTGATAACTCAAAAAACTATTTCCTTTGATGCATGAGAAATTTTCATTCTTATTATTGGATTGTATATCGGAACTCGGATCAGTTGAACAGGTTCTTTGGATTGATATTCCTCTTGACTAAACGTAATGAAATGTTTCAATTTAGAAGCTAAATACAATGATGTATGATTTAATGCAAGTGAAAAAGGTAGACGTTTAAACAGATTTGAAATCACGTAGATACACTTTACTTCTACAAATATTATGTAGACTGTATAATCAAATTTCGAATAAACCTAAATTGAATGGTACACATCAATCGTTACTCAGTAACCCATATACGTAAAACAAACTCAGTTACGAAAGTAAATTCGACAATCGGCAAAGTTGATTTACTGAAGACTGCTCTTAGTTCTTTTTCTTTAGCCAACATCTGTGTTGTATTTATGGTGTCAACAAAAACAGTAACGTATTTAGCTATTATCAGACAACTAGTTAACAATCCCACTACAGCAATGAATAGAACAATCCTGGTAAAGAAAAGATGTGTTTAATTCTTTAAGGATTTTAGTGCATGTCCTGTAAAAAGTTTTGAACACCAAACGTTTAGACGATGCTTAAAAATGATTACAAATTTCCAATCGTAAACAGTTAGTTATTTTTTATAAAAAAGTGCATAAGTGACCTGTCTACTCTTAGGTGATTGCGTTCGAACTTTCGGACAGACATTACTAATCCTGACGGCGAGTGATAACGATTATATATTCACCGCATATTACTGTGATGTGCTATATGCACCTATATTATTCGTATCTATATCAATTATTTATATCTAAGTTATTAAATGTGCTTCATTTGAGTTCACATCTATTGTCTATCTTTATCTTTAGTCTGACTGCTTATCTGTATTTTGCATAATAATAATTTCTACACATAAGATGATTCACAATTAATTAATCGTTTTTCAGCTAGTAACCATCACAAACTACGTTTCATCTATTTATTGATTTACATTGTTTAACAACTAAATCGTTTGCATGAAATATATTCTTCCAGTACATTTTTATATTTAACTTTTCATATCATCGTTAATAAATGAGGTTGGCAAAATTATTGTATAGGATATCACATGAGGAATTATATTCAACTGAAGTTAACTAGACGCTGTATACATTTCCTATTTGAGAGGTTTCAGAAAAGTTACTTAACTTCTTCGATGTGTCGAGTTTGGATCATATTTATTATTTATAAGTTATTATAAATGAAATACCACTCGGTCACATCGAAAGTCATAAGATTTTCTGTATTAACTTTACTATACACATTTTCTGCATTTTTTGAAATCGGTTTATGATAATCGTTTGACATGATAGTTCTGCAGGAATAATTGAAAAACAACGCTGACAATTATAGAACATCCATCTTACAAACCGGTACAAGCAACTAACTCTACTATTTCAATATGCAGTAAATTTATTGAGTTGCTGTATAGCGCAAAATAGCCAAGCTGGAAACGTAGTCTTTAGTTTGAATCTATCACAAAAGTGTTTATAATTGCCAAGTTGTTAATGTGTATACTTCAGCATTAAAGAATGATAGTGAAAAAACCGACTTGTTAAAGGTTCAGACATTCTGAAGGGAGTTTTGTAAATTTCTTTGACTTATATTATTGCATCACATTCCGATCACTAGATACTTTCTGTTTGATTGCAATAATTACCTTAATATTTTATTATCTAAAGAGTAAGGTTGCCTTGAATTTTATTGTATTGATAAAGCAAAAACACTAACGTTTTTCAATTCATGGATTTATGAGTTATAGTTAAGTTACTTCAGAATTTCATGCATCAGAAGAGGAAAAGCTTACCAACATAATTATTGCTGGATATACAATTAAAAGTATTCTACTTGGGCTACCAGAACCAATGTCTAAATCCCAGCATTGATCACCTGTTGTCACGAATATTCTCAATAAAACCCATACAGTAATTACCAATATTGGGAGGGCTAAGAAGGAAAAAGGAAATGAATATTTTTAAATTTGTTTTAATAAAAGTCATTTGATGAATAATTATGAATTATAGATCTTATGCATGTGAAAAAATGAGGAAAACAAAATAATTTTACAGTGTAAAAAAACCGATTCCATTTTGCAAGTTATTTTTAGCTAAGATGGTGGTTGGTGTTAGTCGACAGGAAACCCTGGACCTAGGGTTCGTGATATTCGGCTCTCGTCAGCAATGTGTACCTGTAATCGCGACCCGAACAGCCCAGTGGTAACTTCTATGACTGTGAAGCAGGGCGACACAGAATCAAATCCGTCAGGGAGCATCAGTTTCCTCAAGATGATTGGTACATCTTGCTGATGAATGCCAAATAGCACGAAACCTAAGTTGATGGTTTCCTGTTGACCACCTCCAACCACTATCTTATCTCAACATGGCGCACGGAATGTTGAATCACCTAGACGAATGGCCACATGGCAACTTGGTGAATAGGATCCGATCTGCACAAAGAAGGACATGACACAAATGACATTGATCACCACTCAGTGATCAACCACTTGTGAATATTTTTAGCTTTGTTATTAACTAAAATCATTATCCTATGTCATTCTACTTCGAGAATATTTAAGTTTGACAAAGAAACAAAAAAAACATTTGTTTCACACTGTAGGTAATACAAAGTAATTGCTAATGGAAATGTTTCATTGTTTCAAATATATATAAATAGAACAAAATGAAATTTCATTAAATTGAATTTCTTTTTTATGTATTTCCCACTATTTCATTGGACCAACTGTCGTTGTAATGTTTCTTTCTTTTTCTCGTCGTTATTTTGGACAAAAATAAAATGTTTAAATTTAAATACTGAATATTTCTTAAACAATGGGAATCAAATGATAATATCTTACCGCCCTCATAGGTATCATTACCAAGTTTTGATTTGATAATTTTGAATAAATTGAGCATTGGTAGATTTTCATAAATAAATTAATATATTTGTAATATCCCAATGAGTAGAAAAATTAGATTTTCTGGCGTTTCGTGACTCAGTTTAAGTCACTTTTTCAGAGAAAAAATAACCAAATTAACATCAATTCAAGTTTAAATAGTATAACGGAAGAACACGAATATTAGGTGTGACCAATCAGACCTGTTTTTTGATTGATCGCACCTAATATTCGTGTTCTTTCGTTATACTATTTAAACTTGGATTGATGTTAATTTCGTTATTTGTTCTCTGAAGAAGTGACTTAAACTGAGTCACAAAACGTTAGAAATCTAATTTTTCTACTCATTGGGATATTACAAATATATTATTTATTTATTGCCCTTATGTTTTCAATATGGATGTAGTCTAATATGTTTGTATATATTACTTCATCATAGTTTTTCAACAATTTTTAAAGTCAGTTCTTATTGATAGAAAGTAGAATAAACTCTTTGTTCAACTACCAATATAAGTGTCGTGTAACTCGATTGTCTTCATTTTTTTTAAATTAACTTTTATAATTCACACATGATCAAAATGTAGAAAATTTGATATTCCGTAAATATCTTCTAGGTAAACTCACAAAATTACAAGTGATCTTATTCCAGAACAATAAAATTATCAATCAATAAGGTTTTCAAAATATCATGACTGAAACTTTTATCCCAACAAAATATTTGTTATATTGTATTAGTCTTTAAGAATTATTAATTAAAAGGATCTTTACACTGAAAAAATCTTCTGAATTAGTTTATTTAATATTAGTTTTAGTCACAGTTGATTTGAAATTTACACTTCGTCGAAGAATAAATCCGACTGGAAATAATTAATGTAATATTGTTACTATATCGAAAGATTTATCTGGAAAACACTTTTCAAATATTTTGTTTGTCATCTACTTTAAGCAATGTATAAAGTCTGTCACGTAATGAAAAGTATTTTCATAGTTCAAATCATGAGTCAATTTAAGCTAAACCACCATGGAAACCTGGAAGCACTGGACGTCCGTTCCATCCTATTATGGGACTCCTCAACAGTGTGCATCCATGATCCTGCCTCACGAGGTTCGAACCCAGGACCTACCAGTATCGCGTCAGAGCACTTAACCACTAGACCACTTAACCGGCATCCGAAACGCTCGTCCAGTGATTCCACGTTTTCCATGGTGGTCTAGCTTCAATTGACTCATGATTTCAACTATGAAAATACTGAAATCGCCGAAAAACCCCTTCTAATAAAAAGTAGTTAGTCTGTAGATACTGATAGATTTGGTTATATAAAAACAGGTATTGTGTAACCTAAAGTTCCATTATCTTTAATTAGTACGTTTGTTGATGTAACAGTCATGCAGTGTTTTACGGTATTCGTATAAGGGTATTTGATTTCTAAGCTTTTCATTCATAATTTCTCTAGTGAATTATTTGTTGACACATAAAATTGATAGACATCACTCCAATAGAGAAGTTAATCGTGTGGTCAGTTTGTTTGTATCAAAATTATTTATTTATTTATTTAAACACATAAATATTGGTACAAGGAGGCACAAGATATACATGCGCCACACAAATCTCATTCGATTTGTGTGAGGGCTATGATACTGTCCAGGTGCCCAAACTAAAGCAGGTGATTTTCTTAGGGGACCACATCCGGAGCCCTTGACCTAAAGATCTGATCCACAAGGCAGTGGAGCATCGTGAGGAGATGCAGTTCCATGGTAGCCGACGACCAACGGTTGATTCATACGCCATTTATTCCTTTAGGATACTGGAGCATATGTGCACCATTTGTTTGGAATCAGGGTTTTCCAACTCCCCTAGATGGACCCTCCGTGTCCACCAACCCGGTTAGAGCGTCGGACATTCGCTTTTCGTCCTCTCAATTTCGTAAAAAGCAGTAATGTCACGAGAAGGCAGTGAGTAGGACTTCCCTGGCAGAGGCTATATATTCGCGTGGCCATGTGAGAGCATTTCGAGAGGGAGAGCGGACTCTCCTCACTCTCAGCCGTACCAGGGCATTTGGGGGCTTCCCTCAAAATCAAAATTATATAAGACATCAATAATTTGATTTCCCTCTTCTGTTTTTCAGGTGACAGTAAATGATTACCGCATTTAGACAAACAGAAATATGAAGAGAAAATGTAAGAAATATAGATTATTGTATGGTTGTAAAAAATATCGGTTAAATGCCAAATGTTACATATTTAGGTAGAAACAGACAATTCACTTCATTCAAACTAGAATCTATCAAATACGATCGGTCCATTTAATCTAGTATTTTATCGATGTTCATGTAATAAAAATATATCGTATCAAAAATAAAACAAGCATCACCGATAACAGTGTAAGAACTTTGGAATATATGACTAGTTGAACGAACTTAAGATTTAAACCAATAGTGGTTCAAAGGTGGCAATGTATTCACAAAACTGAAAATTACTAAATCTCATCCGTAGCAACTGGTATATTTATGAACCCTGATGATGAGATAAGAACGAGAATGAAACAGCTATTTAATGCTTCCTAGTTCATTAATTGAGATTACTGTGCAACAAAACATACTTAAAATTGAGCTATTCCCAACAACAATATATACGAAAACCGATTCGATTGTTATTAACTTTGAATATTCTAAAACACCTAATGAAATTAGTTTTAAGTCAGAACAATTATAGTGACCATTGCCTGATATCATTGTATGTAAACCATGAAATGATGTTGACTTTCATTCCAAGAAAAGTTTTTTCCGAAATGTTCATGTCGTAAATATTGAACATTATCAGTGACTCTAAAAGTCTACATTTATACTATGACAGAATTTAGTCTTAATTATATCATTTAAACATAAAATATCAATGTCTCGTTTGTTTTGTTCATTTCATATCTAGATATTAATTGTTGTTTGCTTAAATAAGGAATTTTAAACATAAGAATGTGTCTAAATAGAATGAACTTATTATAACTTTAATATTTTGGCATGTTAATAACAAGTAAAACAAAGGATCCAAAATAACTGTGAAAAGAATAAGACTAAAGCAACTATCCTACATCCAATTTCGATTATGGTCAATTTTGGTTAAGTCCTTTTTATTAACTTACTTAACAGACATTGTCATTTGGATAGTAACAATTCGCTTATATCTTTGTACTGTTATGATCCCTAGAACACATGACAGACTCTAACCAAAACGTTGATTGCTTAATTATCATTTGATGATTCATCCTCCTCCTCAAATATGTATGCACTCCGATCCTATTATTAGCTTATGTTTTATCTTGCTGCACCCTTATACAATCTTACTATAAATATTGATTAACGCTTGATCAAAGCAAGTAGGCTTACCCGTCATCTATAATGTGCATCATTTTTTATTCGTTCTCTTCTATTCGTTTCATCTCTCTAATTTCCTGTCTAGATCAAGTGGTGTACAAAATAAATGTGTTCGAAATCCATTCTCGTATTTGACTAATTTAACTCCGTTATTCATCAACGCGGATTAAGTCATATATTACATACGAGGATAGGCAGTATGTATATTTTGACAACAATCATTCATACGGTCTACATGGAGTCAGATCCCTAGCCGCCCCTCTAAAAACAATTATTCCACAATTTTATTTCGTTTATATTAGTAAACAAGAAGATAATCATTTATTATGTAATTTCATTCACAGATATATATTTATATAAGTCAGTTGTTTCAAGCTAAATTGCTCCAATCGAATATGTCTGGATATTGACAGTTTTCAGACGACTGATAATCCAATTCATTGAAGGCAACCCTATTGAGATTTCTGATATAGAAACAATTTTTTTAGTTTATTTATAGATACAAATATCCATACAAATAACTTAAATTTTACGATAATTTTAAATTACGATAGAATTTTCCGTTGTTTTAAATACTGGCATATTGTATAAATATATATCACTGAACTGCACCACGAGGCAAGCCCTAACTTACAATCCCGAGGAGAAAATGAAAAGAGAAAGACCAAAGAACACATAGTATCGAGACTCGGAGTCAGACATCCATGTAATGAATAGCAAATGGAAACAACTAACGAGAAGAGCTTAGGACGGAGTTTGCTGGAGAATCCTGGTTGGCCGTCTTTGCTCCTCCACAATAGGTATTAGATGTAAGTAAGTAATGTTTGCTATTTTAAGTAGCATCACTCTTTAATTAGCTAGTACCATTATTAATAAGTCGTATAGAGTCCATCTTACCACGGTTCCAGTTTTATGGAGTATTATAATTCACTAATCTTGAAGTCCTGTATATGAAATTTCAATCAATTATATACATTATGTGCTTCCCGTCATTTAGATGAATTCTGCCATGAGAATACGATGCATAATTGTCATAAACAACTTTGCTTTTCTTTAAATATTGAAATAATAAAAATAATTTTTTAAGACAATCAATTTAAAACAAAAATATAAAAAAAAGTATTCAAAGCTTACACCATCCAATAGAAGCATAAAGAATAAAAGATGTCCTACTTTCATGCATTACATGAACAAGTACACTGTTATGAAGATAAAGTGCTTCCATAAGTACCCAAGAATATGTTGCTTCAATTGTAAACACATGAAGAGTAGTAAATATTTTGCAAATAACCTTAAAATAAAAAATAAAATTTTTTTGAATTGTTACATTTTTTTTATTTAAACAAACATTATAAGAGTAAGTAAACATTTAAATATTTATAACAATATATTATCAAGAGTTATATAAGCTAAAACCTGATTCAATTCTATGAGGAAGAACTATAAGGGAATCATATACGAAATCATGAGTCAGTTGAAGCTAGAGCACCATGGAAAACCTGGAAGTACTGGATGGCCGTTCCGTCCTATTATGGAACTTCTCGGCAGAGCGCATCCACGATCCCGCCTCACGAGATTCGAACCCAGGACCTACCAGTCTTGCGCCAGAGCACTTAGCCGATAGACCACTAAGCCGGCTGGCATGCAACGGTGTTAATGTCTAACTTCAACCAATCCACAAAATTGAGCAGCCATTTCACCAATTGTCTTCAGTAAGTTGATATCTCCCAGCAGACCTGGTTGAACTCCACTGGTTACTGCTTCTCACTAGAACCCCAGGACATATATACACGAATTCAACTATGAAAAATACTGAAATCTCCACAAAATCCCTTCTGATTGGAATCATATACTTTGTTAAGTAACTAAGTAATTACACATAGCCCATGTGTTATACTATATTATACCCTTTTCTTTATAGGGTATCCATTTCTTTCAATTATTTCTAGCATTTTAATTATTTTTACTTACAAATGTTCCCATTAACATTTCACTTTGTACATTTCTTGTTTTGAATTGTTACTTATGAATTTAAAAACATATTTCTTTAATTATTATATTAGTTTCATTTAAATTATGTGTTATTGTTGAGTAATTAGTTTTACAATTCCTTTTTAAAAGCCATCATTATTATTGATTGGTCCACCAGGGTGTTGGGTACCTGTGTGGTTGCGCCACAAGACTGAGCTGTACTATTCAAATTGTAGAGTTAAAGCCTATATGGTGTCCAGTTTTCCTGTGAAGCGGAGTTAAGCTGTACAGCTCGGATTAGAAAGTTTAAACCTGGATGATGTCTTGTTCTCCTGGAATTGGGATTGAGCTGTGCTGCTCGGGCTAAGCCCAGGCGGTGTCTGGCTCTCTTGTTAAACGGGATTTAGCTGTAATGTTTGAATTGTCACGTGTAAGTCTGAATGGTGTTCGGTTCACCGGAAACCAATATAAAATTAACCCAGCCCACAAGGGTATATTATATAATATATCATTATTATTTATATTCACAATAACTCGAAAAAATAACATTTCAAATAATTTGTAATTTCGTTTGGCTCATTAGTAGTTATTAAATTATCAGAATAAAAATCTAAACACATATATCTTTTAAATATTAACCCACACTCTTAAATTAGAAATAGTTTGAGGATTATTGATCACCGAAAATCATGTGTTGAATTACCGTATAATTGGATAACTTATCGGCTTAAAAAAGTCGAATATACCATTGTAATTGAATTCATCATTATTTCGCCTTCACTCAATTGTTCAGATTATACCATAGAGATTAAAACGTCAATTGTATGAAACGTCAAGTATATTATAAAATGCCAGTTGTCGATAATACACTCATACCGTTTGAACGAATCCTTGTTTCAGTAAGATAATATACTCATTTTAGTCCAAGTATTATGGGAAAATAAACAAAGAAATTATTTATGCTCATGATATTAGCAATTCAAGGCTTCAAACTTTCATTATGAGCCCTTTCAAACATCTTCAGCTTTATAGACAATAGAATTGTCAACCGAATATCATAACCTTCCAGCGATATTCGAACTTTACTTCCTAGATTATCCTTAGCTTCAGTCACGAGATGATATTAGGTAGAAAATCATTTAAAAATGAAAACCACTGGACCATTGTTTCATCGTATTTTTGGACTATTCAGGAAAGCCCTTCCACAACCCCAACATAGAGAATCAAACTCAAGACCTGTGTTGTCCGTAGACGCTTAACCTATAGACAACAATTGCTTTACATGTCTGACTTTGAATAACTCATTATGTTACTCATAAACTGTTCATAGCTTTCAGTGAATAAGTGCTTCACACCCAACGTGGCTGAACGCTCTTTGTTATGGCTTCTCATTACAACTGCGGGAATTGCACCTTGAAGTTAGTCATTAGTAAGCACATGATTATCATTAAAATAGGAGAGCATGTAGAGATTGTTAACTTATCAAAGTTTAAATCACAAGCAATTCTCAGCTGAACCGCCAATGATCTTTTCAATGAGGCAATATAATTTTTTTTATTTAGACCAATAACTTTGATACGGATACAAATGTCATTTTCGATATTTTACCATGTGTTCATTTTAAGTGTTAAAAAAACACGAAGTACAGGGAAATGATCTTCTTTCAAGGAATTTATTGTCAAGCCGTACAATTGTTTATCTACGAAAGTTTTTCAAGTACCAGTTTCGTACATAACATATGCTTTCATGCAACAAAGTACTAATTAGATATACAGTTGTATTATTATTATTATTATGATCACCTACCCCTTGGCCGTCTGCTGCATGCTTTATAAAATGTAAGACACATCGTAGCAAAATCGCACTGAACAAATTCAAATGTAGGTTATTCCTTGTGCATCTGAGACGTCTGTAAATAACAAAAATAAGATTATATACTATATATGAATAACGTATTTTTGAATCCTTAGTCAAATAAACACTATTCCTCCATCATATCAAGGAGTGCTTATCACTATTATCCTGTCAATATCCATTAAATAAGTTGAGAAACATGTATTAACAAGAAGATTCTTTTACATCACATACATCATATATATGAAGAAGCAAATGAATCCCATTAAGTTTTGAATATTCATCCTGACTGTATGAAGTTACATAAGAAATAAACTGAATATCATCTGAATAATTTATTCTTCAAGCTGATCATTCATTTACAAATGAGAATACTCATATATTCAGGAGATTGTATAATTATAATAATAAAAAATATATCTTCATACAAACTATGTCGAATTTTACTTTAATAGTCTCATTAGCATATTGATAAGTAGAAAGTTATATTAACTAACAGCTGTTTTCTTTTCCAATATTTTCGTTTGGACTGCTTATACTTTTAACAGATAATATTTGATTTGTCATAGTGATAAATTATCATCAAATAATGTTACCAGTTATTCAAAAATCATGATTTCTTATTCTGTATTATCTAAAAGTCGAGTGTTTTGTCAACTTTTAATATGTCAGTTTATGTTCATAGTTACACATTATGGACAAAATATGGAGATCATTATATCAACATAAATAGTAAAGCCAAGATAGATAGTAGCTAGCAGTGGAATCCATGATGCGCGTTTCGTTCTATTTGGGGTTCATCAGCTGGATGTACCTACATCTCAGAGTTGATGTTTACTATGAGACTTGAACCTAGTACCATTCGCTTCAAACGTCACGCGCTACCCACTCAGCTACTGAGTGAAGTGAAGTAAAGTCTATTGTGGAAAGATATTCTCAATTTATATCACCAACAACCAAAACAAAAATTATATTCCCTGGTATTATGGATAGTGTGTAATAATAAAAAATATTTTGATTTGATAATTTCGAATAAATTGAGCATTATATAGATTGTTATTAATATTCTTATTGTTCTATGGTATTATTTAAACTTGGATTAAGTTTAATTCAGTTATTTATTCTCTAAAGAAGTAGCTTATACTAACTCACGAAACATCAGAAAACCTAAATTTTCTATTCATTGGGATATTATTTATTTAAAAAATATCATTTATTGAACCCTATAAAATCAGTTATTTCTTATCTATTTAAAATTAGTTTTTCAATACGTCATACATAATCCAACAATTAGTTCTATTTAATGATGAATCAAGATCAATACAACACCAGAACTAACATAGTCAACTACATATCTTTATTATTATTTAACCATATGATAACAGGATATATTTCAATCATTACTCCTTTGTAGTTTATAATTAATAATAAATACTTAAGTGCATTTATATATTAACCCATTTATTATGTTTTTAATAATATGAACGAAAGTGAATGGAATCATTTAACTCGTTAGATTACATATGACGTAATATTATTGACATTTTGAAGAAATTGTAGTTGCTGAGAAACAATCATATTTTTTTCAGTAAACTGATTAACAAAAATTAAAGTTAAAATTAATTCATCTAATTTGTAGGCTTAATACATGGATACAATATTTTCCAAAGATACTGTAGAGCAATCACTTTTAATTGCATATTTAAAAAACTACTAAAAGGTTTAATATAAAACATCTTATATGTACTCAGCTAATGATTGATGCGAGTATTTTGTGTATAATGATGACAGTAACTGTTATGTATTACAATCGTGGCAAGATGATCAAACATTTAACTAGTCTGTGGAAGTTATACGTTAGAAAAGTGTTACTTGGATTAATTCCAAATTTTAAATCATACTTCCAAATTCATAGTCTATTTAACTACCTATTCTATGATATATTCTATGGCAATCATCAAAAAAAAAGAGAAAAAACAAACTTTTAAAAAAGTTAAAATTTGGACGGTTTTTTTGAAGTACTACATTCTTATGTTGAAAAAGGAACTAGAAAATGATACATTCTACATATATAACCTATTCAACATCACCTTGTATGCAACTAGTTAGTACAATTGGATTAGAATGTTTTTATTAACGCATGAATAATCAAGAAAAATTAAGTACTGTGATAACTTTTTAAACCTTCAGAAGTTGAAGTTAAACCAGAGTTTCAAAAAATTAACGTAAATAATTTAAACACTTCAAAATTAGTGAAATTAGTTTTATCGGTATAAAGCGTAGTGGAGAATAGGGAATTTTCATAGTTTTTAAATTATGAAATGATATTGCTTTTATCACCATTGACAACGTGGAAGAGATAGACGGTAGTTTTGTTCTAGTATGGGACTTTTTAGAAGTATATGTACACCACTACATAGAATAGAATCTGTGTCTTTTGGTATCCCGATTTTCGATGGTTGTGAAACTAAGATCAATTCACAAGTTAAAATCTATGAAAATCAATTTCGACAACAGTTTCATTCAGCCTTTCTAATATTTGTCACTGTAAGTTCTCATAAGACGAAACGCGCGTTCTGGATTCCACTGCTTGCCACTATCCATCTTTGCTTAACATGTTTGTGAATTTAGGCTATATCGAGGCAATACGCACAGTATTCATATATGCCAATAAGAGACTGACCAATTGCAGTTCTAAACGTCAATGGGAAGTTTCAAACAAACAATACTAAGTTGAATTTAAACATGTTAGACATTTATTTGAATGGGAAAACGAGTGTGCTTGACAGAATAGTTTTGATTAATACAATCGAGAAAATCATTAGCTTTACTAGGACATTAAGCATAGAAAATATTATTACCACAGACCCATACAGACAAAACAGAAAACTATGGCTTACCGAAATCTTAAAAGTATTCCTGTAGCTATTAGTAATAAAACCATAGAGATTGCGTAACCATAAAACACAGAAGTTTGTATAATAGGCAAATGGGTCTATAACCGAAATAAATGCAAATATAAACGATTAATTATAACATTCAAACGGTTTGTATAGCTTTGCAAAAGACGTGTACAAGTATAGGAATTTTCAAGCAATTTTAATTCACTATGATATTGTAATTTTATTTAATGATCGCATGAGATAACTGTATTCGAGCGAATGAATATCAAAACAAATTTGTAAGGGAAAGAAAGGAATAAAGATAAACATTGAAAGAGAACAATTAAGCAGGATAGTTTATTATGCTATATCAAGCCAATCAAAGGATAAGGAGTGTCACGAATTGCTTCTTATTTGTCGTTTCTCAGTGTGATTCGATTTCATCTCGTGTATATTACCGGAACTATAGGGATCGGAACCAATAACCCTTGTTTATGTGCTGAAAAAATCCTTTCCTTGGGCGGATACGACTTATTAAACCATATCATTAATTTTTTCCTATTCCATATTTATTTATTATCCTTACTTTCTTCTTTTCATATTTTTCATTATTTGATTATCTATACATTTTTTGTGACCTGATATCTGACTGAAATTGGATCCTATGAATGTTATTGAAATATGCGTATCGCCAATCTTCGTATATAATAATCGATCTAATCCAGTTAGTGAATAACGGAATTGAATAAGTCAAATACGAGAATGAATTTCGAATACGTGTATTTCATACAATTGTTGATCCACACAAATGATTGGAGAAGCAAAGAGAACAAGGGGAAGCGAAATGACTCTCAGTGGAGAAGGCGTGTGAGCCATTTCAATTTAGCCAAGCGTAAATAGATACTTATAGTCAGTCAAAAATAAGTTACAAACATGTGATGAGTAAGATAGGAACTGCATAAACATACGCTCACATAAGAACACTCAGGATTACAAACGAATAATTAACAAGCTCAAAATGTAGCTCGAGAAGAATGAATATATTGGCCTGTCCGTAAGCTACAATAAGCTACGTGGCTTAACATAGTAACCGACACTTCACATTTATCACGTAATCTCAACGGCTTTTACTGATCATTATCTTCACTTACACTTACCCAAATTCTGACTTACTTTCTAAGTTGAACCACTGGTTAATACAACATTTTATTGTTCGTATTTTTACCAGTACACCTGTCCTCTTACTAACAATTTGTACTTTCACTAATTATATTTCGTTATCCAATCTATTCATTATTAGTAACAACTTACAAATTGTCTTGAATAGCTGAGTATTTTTTTATGTATGCGTATAAATGTTCCTCTACATAAGAAAAAGCTTGATAAAGATCCGACTGAGAACCATAGTCCCTGCTTATATGCCTTTTACTCATTGTTTGATCTTTAATTCACTTTACGAACTTATTAACGGTTATCCTTAATCTGAATCAGCAGAATGCATAGTCAAGCTGATGAATAATTTTTTGTACCATAAGTAACTTTCTGAGTTCCAGTATCTTTTAAATTTTTGTTTGTAATTAATTTATTCTTAGACGTTTTTTACACATGTCTATTAGCAGGTACATTGTCTATCATCCACAAAGGCCACAATTCATAAGCGATTTCTGAGTAGACTTGTGAAATTTAATCTTTGACATTTAAAATGAATTATATCAATAGAAATAATGTATATACCAACCGCCATTATGTCTTCATGATGTACACAATCACTGTAATTAGATCTATCGAATTTCCAAACAATCGTTTTTCTTCCATTTAAATCTTGTGTCTCGATAGTTAGATTACAGGGACGATAAACAGTCCCAGTTATTTTAACTCCTGGAACATGAGATGGACATGGTATTTTAGCGATTGTCCCACCCTTCGTTGGTGGCCAGCAAGATACTGAATCAAATTCTGTAAGACAATATTCCGTTTGAGAATAACTTTGAGATTTCTCTAGAAGACAAAAATCAAAACGAAAATTAAAACACCTTTTAAGGCTACTAGTGAAAATAAAGCATGCTGAATCATCTAAACATAAATAGGTTCCATTAATAGGAACAATAAAATAGGATATAAACGCTGACTGTTCAGCCTATTAGCTCAAAATGGTAAAAATAATGTAGAGGATGAATTATTATTTCCGAAAACCGTATTACTTATACAAGGTCCCAACCGAACGGAGTTCAAAAACGTATACGACATGAAACATGAAACACATGAAACATGTGTACGCCAAACATTTGATACAGGGATAAATGTGATCATAAATCACTTAAACGTGACATTATATATATGCATATTTATCGTTCGCCTGAAAGCTTCCAAGGTAGTTATTTGGATGCACCTAGTGTAACAGGTTGTTTTGTTGTACATTCTACAATATACTACAACTGATAGTTGGATTATAAGTAATATATGAAAGTATTCAGGATGTCATTGGAAAATGTTTTGTACATTTTGTTGATTAAAATTTTAATTATCATGGTTTAACTCGATAGAACAGTTTCGAAATTAATGTCTTTCTCATTCAGCTTACGATATTCAAAAGTAAACATCAGGTGAGTTAACAAAAAAAAATAACTAATTAAATGAATGAACAGAAGTTAATAGTTGATTTGGAATGAAATCAATCTGGAAAAATTCACAATATTCATTAGCTTCCGTTTATATTTTCCTTAGTTTTATTTTTTTCCAAAAACATTCAGAAAAGATACAATAAATTAATTGTACGAACGGAATGTTATGGAACGAAATTTTTTGTTTTCAAGTGGATTACTTTCTTTCTAATTAATCTTCAGTAAATTTAGAATATTCCTCTAACGTAGTCAATTATTTCACTTCACAAATCGGTCAGTCTATCTTACAATATACATTAAAATGCTCCCAAATGCCCTGGTACGGCGGAGGATGGGGAGAGTCAGCTCTCCCTCTCGAAATGCTCTCACTCGGCCACGTGTATATAGCCTCTGCCAGGGAAGTCCTACTCACTGCCTTCTCGTGGCCGGGGTGTTGTATCCGAAATTGAGAGGACGAAAAGCGAATGTCCGACGCTCTAACCGGGTTGGTGGACACGGAAACTCCACCTAGGGGAGTTGAAAAACCCTGATTCCAAACAAATGGTGCACATATGCTCCAGTATCCTAAAGGAATAAATGGCGTATGAATCAACCGTTGGTCGTCGGCTACCATGGAACTGCATCTCCTCACGATGCTCCACTGCCTTGTGGATCATATCTTTAGGTCAAGGGCTCCGGATGTGGTCCCCTAAGAAAATCACCTACTTTAGTTTGGGCACCTGGACAGTATCATAGCCCTCACACAAATCGAATGAGATTTGTGTGGCGCATGTATATCTTGTGCCTCCTTGTACCAATATTTATGTGTTTAAATAAATCAATTAATTAGGAGATATTAATTACTTTTTTTTCTATTTTGAATGTAATCCTTTTCAAAACGAGAAATGTCCGAAATTGTGTTCTATGCTGATTTTCATACAACAATGTACAATTTAATCAAAGGTTTTTTGTTGTTTGGTAATATCAGTTTGTTAATGAATGTTTCTTTTAAAGCTAATGTAAACCGTGATATTTAAATAATTATTATGGATTAAAAATAACTGAACTATTTATTAGATGCATTTCTTGTTTCTCATTTGTTTTAATGATAATTAAGTTGACTTGGATATAACAGAAAATTCATGTAGTCATTGGTTGTAAAAGCAAATATATAGGAATTGTATCTGACTTATGCGTTGGGTAGATGGTTGGTATCATATGCTATAGCATAAAGTATGATTTTAAGTGGTGTTACATAGTAACATCAATGAGAAAAACTGAAAAAAACTAACTGAGTACTCTAACAATCTTCTAAAATAGAGTCTTTATTTGCTTAACATGCTCCATAATACAGATTAGTTCCAGATGATCAAATATAATATCGGAGGTTTCATTTTATTTTATCCAAAGATTTTGAACAGCCATCTTTATCTTTATGAATAGTTTTTAATTGTATGTATGCTAACATAGGAACACTTCTTACTACAGATGTCTTGCTTATTCTTCAAAGAAATATTTCACTTATTTATAAAAGAAAGATCTTAAGTTCAGGAGCTGATTAAGTAGCCTATAAAAGGCATAACCCACAAATTTATTTTTGTTTATTTTCTTACTAAATGTTTGTAAATAACTGTATAATTAAGCTAAAAACGGCTTTATTTGTTGATAGGCTATTTTGGATTTCAATATACGTTTATTTTAGACCCCAAATCAATAATTCGGTTTTCTTCTGTAATTAACTGTTTCTTATATATTAATTTAGTCGATCTATCCTAAACGACAGACAATAATATCTAATTTCACTGACAAACCAATTCATGGTTTTCATAAGCATGGACGTGGTTTGGTAGTAGCCAGAAAACAAAGTTGGAGTTTTGATTTTCAAACAAATCCCAGTTCTGTAGATCCTGGCACTTTGATTGATTTAAAAAAAACTATAGGAAAAAGATTTGCACATTTTATTATATTTCAGAGTATCTTATTAGTTATAAATGGTCTTTTCATGTTTTGGTTTTAAAAATAGCTAACTTTGAACAGACAAAACGAGAATAGGAAATTGAAAATGTATGACATTCAACAGAAGGTAAGTTGTCAATAGATTTATTGTTTGTAACAATATAAATGATGCTTCCTTATTGCTTTATGAGTTGAGAAAACATATGTTAACACTACATTTACGAGAGGATATTAAAGTAATCATCAGTTTTGTTTCCTCTATACTATTTAAACGTGTGTTATTTTAAGGTCGGTTATTTATTTACTCTGAAGAAGTAGCCAACATTAAGTCAAGAAACATCAGAAATACAATAATTTTTTACTCATTGGGACATAAAAAATATATATTTATTATTAACTCTCTACCCAATGCTTAATTTTTTGAAACCATAAAGTCTAACGTCGGTATTGATACCTATAATGAGCAATTCAACAATCTGAACCTGAACATTAAAACGAATAAACGACAAAACAACCAAGAAGAGTATATTTTGTAAGGAAACATAAAAGAGGTAATAATTAAATTATAATAGCCTTCATCCTGTTAGTTGCAAAGGCTGCTTAGTTAAAACAGTATTAAACAGAGCTAGAAAGTTGTATTCAGCTGGTGAAAGAGAAGTAGGAATCACATACATTAAAAGTATCTCATAAAAATTTAATATGCAAAGAAATTTATTCTTTAATACAGAAAGAATACTTATTGAGTTTCCCAGACAAATCTTGAATTCAGGAGAAGTGAGGTTTTAGGTAGAACTAATGAAAGGATTATGACAAATTTAAAACAGGTTTTTCCTTTCAGTCGTACTTTCTCCATGATTTAATATTAACTATTCATTATACTAATCACAGGTGGATCCATATACTTCTGAAATCATAGTCAAATGAAGTTTTGAGTTTAAATGCACCAGATATAACATGTACATCTTGAGAACGGAAAAAGAAACATTTACACGGTTTTCTGTTAGAATGTACCGTTTTTCAATTACGTAATCTTTTCATTTAATTTTATATACCACTGCGATTGACTCATGACGTTAATTGTAAATTCATATCACCAGGGTGGTTTGACTATGTTGTCAGTTATTTCCAAAAATCGTTCTTATTCAATCTATTTCGATTACTATTTATGACATAACATATGTTATATCATCTGTTCAACACATGAATGCTACTCAATCTTAACAATAATGTTGAATATGTTGTGGTCCTCGGTGAACATTAGTCTGTTTATACAACTGTAGGATCTGATAAACATTTATTGAAGAATATACTTTGTCTACATATCTTAATTTTATTTGCTAAGTACATGTATAGGCACTTCATGTTTTCATGAAATTGCATTCTAGGGAAAATCACAATATCTTTACTTTCACAAACAAATGATTTCCCGAAGTTTTTACATTACCATCGAACAGACTATTTGGGAATTTGATGAAATGTAATTTTTAGACAATACATTGAAAAACATGTAAAAGAGGCTCTTAAACTATTTATATAGTTTACACGAAAATAGTGGTTCCTATTGAGTAACATGGCTTCATTGAGAATTTATTCTAAGTGAAGAAAGTAAGTAACTCTCAGTATATAGATTTATGAAGATCATTGAATGTTATTGACATCATGAATCGACATAGTCAGGATTCGATTAGAAACCTTGAATCACTAGACAACCGTCTTGTCCTAGTATGGGATTACTCAGTAGCGTGTAACCGCTATCTTCTAACCAGTAATGGAAAACAGAACCTGAAGTCTTGAGGCAAACGCTAAATTCCTTAACCATTTAGCCGACGTCTAATGGTGTGCATGTCTAGCTTCAAATAAATAACAATATCATCTTTCATCGCCTTTGAGAGAAAACTGCCTTACATCTGACATAGTTAACTTTTTCTGGTAACGGATTCTCACTAGAATTCTAGTTCATATAAAATCTAACACATATGTGTTAAGCGTTCTATGTGATTTTGTCTGTAAATCTTGCCGTTTTCACTTTATAATAGCACAAATATTTTTTCTAGTCAGTTATAAGTGAATCAAGTTCTAAGGATATCCACAAGGTAAATGCTTCATGGAATCTGTTTTTGAATTCCTCACGAAATACACGAAGTAGCTTTCGTGATTATCGACAGCTTAAAAGTATAGTTCAGTTACACCAACTGAGGATAAATGAATTTCTGACGGAAAATTAAAACCATTCATATGAAATCATTCATTTGCTAACTGATTGGAATTCAATGGATCTGTATTAGAGATCTAACTGTTTTGCAATCGACAAGTTAAACATTTGGCTCTATAGATTTAGCATTATTGTCTTAATAAGTGGTATTCGCATAATTGATTTTTCTACATGTTGAATTTTTAAAATGATAAACCACTACTTATTTTCTATGATTTCTGTGCATTTTATAAGTATGATCTGAAACAGGTCAGCATATTCTTGAAAATTATAATTAAACGATTCCTGTGAATAGTACATTTAAATAAAAAATAAAAAACAATACTCACCGTCCAATGTTCGATTGAGTTCACATTCATTTTTTACTTTTTCTCGAAGTACTTCAGCCTCTTTTGGAGACAATATAGTAATTTCGGAGGCTTCCTGAAGAACAAATTGAAAATGAATTCAATGAATTGATTAGAAACTGAATGAAAACTTCATTTCTCTCTTGATAATAATCGACAAATAATAGGAAAAGGAAGTAAAGAAGCTGTATAAGAATGATTTCGTTGGAATTATTTCACATCTTAAATGCAAAAATTATCCTACTTTTAAAGCAACCTATGGATTGATTATTTGTTAAATTTCATCGAAATTAAAATCTGATCTCAGTTATGTAACCTTTGAAAACCTAGGAGCATCTCACGGCTGTTTTGGTCTAGCATAAAACTCCTCATCAAAATGTATCCACAACCCCTCATTCGAGAATTGAATCCAGGACCTGTCTCAGCTGAGAAAGGTTAACCACTAAACTACCAAGCCGTAATCTAATAATTTACACGTCTAAATTCACACAATTTATGATATTGCGCGATAATCTTTCATAGCTTGTAGTGAATAAATGCTTTACAACCAACATGGTTGAACACCACTTGTCATGTGCTTCGCACTCGTACCCCAGAGAGAAAGAATGTCTTGAGTTGGGTTCCCACCTGTGAATTCGTGGACACTCAATCCTGAGAATTGTCAAGTAACTCCAGGCCTTCAACGGTTTCTATTTCGAGTCGACTGGTAATTTCAGTGGAATTCAGCAATCTCCACTACCCTATACTGATAAAGTTTGTTAATTTGTATCAAGGCAAGTTCTTTCATTTAACCGTCATAAGAATTTCACCATTATGAGGATAACGTGAGTTATATACGGCATTAGATATAAAACGACATTACTCTAGTATTTCCGATACAAATGTCATAATATCACTTTTAATTTGAGTGTTTTCATTATTAAGAAGTATCAAAGTCTATTTATCTTGTTTTCTTAATTCTCAGTCTCACTTGAAACATTTAATTCGGTATCGTTTATTACCTCGTGGTAATCCTAAACTTCTAGTTTTACAACTGGTTTTATCTTCAAAGTATTTCAAGGCTATTAGGCTTTTTATAATAGAATGAAACAATATCATTCAGACGTTTTGTAAATAATTAACAGTCTAGTTGAATCTTAACTATGATTTACTGCATGACTAGGTAGAAAACACTTTTGGGACAAAATAAAATATGGGGATTTTTGAAGGAGCTCTCTTTTAAGCTGATTGATTCTCATAGTTGTACAACCACAATAATAAGCGGTAGTGTTTATTGATGATGATATTTTGTTGAACGTAATAACAAAAGGGCGAAATCAACGAGGTAGGTTATTAAAAAGGCTAATTTTAATATCGTGTATATCTGCTGATAATACCACAGTATTAAGATAAGGAATATTAATCGTGGAAATTGATGAAGAGTTGCGCAAACTCGTGAATCGTTTGAAGTTAAACAGTAACACTGTCGGATGCCGGTTTAGTGGTTTATGGGTTAGGCGTTCGTGAGCGAGACCGAAAGTTTTGGGTTGGGGTCTTACGTGCAAGGTCATTGATATGCACTGCTGAGGAGCTCCATACTAGGACGAAACTGCCGTCCAGTGCTTCCAGGTTTTCAATGGTGGTCTAGCCTAGGTCAACTAGTGAATTCAACTGTGAATTTAATATTTTGAAAAAATAAATTTAAGTGTTGAAATCGAATGTGATCAGAAAACAAATAGAAAAGAATATACGTCAGTTAGGTCAAAAAAGTAAGAAAAGAAGAGTCGATGGCATCACAGAATGAAAAGATATGGTCACAGTCTACGAATGACTTAATTAATTTTCTGTAGATATAGTCCTAAATGTATTGAAGACGTTTAATCTATGAAGGGTAGAAGAAAGCTCTATCTTTGATAGATTTTTATTGGTTAATTGATGTCATTCAATAATGCATATAATTGAAGAGAATGATTTGTATCTCTTTATTGGACCCCATATCGATCATCTTCTGAGTTGTTACAATTATACATTTTAATGTTGTTCAATCATCCTGAGAAAAATCACCATCGATTGGTTAATATTTATACATGAACATATCAATCGATTAATGGAAACTGAGTGTATCATATGCAAGAGATAATCACTTGAAAGTTAATTTTAAGAAAACTTTTTAAGTTAGACATCCTTGAACATCATTTTTAATGTGTATTTAGCTGTCATATTTAAATAGATATTCGTGAATGCTATTAACTCTGGCGATTAAGTTATTGGTTTTTTTTTCGAGACGGGCTATTTGTCTTATCAGTATATATTGCGCGTGATCCATTTTCGATAAATATCTACATACACTTCATTGATTGAACTGTTTCATGTTCCAAATGAATTTTAAAATGATTATAAACAAAAATTTCTATTCAACTGCTAATGAAAATTAAATATAAATATTCATAGATTAACATTTAGTAATCTAAGTACCCTTCAAATCAGCAAAATAATTCGCTGAAAAGATTTATAGGCTATTGCTTTCGAACAATCAGTTTTCAAACCATTCATTTGAGGTAGACACCAAAGTAATTATATTGGTATTTAGTAAGTCGATTTGCTAAATACCTACAAAATATATATATATATATATACTGTTCATTTTATTCAAACTTGGCTTATCAAATACCTATTTTTTATGGTCATCGTGACAAATATTTGGGAAAAAATGTTACCACTGATACAAGTATATGACATTTGCTGTCATTTATTAAACTTTGTCTAGTGAATCATTTTCACTGGTTAATTTTTATGAATTTGGTTCAACATAATGTCTATGAATTGACAAAATCTACTTTCATGGACGAATTTTAATATTTTGCCTCATTTATTTAAAATGAGTTTATATACCATGGATGAGATGTTGAGTCACCAAGACTAGTGACTGATGGAATTCGATCAGTATTAGGATTTACTTGATATACATGACACTAATCACTACTCAATGATCAAACAATTGTCAACACTACGTATTGCGAAATATAAATTGACTAAGCTTTATTCGTTCATATAGTCAACTATTATTTTCTAGTATATGAATAGTTTTTCCTTCATCAAGAAACCTTTTAAATCCCATTTCAATGATCGTTTAAATATTTATAAAAATATTCCCTGTTAATATTTGATTGGGAAATGTGTTGCTTGTCAATGTAGATTACCTAATTGGTTAAACTAAGGAGATAAGCTGAAAAGCTTGTTTTCACATAACTAATTACAAATAGAAATAATATCAAAAAGCATACGAAACTTTATAATGATTTAGTATTTAATACCCTGCTATTAATTATTTAAAATACATATTGCATGGCAAAAAGAATCAGAGTTTAAGTTTAATTAAGTAGTGAATTTCTAATTTCCATGTCAATTACATCAAATGTTAACCAGAGTGAAATTGCATTATCTGTAAAAGTCTTGCTTAAAAACTCCTACTCAACACTATATGTAAAATGATGGCTCAAGATTTCACTTTCATATATAAAGCAACATCTTGAGATAGTATAAAAATAATACTTAAGTATTTTAAGCAAAGGTGGGTAGTGGCTAGCAGTGGAATCCAGGACGCACGTTTCGTCATATTTGGTACTCGTCAGCTGGATGTGCTTGCATCTCAGAGTTGATGTTCACCCTGGGACTCGAACCCAGTACCTTTCGCTTCAAACGCCATCGCGTTATCCACTTAGCTACTGAGTCCTGATAGCTACTTGCTTGTGCAATAGGGTGAAGTTTGGATTCACATGGTGTCGTTCACTTGTATCTTCCCATTGTTACTTAGGACTGCAACTGATCAGTCTCTTGGTGGCATATGTGCACCCTGTGAAGACTACCTCGATATTCCTGAAGTCACAAGCTTTATAAGCAAAGATGGATAGTGGCTAGCAGTGGAATCCAGGACGCACGTTTCGTCCTATTCGGGACTCGTCAGCCGGATGCACCTGCACCTCAGAGATGATGTTCACTCTGGGACTCTAACCCAGTACCGTTCGTTTCAAACTGGATGAATTTTCAATTTTCAAGATGATCTGCATAGAAATGATTCTCTTATTCGATAATAATTAACTGGATCCATATTCCTTTTACGATAAGTTTTCATTTGACCTGTTGGCTGCAGTTATACTGTGATGTGGTCTACTTATATCCATATAAGTAGTATATGGTATTGGTCAGACATAGAATGCATTTTGGCAGAAGACCGATGAGGAAAGAACTGAAACGAAGCGCAATCGGTAGGAAAATGCATGAACAATGGAATTAGAGGAGAAACAGTGAAGACTGAGACAATCGGTTGTTAATTTGCAAATTAACTGTTCATTGTA
>NC_031495.1:58470759-58478468 GCF_000237925.1 Schistosoma mansoni
TTAGTATTGTTTGTTTGAATCTTTTCATTGATGCTTAGGACTGCAACTTGTCAGTCAATAAGAGAATGACCAGTTGCAGTCCTAAGCATCAATGAGAAGATTCAAACAAACAGTATTAAGTGAATTAAGTATTTTAGTTTATACTTGTGAGGAGAGCATCATTTTCATGCAAATAATAAATCAATTACACTTCCATGAGGAGCTTTTGATAGAACAAAAACATTTTGTAGACATTATTTACAAAACGTCACTATTTACTGAATAAAACATCCGTAAAATGACTTATATGAAATGTCCCATCATTACAATATTTTACCCAAATCACCACATATTTGAATAGTTTTCATTCAACACTGTAATTTGAGTTGAAGTATTCATTTTCCAGATCTATGAAGAACAAAATGATTCAACAAGAATCACTTGTTTTGATAAATAATATTTCATTTACTGTAAATATCATCAATCAATGATTTTTTGCATAATTAACTTTACTATTGGATCGCCTTTTGGTTTTAATCTACATATAAACATATAGAAAACATTTCTTCAACATATATTTTGTCAAGTTCGCTGTAATATTTATTGCATACAGCCACTAGACTAACAAACGTCATTAAATACAAAGAAATGTATTAGTGATCATGTCGAAGATTAATAACCATGTCTTACATTATAAATGAATTGGTTACTTTAAATAGCTTTTCGTTATCCTTATCAAGGTTGGACTTGATAGTTTCAAATAAATTGAGCATTAGGTAGAGAGTTAATAATAAATAGACTTTTCGTTATTATATTTCTCACGTTTTGTCACTTAATATTGACCACTTCTTCAGAGTAAATATTTAACCAACATTAAATTAATACAAGTTTAAATAGTACCCATTAAGATATAACAAATGTATTTTTCTTATAAGCTTTTCATTATGTTTTCTTTAATAATTCAGTCGAATTTTACAAATGTCCATATGTATTATTGTAAATATATGAATAATAACAAGTATTGTAATAAAAATAATACAAGAGGAATTCATTATTATATAAATACTTAGTTTGTCAATCAAAAAATTCAATTTCACATTATTAACAATACACGCAACAATTTTTTCATTTTTCAATGTTCAATTTTTTTTTAAAAAATATTTAATAATTAAATTTAATCTTTTTTTCCAAAAAAAAACTCATTTTTTTAAAAGTTCATTTAAGCCAAGTTAGAAATATATAATCCATTTTATATCTTCATTATTATCCGTCAATCTAGGTAATGTTTTCTTTCTTTGTTTATTTGTTTTTTTACATTTTACAGGTCTTAATTATTTATATATTGAATTTCGATAAGGAATTAGAGACAAGTAGATTAAATCTTTGAATGATTTAATCTTCAATCTTATACCAGATTAAATGTAAGAATGTTACTTAGTTATTAAATTTGTAGTCAGTTGGTTACAAGTACATAGTTTACCACCAACTGAGGTTTATAATTTTTCTGTTACAGAATACATAATCACAGTTTATTAATTATAAAGCTAAGTGTGTTTTTTTTCTCTCATCAATTATTCATAGTTACAATTATTATTAGAAGAGGTTTTAGAGAAATTCTTGTAATTTCATAGTTGAATTTATTGGTCGATTGAAGTTAGACCACCATGAAAAACCTGAAAGCACTGGACAACCTTTTCGTTCTATTAGCAGTGGTCTAATGGTTAAGCGCCCGTGCACGAGACTGTTATGTTCTGGGCCTGAATCTCCCGAGGTTGGATCATGGATGCGCACTGCTGAGTAGTCCTACAATAGGACAAAACGGCCGTCCAGTGCTTCCAGGTTTTCTATGGTGGTCTACCTTCAATTGAATCATGAATTCAACTTAGAAATTACAATTATGTTACGAATAAATTCTTTGATATAATAAAATAAGGGATTGCCCAAAAAAAGTATATCTCTATATCAATTTGGTTAATTCTTACGTGTTGTGACTGTATTTCGGTCGAACATTTGAACAAACATTATGTATAACTTCTTATTCATGCTAATTTACTTAATGCACTTAATAATACCGAAAATTTAAACTTCCACTTTCACAAGCCGAATTCTGATGCTACATTATACTATGGAACTAGTTCTGTTTTCAGAGAACGCATTAATAAAAAAATTTGATTACAGGTAAGTAATTGTCGATAAGTATGTAATCAAATAACATTATGTTCCAGGCATATCAACTTTCTTAAGATTTGAATTATAGCTAGTAATTAATTAGGATAGTTTACAGTGGTATATATCAAAAATATATAATCGAAACAGGCCATAAGATTGATCTTAACTCGGCTTCTGTGGTGTTGTACAAAAGTGTAAAAGGGTATATACCAAGGTTTATTGAAGCCTTAGCCATACGAAAATTCAAAAACAGTTTGTTCTCACCTTAAACCTACCCTGGTAGTATTGACTTATTATCGAAAGTGATTAGGTTTCAAATTATTTTCACATTATTATTATTATCCTTGTCTACTCTTACCCCCTCCCTCATTTTCAGTCTAGTTGACCATTTATTTCTATATATAAATGTTCTTAAAAAGTATATGTATGATCAAAATGTTCGAAATGTATTGCGCTAATCTATCACATAGTTCTGATAATCTTCGTCTTCTTATTACACTATCGAAATAATAAGCATCATCCAAACTCATTTCATCCAATTTTATGATAAGCAAAAGGATACACAATATTTTAATTGAATGATAGACATACAGTTACAAAGATGGATACTATTTCGTTACTATCTACTCTAAATGTCTTAATCAATAATAAAAATTTATTTCATATTTTATGATATTACTGTCATGAAATCTTAATAATAAATCATATTAAAAGGCGAGGGAAAACAAAAAAATAATGAAGTACACAATGTGATAACCTAGCTGGATAATAAATCAGTATTACCAGGGTAGGTTAAAGGTATATTTAGACATAATAGTAATAATAATAATAACAATACAAAGATTATTTTGAAAGTGTTTTTTTTTATTTTCATTGTATTTTGTCATTTTTAATATATAAGCTTAGTTTCATATTTTAAAGACTGAACATATATCAACTAGATTCTAAAAAAACATGATCACTGAATTTAACAACGTCTTTCAACGGGTAAAAATCCTGTTAACTTTCATAGAATCATTAGGTTTAGGTTTATTGTCTAATCGTAAGTTATTAGAAGGGGGTTTTGTGGAGATTGTAGTAATTTTATATAGTTAACATCATGAGTCAATTGAAGCTAGAACACTACGAAAAACCTGGAAGCACTGGACGGCCGTTTCGTCTTATTGTGGGACTGCTCAGCAATCGCATCCACGATCCTGCCTCACGAGATTCGAACCCAGGACATATCAGTCTCGTGCGCGACCATTGAGTTGACTGCCATCCAACGGTGTTAATGACTAACTTCAACCAATCCACGAAATCGAGCAATCATTCACCATCGTCTTCAGTGATTAACTACCCCACAACAGACCAGGTCGAACTCCACTGGTCTCACAATTAGACGAAACAGCCGACCAGTGCTTCCAGGTTTTCCATGTTGGTCTAGCTTCAATGGACTCATGATTTCAACTATATAATCGAAAGTTCCTTGAAATGTAATCTTAAGTCCATAATAAAAAAATGTAATAGAAATTTGCTTTGATTCTTTGTTTTATGACATCATGAGATAAAGAGTTACATGAAAGTTGTTCATTATATCATATGTAAATATTGATTTTGGTAAGATAGTATTTGAATGTTCACAAAAAAGGATTTTAAAGTCAAACTTTGTTAATACCTTGATGATATGTTCATTTAATACGTGAACGTTTTACAAGTAGATAAACAGTTTCCTTTGACTTTATATTTGATGCATGATGGCATTTTACGTAAAGATACGAACGTTGGAAGCCGACGTATGAAATACAGTGAACAATATGATACAGGTATTCTAACAGATAGATAAGCTATAAATGTTTGTCTCACTTATCAAAATATATATCAAACAGTAAAGTATAGATGTAAAATAATACCAATATAACCGATTCAAGTTTAACTACTCAAATACAAACTAACACTATTGATGTGTAAGAGCTAATGATGCATCCCGGCACTCTTAACTGTTTCATTCTGAAATGTAAGTTGCTTATATTTTACTAATTAGTAATCAGTTTAGTGTCAGAAAAATGAAAACTTTGTCAATCTAAATTGAAAATTATTCAAAATTAAAACATGATATACGGTGCTGATTGGACAAAATAATTCCCCATTATTACAAAATTTAACTGAAAAATATTCAAATGAAACGTATCTGACAGACTAATGATATAAATATATTTGCACTTGTGTAATCTTTTATTGTTATCGTTTGCACTGTATAATCTAGCATTGAGATCCTTCTATTAAATCATCATGTTTATTTATTGCACATACATCCTAACAGATTTAATGCTTAACATGTCTTATACAATTGTACAGATTGATTGTAATTTCGTTGGAAGGAGATCTCTATGCTGAACTTTGTAATGATATAAGCCGAACATTGATTCATCCTGGAAGGAAGAAATTAGTTTCAACCATTAACTTGCAAAACTTTGTTTTTTTTTATTTCAGTGTAAATTACTATTAGAGTGAAAAATAATTAAAATCACTTAAGCTGGAATGATTACTTAGATGTTTAAACATGATCTAAGCAATTATAATAATTCATAACTACGCTTTACAGATTGATTTTAATCCACATCTCATGTGTCATGTAATAATGATAATTGACTTAAATCTATATCGAAGTTAAGTAATTATCAACACTTTAGTAATAAAAACAATAGCTTTCATCTAATATCAATCGATGAACAGAGAAAAGGGAAAAGTTGACTCTCGTCACATAACCAAACTAGTTCCACTTATTTTAAATATACTCTTATTGGGAAAAAAAACTGAATTATACATGGTAAAATATGCAAAACAATGGCTGACATATAAACACATGTGTCTGCTTCGTAAACAATTTAGAAGCATGCACTATCTCATCAAAAATCATGGTGATGAAATCGGCAAGCTTTTATAATGAAGCAGTTGAAAGAACATGAACAATGACATTTAAATTTAAGCGCGGATGACTAAATTTAAAAAAAAACAGGATTATCGAATGATAAACGTAAAATTCTTTTGGATTAAACAAAATATTATAAATAAATAGACTCAAGCCATAGTGACTAATAATGATTAACTTTTTCAAGATAAGAATTGATGATTACAAACGTTTATAGCTTTCGATAGTGTAATAAGAAGATGAAGATTATCAGAACATAGTTCTGAAAATCTTCATCTTCTTATTACACTATCGAAATTTATCAAAGGGACTAATTGCGTTGACAGCTTTGTTTGTTGTTAGCTAATGGATTACCGAAATGTTTGTTTACTTATAGTATCCATTGTAAGTATCTAAGATTTTACAAAATTTCAGAAATTATTTAAATGACATTCATTAAGAAATGGAAGATCAATTTCTTATATTCTTAAATGGTATAAATCAGTTGGCCTGCACGAGACTAAATAAACAGGAAGCCAAATTCATTAGGCTAACTATAAATTTCAAATGAATTATATATATATGTGTACATATAACTTATTAGAAGTTGCTTTAATTGTGTTTACGTGATTATTATAAAAACCAAAATAAACAACATTCGCAAGACAAAATTATTTAACTTTTTAAAGGTTGTTGACCTAGAAAAAGCTACAATAAAAAGAATGTTTGCTATATTAAGAAAGATTTTCAATTGATATTTTTTACGGACGTGAGTTTCGTCCTATTTGTGAGTCGTCAACCAGATGCACGGGGATCCCAGAATTGATGTTCACTCTCATATAGGACGAAACGCATATCCTGGATCCCACTGCTTGCTACTATCCATATTTGTTTATAATTCTTGTGACTTAAGGCGTTATCTAGGCAATACGCACAGGATGCACGTATATAAACAAGAGACTGATCAGATGCAGTCCTAAAATGTCAATGAGAAGATTTAAACAATCAATACAGAATGAATTTAATTTTTTTCACGTCTGACAATCATAAATCCAAATTAATAATCTGAAAAGTGGCCAGGTTTAAGAAAAAGTATATCGAATGTTTAATGCAAGACTATATTTTGCATAAAGTTATGTGAATTCAATGTGAAATAATAAAGTAGAGTGGGTGCTTAGTAAATCAATTGCGTGTTTAAGAGGTTGACAGTGATGTTAAACCTATAATAATAATGATAAAAGTAACGCAAAGACATGTGAATAAAAATAACAAGGGAAATGTTATTTGACTAAGAAAGACTGCATACTAGACGTAGATCGATCAGAATAGGTCATAGCCAGGATTACCAATAATTTATTGGCTCTTGGATAAACTAAGGTAAAAGAAGCCGTTGAAGATACTTCCTTTGTACACATAGCTCTGGTTTTAATCTGAATGGCTACTTTTTCTGTCTTTTAGAAGACTTTGAGTCATAATTATTTTGACAGAAAATTACAATCCCGATAAATTATCAAAAAAACTGATTTATACTGCTGGTATTACCAGTTTGCACTATATGGACTAGTACTGAGCTATTCACTATCTTTATTACATCTCTGCCTAACCATTTCGAGAGCACGAGAATTCAAATTTCTTAAATGTCGATCGAATCAGCATACCCCACAAACACCATCGGACATGTAGAAAAACATAAGTTGTAGGTTCTTTGCATTTAAAGTTCTTAAAATTGCTCTGTACAACTTTAGCATTAGCATTTATATAAATCTCTAAAACACATGATTAATTTACTAAGCACTGATCCTACTTTATTATCTCATTAAACATTCGATCGAATTTGTAATTGCACTATCATTTCTTTCACCTTATCTGACCAATATTTATTATGAGGAATAATCATATTATATCACTCAGTAAACAATAAGAATCTTATCGCTCTTATATGTATAATTAGCAAACTTATGCTTTTATTATTCTCTACAGTTCTCACTCTTTTGTTATCTAAGTTTACTAGTTATTTTCATTGTCAATCTGGTTATAATATTTCTTTTATTCCTCAAAAGTCTAACAACGACATTATCACACCACTGATGACAATAAACTGCGTACAGTTTGAATGAAAATATATTGAACATCAAAAAAAAAGAAAAAAAAAGAAAATAGAACAACAACCGGATATATCAGTTCAGTTTTTATTAAAATCTGATCATAGTTATTATGAAGTCAGTAACATGTTGACCAATTGAATATGATAACAATAACCATAATACTAGGGGGAATATTTAAATTCGTAAGATAACATTATAGACATTTTCATAAATCAATTTTACTGATTAATTATTCAAAATAACATAAACTTGTCATGTTTTAAAGATCTTTAAAAGTGTCATTATCTTGTTACTAAGTAAACTAAATTAATGAGTTAGTGAATAGAAACTGTTTAAATAAACAATTATCAATTACATTATATGTGAAAATTATATTGGAAATAATCTCAGTGATTGGAATTTAAATAAATCTAACGTTTCGTCTATCTAACTTGTCTGGACTTCTTCAGGATAATTATTTAAATTTCAATCGTCGAGATTATTTCTAACATAATTTTCAAATATAATAACTTCTCTATTTTGATGGAGTTTTGTTCTCTGAGCTGGATGGTTTGGTGGTGGAGCTT
>NC_031495.1:58478668-58499716 GCF_000237925.1 Schistosoma mansoni
AAAAAAAAAAAAAAAAAAAAGAAATAAAAAAAAAAAAAAAAAATAAAAATAAAGCAAAGAAAAACAAAAAAAAAAAAATTAAAAACTCGAGGTAAAAAAAAAAAAAAAAAAAAGAAAAAAAAAATAAAGAAATTCAAAAAAAAAAAAAAAAAAAAAAAAAAAAAAAAAAAAAAAAGAATAAAAAAAAAAAGGACAATTAGCAGAAACAGATATTGAGGGGCATAATCGATAATAAGGAGTTCACGAGCAGAACATACCCAAAAAACACATGAAGTGTCGAACGACGTAAATGTTGGACGGGTTGCGAGTCATCCAGCTCAGACAGAAAAACTTCATCAAAATCATGAACCTGAGCTTCAAATCTTCTTCAACATCTCAATAACGTCTTTATACTCGGCGCCTAATTTTTGTCAAGCTATTCATTCTAAACTTAACAAATATTCGTATAAATTTATTGTCCAATAGAATTATATAATCAAAGAAAATTATTCATTACATTATAATTTATTTTTTTATTCATTCAAAGATTTTTATTTGAAGTAGAACATCTCATTTGATGTAGAATAACATTATAATTGTTAGTATAAAGATCATTTATCTTTCTTTATCTAAGAAATTGAATGATAATTTATCAAGGATGAAATCAAAAAACAAAAAATAAAAAAATAATTTGAGTAAATAAGATCAAATGATTTGATTAATGTTAGTTAATTACTGGAACAATGATATAAACAAAAGTAACTATAATGAGATATCATAGAATTAATTTGATAATTTGCGTAAATCATTATACTGGAAATAAAAATGATAGTATAATCAACATTTACTTTACCTGGATTCAATCAAATAACTGATATTTTAAAAACATCAAAAATATTATTATCAGAATGGGTCTTCAAATGCCCTGGTACGGCGGAGAGTGGGGAGAGTTCGCTCTCCCTCTCGAAATGCTTCCACATGGCCACCTGCATACAACCACTACCAAGGAAGCCCTACTCACTGCCTTACGTGGTGAGATGCGGTGTTGTTTACGAAATTAAGAGAACGAAAACCGAATTTCCGCTGCCTTAACCGGGTTGGTCGACACGGAGGGTCCACCTAGGAGAGTTGGGAAACCATAATCCCAAATCAATGGTGCACATGGGCTCCAGTATCCTGAGAGAACAAATGGCGTAAGAATCGATCGTTGGTCACCGGCTATCATTTGACTGTATCACTTTATGATGCTACACTGCCTTGTGAATCAGATCTTTAGGTCAAAGACTCCGGGTGTAGCCCCTTAAGAAAACCACCTGATTCGGTTTGGGCACCCGGGCAGTATCACAGTTCTCACACGAATCAAATGAGATTTGTGTGGCGCATTTATATCTGGTGCCCCTTTGTACCAATATTTATGTGTTCAAATAAATAAATAAATAAGTTAATTTCTGAAACAATGATATAAAGAAAAGTAACTATAATGAAATATCATAGAATTAATTTGATAATTTTCGAAAATCATTATACTGAAACAATAACGATAGTTTAGTGAATGAGAACACCAGAGGGGAAAATCAAATACATTTAGACACAAAATTACAGAATATCTCAGTAAAATCTGACAATCATACAGTAAACAGTTAGTTTGCAAACTATCAATCAATTGTCTCAATCTTGACCGTTCCTTCTGCAAGTATCGGTCCACTGTCTCCGCTTATTATTGAACATGCATTTTCATAGCGACTGCGTTTCGTTTCCGTTCTTTCATTATCCATCTTCTACTGAAGTACATTCAAAGCCCGACCACCGTTATATACAACTTATTTAAGTAAAGCACACCACAAAGTATCATCGATTTTTTATTTACTAAGATTCACTCAAATAACTGATATTTTAAAAACAATCAAACGTATTATTGTCAGAATGGACATCATTATTATTCTCAAGTTCAAGTCTGAATAAAAATTTGGTATACATACTCTTTTCTGCTTAAATAATGTTTTTGATGGAGTTATGTTCTCTGAGATGGATTGTTTGGTCGTGGAACTTTCATCGTCCTTATGAACGACATCATCAGCACAAACTTCGGGTCGAAGTGGAGTGTTCGAATTTCTCCACATGTGGTTCACAGCTTGTCCTGTACACCTCGATGTCGATTGGTTCTTCTTGACCTTAAATCTGTCATTGTTTACTTCTATGTTTTGGTTGTATCTCCCATTGGTTTGATTTTTGTTCCTATGTTTCTGCATAATTTTCCTGATCGGTTGATAAAATTGGATTAATTTTAATGTGCTTGTTTATTGCTGATTGACCTGAGTGCCAAGCTTCTAAAAATTCTCCTGGGTTTTTTGTAATTGCCTCTATCCAAAATTTTCACATTTTTCCAGTCGAATGTGCGTCCGCAGTTGTCCACGTGCATTGATATGAGTGAAGACATGTTATGGCGTTTAACTGCTAATTGATGTTCATGCAGGCGAAGATGAAGAGGACATCCGCTTTATCCGATGTAGTGTTTGTAGCAGTTGGCACAATTTATTTGGTAGATGATGTTTGGTTTGTCTTCTTTTGTCATTCCATCCTTTGGTTTGCATAAAATTGAATGGAGGGATTTGGTTGGTTTGTGAGCAACACCTATTCTGAAGGTTTTCAGCAGTCTCGTTGTCGTTTCCGATATATCTTTTATGTATGGAAAGGTGATCCTTATGTTGATTTCTGTACTTGACTTTGTTTCTGATGATGGGTGCGGCGGGTATTTTTTGATAAAGTTGATTGGGTAGCCATTTTTTGAAAGATGGTTTTCAAGTATTCTTCTTCATTTTTTTGTGCTGTGTGTTGCAGTGTGTCCTAACCCTCTTGAACAAGGTTTGTACGCAGGTGATTTTGTGAGCTCTCGGGTTGTTGCTATCATAGCTGATGATGCTTAATTAATGTATTATTTCAATGTTTGGTTTCAAAGTAGTAAATTTCTATTATCTTAAAACTAAATTCATGATAAATAAAAAAACTATCCAAAACAGAAATGTGTGCGTGTTAAATGTACAAATATCTCAACTTACGAATAATATGAATAGGAATATATTAGCGCATTAAAGCTTCAATTAAGCTAAATATTCAACTCAACAACATTTCCAAAGATTATAATCAGTAATTAGCTCAACAGATGCAAAATTGTATAAGGGTAGAAATGCAAATTAAGTTTGAAATCAAACAATTGGAAATAAATGTTAAATGTTATTTATAAAATTACTAATAAGTAATTGATAGAAATGGGTGCTAAGAGAATCAGATAAACAGATCAAAATTAAAATTGTTGCTCTGATAATTTAAACCCTAGTTATTTTGACTGATGGATCTTTAAACTATTTGGAAATTATATATATTTAAATATATATATATATTGCCAGGTCAGTGGTCCAGATATCAAGCATTCATGAGCGAAACCGATGGTCTTGCGTTCGAGTATCGTGTGTGGATTATGGACGCGCACCGCTAAGAAGTCCCAAGCTGCGACGTAAAGGCCGTCCAGTGCTTCTATGTTTTTAATGGTGGTCTAGCCTAAATCGACTCGTGAATTTAACTGTAATTTAAATAATAATTCCATGAGGACACATCATTTATGAAAAAACATGACGTAATCGAAACATTACAATACTAAATTATGTAGTGTAAATAATAATAATAAATTATGTGTTTACGAATAAAAAGCCATGTAAAATTAATAAGTTAGCAGCAGATCTGAATGTGGATATAGTAACATAGTTAAAATGTTTTTGTTACAAAATTTAGAGGTACGTTTTAAATGGAAATTATTTTTTTATTGAAATAATACCGTTTTCCTCAACTCATAAGTAATGAACGAGACGAAAACGAAAACGAGAACTGAAATAAACTAAACATCTACAGCGTGATCAATCAAGCGGACCTTTTTACTAAAAACACTTTTTTAGATATCCAACTACGAAAGTTGGTCAGTCATTAGCAAAGAAACTTCATGGTAAACACTATACATCAACCATTACGTATCTGATTACGTTAACAAAATCCTAAAACTATCAATCATATTTATGTGACGGTAACAAAAAGCTTAAGGGCATTGGCTAGAAAAAGTGGTATTGTTCAGACCTAAACTAACATTTAAGATTTAATAGAGTAAGTTGGTTTGTAAAGCCACCATATTATCCAGAATAACTCGACGGAATATTTGAATCGAAAAAAAATATTACCGGCGTGTTGTATAATGTTGACATGTTCACCTACTTTCCTTTTTTTATCTAACCAGTTGTTTTAAGATTTAAAAAGGCTTACCATATATATCTTGGTTGAACCAGTGATTTTTTGTAGCGTAAAAATCTCAGGTAAGATAGACCAACTTACTGTTTTACGTTACATCATACAGTGCTTTTGTTAAATATGAAAACCGTATATTGAATGCGTTATTTATACATTTTTCTTGAGTTGCCCTTAACATACTTCGTTATTCTTTCAATTCTGTTTGTTATTCTGAATGCTCTCTATTTTCCCTCCTGTTCCCTTTCTTTATATCTTTCTCTTGTATGCATTTCACTTCCATTTCCCGCTACACACTACTTATATTTGTCATCATAAGTAGCGTATACCATATTATTATGACAATACAATGATTACAAAAACTGCTTTTATCCATTTATTCATAATACATCTTGTTTAAATGTTATTTACAATTAACAGAATTTCTAGAGTCTTTGTTTTGAAGCTGGAGTAACTTTTAGTTTACTACGCGGAGAATCGGTTTGAGGTCTGAACTATAACCACTCACCATGTTACCCTCTAAATACTTCTGTATCGTTCTGGTAAGTGGAAAGAATAATTTACCGTTATGTTAAGTAATTCAGTAGCTGACATATCTTGTTGATGCAACGCTTATGATAAACATGTGTGAAGAACATATATTCTCTGAAGAAGCGGCATACACTGAGTCACAAAACGTTAGAAAATCTAATTTTTATACTCATTGGGATATTACGAATATAATTAATTTATTCATGCAAGATTTTTTATTATTTAAAGGAATCTTAGTTACCGAAGTGGATTTATTTTCAGACGACGATCGTTATGCTTAAGGCAAGTGTGTACAAATAACTACCATCATAATGATTACTCATCGTTTAACGTACTTTTCATCCTGTACACCCCTAACATTATCGTTATGAGTTAAATTCTTGATTTCGAACTTTTTTCTATAATTATTTAATGCATAAAATAGGGTCATTGTGAATAGACTTGAGCCTAAACCATTAACTTGCCATACTTACAAAATTATATTCAGTGAATTAAATACCAAAAAATGTCACATTAGAGTTATGATACATACTTCAGACAGTATAGTAACTGGTAATTGTTCTTGGGCCATCTGTTAACCGAATACTGTACATATATTTTCATAAAGTAATTTTTGAAAAATTCCTAAGTTATAGTTTTTTCTCTACTGAAGTTATCTTAAAATATTAATAATTGCAGCATAAAAGAGTAAACAATCTAGATCAGAAATTTATTTCCTCAAATATATTTTTAAAGACAAATACCAAATTGCGATATGTCAACAAACATGTTTATGTGTTTGTATAGGTGGAGTAAATTGCTGCCATGTGAGTTGTTACTATTCATTCAATAGAAAAAGTGATATGCAGAATCTTTAAATGGTCGGTTTAGGACTAACATAATTTTAATGAAAGCTTGAAAATGATAAAAGTACAAAATGAACACCAGTTACTAAAAATATTCTAAAATCTATTGGATGCTTCATATTTTTTTTATTATTGTAACGTTATTTTATCCGACGACAAACGAAATATCACTTGCATTATAATCAGAGAGGGAGGGTGATTAGCAATGGAACTGAGAACGCGCGTTTTGTCCTATTTTGGACTTGTCAGCTGGATGTATTCTCATCTCAGAGTTGATGTCTACTCCAGGACTGGAAACCAGTACAGTTTGCTTCAAACGCCATCGCGTTATCCACTTAGCCACTCAGTCAAGATAACAACTAGTTTTTGCAATGTAGTAAAATTTTAGCTCACTTGAAAAATCTTTCGTCGATAAAAATAAACGGATATTGTCAGTTACGCCCTCGGTATTATTAGTGATCAACCTTAAAGGATTCAAACAAGGTCGGTAGCAGTCGAAATAAATAATCAATAACGTTTAAATGACAAATAAAACTATTATAGAAATTGCTGGTTTTTCCTCGCCTAATTTAAATGCCAATAATTAGTAACCTACGTTTTTTAACTTGCTGGTTAAAAAACGTCTTGAGTTAAATTTATGTTAGCTGCAAATGGTTCCTCTTTTATTATGTTAGAACTAATAAACAGTAGCTAAGAAGTTTTCGCTAGTTTTTCATTTCTAGCAGTTTTGAAATTTCAATTTAACATCTCAATGTAAAACAGGATCAAAACAGCTTTTAGTTAAATTAAAAATAAGTTCATTAATATTTTTTCATTTGTGATCATGGAGGTAAATCGTTACAGAAAATTCACTTCATGTAGGTGGTACTAATAACCAGTTCTGAAGATTCTATATGAAATGTTTTAAAACACTACTTCTGGTACGAAGACTACGCTGAAGTATTGTCTATAATTAACAATTTTGACCAACTCGATAATACGGGTTATAATACTTTAGTTACCGTAATCGAATTAATTTCTAGATATCTTGATTATACGCTTGATCATTTGTTTCACATTACTTCGTGAAGATCAAAATTATAAAAAAAATGGATACACGTCTTTATTACTGCATAGTTCATTCGGTCTCTATACACCATTTTATATTTAGAAAACATCTTACTGTATATCAGTGTGGGGTTGTGGATATTGTTAGGTTGTTAATTAAGATCATGAATCGATGAATGCTAGATCACCATTGAAAACCTGGAAGCACTGGATAGTCGTTTCATCCTAGTATAGGTTATACTACATAGTTAGAGAAACAAATCATGTTTTGCGCTTAATTTATTTGATGAAACTGACACTATTTTATTTACTGTACAACAATTGGAGTATTAGTGGAGTAACTGAAGCTTTAATGTTTTAACTAACACTGAGCATTTATTTAAACTACGGTTAAATGAAATGTGAGCATACACGGACTTTTTAATCAGAATTTTATTGAGCAGCTCATATAATGAACACTCCGTTTTGAGTTAATAACTGTTTAACACTAATATAAAAAACTTTGATTTGGATTATATTCCGTTTTATGGTTTCTAAACATTTTAAAACGCTTTATCATCCCATTCATTGTGTCATTTGTTCAGGAAAAGTGTTTTACAGAATCCTTACTTGAGAATATCAGTGTCTTAAGGTAAGACATCTCGAATATCCAGTGATTTCTTGTTACTTAAATAATTGAGGTTTAAATGTAGTACAGAATAAAGTAGTTCAGTGTGCTGAATAATAATTTTTTTAATGTTTGAGAAAGTGATACTATCTTTATGTTATAAAATTGTTGCAAAGATCAGATCTCACATATATGGATCATGAATAGTTGTGCTCATAGGTAAACAATAGTTTAAAAGAATAGTAATACGTAAACTATGTTTTTAATAAACGTTTAAGATACATTATAAAAAAGTAGTAATTTTTAGTTTACGAGAAACTTACAATGCACAAATACATACTGGTTATCCATAGAATGTAGTATAATATCCAAATCTGGTTCCACATATCTTCAACTATATATATATCCAGGTGGATAACAAATATCAATTGGATACTTGCATCCTATTAAGCATGTAATCAGTTATTTTGGACGAAAATAATGCACATATCATCAAAATTATCCTAAGACTATGTGTAAACTTGTATGAAAATTTATTAAAACATGCAACATTTGAACGTGAAGATTTAAACAGTTTACATAGCTAATTAAACAACGTTTGTAATATAATGTATTCCAATCATTTGGTCTTGTTTGATTTCATTCTGACTGACCAGTTATTCGTTTTGTTATGTAAAAAATCCACCAAGACACTTATTAAACATTAAGGATCTGTATATAAAAATGTTGTCTTAGATCACAAGGTGTTTTGAAGTATTACAAATGAAATGAAGTTCAATTATTCTCAGTTTTTACAATAATAAACAACTCTGAAATATAAGTTTCAAACTTCTTAATGAATTGACAAAAACATGTAGATTATGCAATCCACTGGATGATAAAGATATATCTTTCTTTATTAAGTAATTCTTAACAAATTTAATACATCTTAGACTAAACTATTTTATGATTTCAATTAATTGAATAAAAAGAATTAGTTTTAAAGTAATGATTTTATGGAATTCTGATTGGTTAATCTTTCTTGAACCTGATTGGTCAATTATATTGGACTATGATTGGTCACTAAGTATTGTATACATTGGTTTCATTAAAACTATTGATGAAATGTGCGTATTTACACGAATTGCGTCATTAGTACTCATAAACATTGTTTTAATTCAAAAGCAATCTTTATTATAGAACAAACACTTATGGAAAGCATTTTTATAACACATAAGTATCAAAGGACGAATTATTCTGGTTTGTATATAACCAAAATGCTCAGCCAAAGTTGAAAAACAAAATTTCAGAATTGTTCTATCTCAAAACAAAGTATATTCGATTTAAACATGTTTCAATTAAGCTGTCATAAAATTTGTAAAGCTAACAAGTTTACAGTGTATTGAATCAAAGGACATTGTCAAAATTCAGGTTCTCAATTTAGTAGGTACAACTAAGCATAAAACAATATATAAATTAATCCCCTTAAAAACTGTACAAAAACGTACTATTTTAAATCGATGAGGAAGAGGACATTAAAACAGTAATAAGTGCAATGTCTAAAGAGATAAAGATTTTTGATTACTATATGAAGCTTTTGGAGATACTTAAGTTATTACAAGCATTCTGGACGAGAAATTCTCAAATAATCATTGAAAACCAAAAAACATTGGAAAGGAGCTTCGTTTTAGTATGAAACTCCTCAAAAATGAAAGTCTACGACCTCAGCATAAAGAATCAAGCTCGAGACTATCGGTTCCGTGAGCGAAATCCTAACCTTATAACTCTTGCGCTGATATCCAGTGTTTAAACGCTTAAACTTAGTTAACTCGTAATATCACTAAACCAGTGAATACCGGTTCAGTGGTTAGGGGGTTGAGAGTTTGCGTGTAAAACCGAAAGTTTAGAGCTCGGTTTTCTGTGCTGGGATTGCTGATGAGTAGTTTTGTGGAGTCTTTTGCCAGAACGAAACAGCTTTTCAATGTTTCCTCGTTTTCAATAGTTGTTTAAGGAATTTTAGTCCGAGTTGTCAACTAAAAAATCTTTTAGTTAACCCTTAAATAACTAAATAGCCATATCCATAAATCGATTCCATTTACAACTTCACGAAAATTCCCAGCATTTGCTTTACACTTCATTAGTTACAAACTAATGCACCTAGTGACTTTTACAGGTTTTTGTAGTGAAAGCAACTCTAACCACAATCATGGGTATTATATGTCATAAATTTGTTTGGTTCAAAAAAGACTAATTCAGTTAAGATAGATTTTTTACCGTTCTTGCATGGTCATCAGCCACCTGGTTTTAATTACGTTAACTGGAACGACTATTGAGATGCAAGTAAATATAGAAGCGTTTCATTATTATGAATTTAACTAGTTTATTCATTGAAAATACGAATCATTGATAAACAATAGATCTTCTAGTCGGGTTGTCTGAACTCATTTATCTAAAACTATGTTTACCCTATCAATTTGTTAACAGTTGTTCATTTTAAATGATGAAAAACTAACGTGGTAATAATAATTATAACTACTGAGAGTACAATTATATCATTTGATCAATTAGTTAAAAGTGTATTAAAACTGCATATCCACTTCCTAAAAATAGAAGTTTACATTTTGCTTATAACCGAACCGATAAAAATTTACGTATTATTAAATGAGTACAATAAAATCACAACACTATTTAGTTCTAACTTCAATGGTAGATAAAGAGATAAGAGTGTTTCTGAATCGAAATAGAGTTCGTTTGTGTTACGTTAGTTCATAACCGAAAATTGCTATCAACTTATGTTTTGTTCACTATAAAAATAATCTCGTTCTCCATGAATCGTCTTATAACAAAATAATGTTCCACATGAATTGCATTGATGTCATTCGATTGGTTGGAATGATAAGATTCGTGTGACCGATTAATGACCTCTAACAAAACATAAATAAGTAATGTTTCAAGTGGTTGGATATTAGATCACGGAATAGTTTATAATCGAATGAGAATTCACACAGTTATGTGAAGGATATTTGATGCGAAATAAACACGGATAAAATCTTAAAAAACACATGATTATAGGTAGTTGGAGTTTTACACTTAATGATCAATCAATCGTTAATGTCTCAATCCCACAGGAGGTCAGTTGTGGCTGGAATCGCTCAGCGTCGAGATACCTCATAAAGTTGGGTGACAAGGACTTGATTTCTATGGGGAATATCAGTTCACTTAAGATTAGGTTTTGATCAGCACTAAAAGACTAGATAAATAGAAAATTGGTTACTACTAAGTGATCAGTTATTAGTAAGACAAATTTTATGCCATAAGTTACTCACTATCTTAAAACATTACGGCCTGATTTTTAAGCTTAATTAATATTCATTAAATCGAAAATTTGTTGACGATTTAATATTTACTTCTTTATGAAAGCCATATACATGATTAAAAAATTCCTTATCTCCACAGTAGTGATTATTTTTTTAAAATTCTTTCTAACTAAGCCTCTCCACACTTGTCTACCAATGTGTTGTAAAAGCTGATAGACATTTAAATGTCTGGAATCGCAAAATCTTATGAAGAGTATTGAGTATGTGTGTGTGTGTATGAATTTCGAAATCTGAGAAAACCATATGGTATTATTCTGAATATTAAATTTCACATTTTTGGTTCAAAGAGAAACACGACATCAAGACAATAAAGCAAAAAATTATTTCCATGCCAACACTTTCTGTAGAATATGACTACTAATAAGTGAAAGCGAAAGAATTGTTAAGCTAAATAAGTAAGACTTTACTAAACATTCTCCAAGTGTTCTTGATAAGAAGTTAGCAAATTGAATTTATCCAGTAATTATTATATCTCGACTAGTATAAATCGTTTAATTAAATTTTATAAGACTTAAACGTTAAATTATGCATTGAAAATATCTTTCTATATTCTAACAACTAACCAGTAAACAGTACATAGTCTTTTTTTATCTGTTTCCTATGATCAGTCTAAGTGTAGTGAACGAGAACATCAATGGGGACAACCGAATGTATTAGAATACAAAATTACAGAATATCTTAATCAGAAATGAGTACCATACAATAAATTCTTTAATTTGCAAAATGTAATTCGATAGTCTCAAACTTCATAGATCCTTCTTTACCATACCAATCGTTCTCTGTTCTCATTCTCTTTTCTTCGATCTTCTTAACCTCCTGCCTACAGACATTTCACATTCGTTTGATGATACATATTACTTATAACTGTTGACATCAGTAGCACACACCGCAATAGTACTCATTATCCAATATGTTACTATTCATTTTTATTTTGGATAAACAAAACAGAAGTCTATCAAGAAATGTCTTTTCTCAATACTTCTTTTACCTTAAGACAATATTAGATTTAAGTAGTATTCATCATGTCAAGAGTGCGATATCCCGTGGAGAATTATGAATGGTTAAATCTGAGGACTATTTATGGACCAATGTGGTATTTACATTTCCTATTGTATAATTGTTAAGTAACTAAACTATTCGTATTCGTGTTCCTCTTATCATAAGTTTCATTTTGACATATGAACTATTATTATACGATTTACCATTCTTGAGTTATTCCTAGTCCATTAAATACTGTTCCTCACATTCACAGACACATTTGGCCAAATCTTGTACAAATGTTATTTTATATTCTATGGTACGATGTGGTCTGTTTGTTTGGTATATAAACCCAGTATGTTTGGGAATAATGATTCATATTTCAGAGGGTGTTATTGGTGTTCTGGACTTAACTGGCCAGGCTAGACAGATAGCAGGACTGATAAGTACTCAAGACTGCTCATACGGTTTTTTGTGTATCATTGCTCTGATCGATAATTCACTCCACTCTAATTGGCAGTCTCATAACGTCATATATATCAACTGAGCAAGAACGCTTTCATTCAGTCGATATAACAAAGAGGTAGGAATTATTCGGTAAAACTACACTTTACATTTTAGGGTTTCGTGCTAGTTGACATTCATTAGTAGAGGGTAACTTTAAACTTGATCATCATTTTGAAACTAATGAATTGTAAATACTACTCATATATAAGATGAAAATTATTTCCATTACACATAATAGTAGAGTGATTAGTCAATTACTCGTTATTACAAATGACTATATAATACTTATAACAAATTCGTATATTCATTCCCATATAAAACTTCATTTCAGTTATAAATATACAACCATATTTATATCCCAAAATCGGATCAACCTAAATTGATCATTCATTGGAAAATAGATTTCAAAAAGAAACTCTAAAGTTATTTTGTTAGATCTAAAATAAAATGATACAATTAGATGAATTATGTTATAAATGATCGTAAAGTATTTCAAAATTAGGTTGTTATTATAGTTTAAAGGACGAAATTGGTTGGAAAATAAACTTTATTTTATTTTTTTTATTTAAATTAAATTTTAATTAGCTTCAATTGGATTCAAAATAAAAGGGGTTAAAGTAAGAAAGATTAGTTCAGTGAAGAGTTCCCTTCATAGGGAATTCACTTTCAAAGCTGTACAATCTCAAATATACATACCTATATTTTTAAATGATAATAATAACAATAATAGGTATAATAAAATTCTGTTAAACATGTTAACAGTGAGGTAGAATGAACAAAGGTGTTAAAACGTTATTTTAATTATCAAGGCAACTAATAATAGTTTTATTGTTAACGGCCCAAATATTCATCATTAAGATAGATAGTGAAATTATAATTGGGAAAGGATGCATTAGAACAATAAGATGAAGTGTTGAATGTAATGTAATGAATGTAATCAAAAAGAACATAGAGGTAGAAATAAACCAGTTTCGAGCAAAAGGTTTATTGAGAAGATAGAAGGGAAAGGAAATGGATATGAAGAGAGGAAAGTACGAAGAAAGAAAATTGAGATATTAAGACCTTGGCAGAGGAAAAAGCTGCATCAATTTCTTATGGACACATAATTCTGGTTTCTTCAGATGCATAGCTCTTGCTTCGGTAATGTTAAGATCCAATATAAAATTGCCTTTGGCAGCCTTCCGCTTACCATGTAGATGACTATGAACGCAGAATTCGCCTTGATTCAATGAACTGTTTTCACAAGGTGTTCAATAATTGACCCGTTTGCGCTTCTTTTCGCCAAAACAGGTAATGTTCCTAAATTCTTCTGGATAACGTAAGTATCGAATGACCTAAATATCTGGTATCGTATGAGCAGGTTTACCTAGTTATTCAGAGAAGATAATTTATCCTTAAGGTTATTCATGAAAACTGATCGGCTGTAGAACAGTGTTCACTTAGCTTCGGCATGGTTTTTAGAGAATCAAATTTCTTTCTTTTTTAGGATGTCAGTAACCTTATCACTTTTAAAATCACTGTTCATGTAAAGTGTTTTCTTTCTAAATGAGGTTACCTTCAATTAATACATTTCGTTACATAGAAACCATTTAAAATGGATTGATTTTTTGTAAAATTCTTATCATTTAGTTATCTTTTTTAAACTAGTTGTTGGTATAGTGGTAGCTTCAGCTACCAAGTTTAAACACTTGATTTTCCAAGCCTATTCATTTGGAAAATGAGATATAATTGAAATTACTCCTTTATGTATGTAGACTGATTAATATGTGCGATGAAACATTTTATTTCGTTAATCAAACGTTTTGCAACATGCTCCATCAAATAACTATATATCAAACCTAGTAAATTGCTCATTTCCCCCCAATTATATATGCTTATAAATATTCCTAATTCGCTCCCCTAATGGGAACCAATAAAATCAGGGTCCTAGAAGAATTTAATAGTTTTATAAATATGAATATGCTACACAACACTATCAAATGGAATTATTTTTGGTACTGCAATTTTGTCAGCTCTGGTTCCAAAAATGTTTCAAAATTAGTCTGCTTTAAAACCAAAGTAAAAATGATTAGGTAACGATATATCTAAAGGTTATTTCACGGTTGTCGTATAACATTCGGTTAATTATTAGTCTTGTAAGGAATAATATGAAGAGACATGATAATCACAATAAAGTAATTTAACTCTTTGTTACAAAATACGTTTTTTCTAAAATAACATCCAAATAAACGGATGATATCTTTCATATCCAACATAGTCACTGATAGGTAGTCTAACGGAGATACTGAGACAAATTAATACTTTATCCAAATGTTCATGAAGCAATTTAGGATCGAAACCTTAGGCTGATGGAACAATTTTGTGACTTTTTAAAACTGCCTAAGAAGTGTACAGTATTTTGTATTCAAATATAAAAATCTAGTTGATATCAATGAGTAAAGCAAAAACAGAGCATATTTATTTTTAGTACAGTGTTCATTTTTCACTCCATGAATATTCAATGTGTCTGCTATTAAAGGAGCCATAAACGAAGAAAATATACTAACTTTCGACGTATCCTATAAGCAACCTGAAATTAACACGTGAATTAGATAAGTAGGGGAAACAAATGTTAGAAAATCTAACATGCTCATACTTATAAAGCCATAATAGGATATCGTCTTCCAATTATATTTAGGACGGATGGTGGATATGCTCAGTGTATATTCGGACATATGAATAGGCAAACAGACAAATGAACATAGAGACAACCATACGTACAAAATAGTCTATGTTTTCATCGTTTAAAGCATGAGTCAATTGAAGCTAGACCACCAAAGAAAACCTGGAAGCACTGTATGGCCGTTTCGTCCAAGTATGGGACTCCTCAGCAGTGTTAAGGTTAACCGATGAGCAATTGTATAAAACATTACTAAGATCGAAACTTGCAATAATAACTTGTATTTTGTGACAGATTTTCATAAACTTACAAAACATACTAAAAATACATTGCAATTAATGTATTTAATGTAAACTGCATTGAAAATGAAAGAAATGTAAGATGTACACCATAGAATAGAATATCTAAATCCTCATTTCTTGCTTCATAATATTTTATTTGAAATATATAGACTACTTATTTTTCTTATCTTAATACGAATTAATTAAATAATAATTCTATATATGCAGATGTTAAGACAGTATTCATTTAATAATATTAATTCAATTAAAGTGACTGACCATTAGATTAACATTGAACCTAAACATTCAGAAAAGTACATATACATATATATAATAATGAATAGAAGAGTTTAAAAGCATATGCATAGTAATTATTAGTTAGCCTATACAGTAAATAATATACAACATTATACATTATAATCTAATCTATTAACTAAGTGTTTGATCATTGTTATTATTATTTTTCTTTCTAATTAAAATTTATTTCTCATATGTTTATCATTATTATATAATTTAATAGAATATATAATATATATATTGACCTAAATCTAATCATACTACTTTCTTACATAGATACTTTTCTCACACTTGTGTAAGATATAAACACCCCCCCCCAAATCAACTGCCCATTGGGATGGAGAATAGCTGAGCAAAGTGGGAGAAAAAAAGATACTTTCTTTTTATATACTTGTTAATTGTATTTTTCTTTTTTTTTAAAAATTTCATTATTATTATTTACTGACCTTATTTTATTTTTGAAACTATAAATCATACAGTAAGTATTTTTCATCATCACTAATATTCTTTCTGAATGTAAAATAAGATTTAAATGAAGAATATTCTCTTCGATGAATTCTCTCTTCAGGTTCTACAATTATATATATATATGGAAATTAATAATCCGAAAAATGGCCAGGTTGAAGGCAAAGTATCGTTTAAAGCATGTAAATTTAAGATTGCCAAACCACAATAGAACGAAACGGCCATCCAGTGCTTCCAGGTTTTCCATGGTGGTCTAACTTCAATTGACTAATGATTTGAACTATATAAAATTACTAAAATCTCCACAAAATCCTTTGAGATAGAACAAAATTGTTATTGTCGACAAGACTCACATAAAATGTTACCTTGAATCTGTGTATATGTTAAGTGAAAATTTAAGATCTGTGATCAGAATAAATATGGATCAGATAGGGTGACAGAGGTATGATAGTGCAATTTACAATTCGATCAAAAGAATTTATCGAAAAGAATATTCTTCATTCAAATATTAGTCTTTTAGTATGATGGGGATATTTAAATGAGTAAAATAATATAAATAAATATAAATTTTGACAATAACCAATTATTTTAGCATTGAATCTAATTTATTCTTTCATATCAGTGTTATATCCTGAAGAAAATTATGGGTGGTAACTTTTGAGAACTATTTATGGATCAATATATGTATATTTCCAATTGTCTAATTGTTAGGTAACTTAACTACTCATATTCATATTTCCTTTATTATGAGCTTTATTTTGACCCATAAACTATTGTTAGACGATTTGCCGTCCTTGAGTTATCCTCAGTCTATTAATTACTATTCCTCACATTCACGGCTACATTTGACCAAATCTTGTTCAAGTTTTATTTCCTATTTTATGGTACAATGTGGTCTGTATGTATGGTATATAAACTCAGTATGGTTGAAATAAATGAGGCTGCTATTGGTTTTCTGGACTTAACTAGCTGGGATAAGCAGGTATCAGGACCGATATGTGCTCTAGACTGCTCCCACGGGTTTTGTGTGTCATTGGTCCGACTGATAATTCACTGCTCTCTAATAGGTGGGTACAAGATATAACAATTGTCGACACAGATTATAACGATCAGATAAGAAAAGATTTGTTTTAATTTGAGATATTTATAGACTGAGATATTCAAAAATTACTATGGCTCAATTTCAAAAATGATAACTGAATAAATTTGAATGTGATTCTTGTAATTAATATCTGTATGATTGAACAGAATAAAAAGCAAATATGTAACAAACATTTATTACTCGCTAAGACATACTACTTTTACATTGCGAAAAATGTGATATAATTGCTTTCTTCAAAAAAAAACGAAATCACATAATTTACTTAATCTTGATGAAATGGAAGAAATATCTCAATTTTACAAACTAAAATTCACAAAAAAATAATATGCTAGAAACTATTTTTAAAATCGATTGAAAGAGCTTCCACGTTTTCCATGGTGGTGGTCTACCTCCACTTGACTCATAATTGCAACTAGTAAAATTTCTATATCACAAAATGTTATACTTACAATACAAATCGTTAATCAGTATATTTCCAGCTCAATGAAATGACATAAACAAAGATGGATAGTGTCTAGAAGTAGAATCCGGGACTCGCGTTTCCACTGCTAACTACTATCCATCTTTGCTTATAATGCTTGTGAATTAAGGCTATATCGAAGCAATACGCAGAGTATGCACATATGTCAATAAGTGACTGGTCAATTGCATTCCTAAACATCAATGGGGAGATTCAAACAAACAATACCAAGTGAAATGACATAAAGTATGGAAATGTGAACAATGTGTAATAACCAAGCAAAGATAAAATGGCATTTTAATACTTACTATGTGAACCCTTAACCCAAAAAGATTATTTTATTATAAATTAATTGTAAATTTCTAAAATACTGAAATCATAAATTGGAAAATATATCTACGCTATGAAGCATTTGAGATAAATAAATAAACAGAACTGACTGTTTAATTTAGAGGTTTAATAGTTGTAGCGATGTTACAAGAAACGGCGAGACTATAAATTATGGACGACTTGTAAAAGAATCTTAAATGACTGTGAGAAATATTAGCCGATCAGTAAACAGTCAGTATGGAGTAAAATACGTTATAAAAACCAAAAAATTAAAGTGGATACATTTCTTTTACATGGTCCGAAAACTTGTCAAAGTTAAAAAGTGGTTCAAAGGTTCTAAAATCATAATGCATAAGGTAGAGGAACTCATCCATATGGCTTCCATAATAGTCGGTTTCCGGAACCATGATAAGGTCGCAAAACCTCTGTCAGCCTCGACCACATAGCTTCAGTATTGTTTGTGTGTACTCCGTTTGTGTAAGTTTGTCATTTTTATTACACATATATCCCTACAATAACCATTCAACTGAACAGCCGAAGCTTCAGTAACATCTGCGAATATTGCAGCCAATGTTACTGGTGCTTTTACTATACAGTTCGTAGCAATTATTATAATCCCCCTTAATCTCAATCTGGATTGAGTGATTAAGGTTCCTATTACAACAAACATCTTCGTCCAACACATATTATATCGAAGGACGACATCACAGTAGTCTTCACAAGGTCTACAAGTTATTTGATTACCTCAATTACAAATAAAGGAACTCCTTAGTAGTCACATTTATTTTAGCTGCCTAATTGTCACGTCCTCTCTAAAATCCACTGTGAACCGACTGTACATGAGCATCAGTTGTTGAAATTGGAGTCATGACCTTAAAATCACTCAAACGCTTCTGATTGGCTCGCACATAAATTATAGTCTCGCCCAAGAAACATTCGAAAGTGATGTTTCTTTACTCAACATTCTTAAAAATTCAGAGCTTTATATTGAAAGTCTTGTCTGTTAATTTTGTAATTAATTCAAATAATCTGTATTCATAAATGTTTTTCATCAGTTTGTAACATTGTTATTTAAAACATTATTATTTGACTGTTAAACATTTGTATCGTATATGATCCTGATGAGAAACCAATCAAAAAGATACTGTAGCTATATTCGTCAAATCTGAATGGCTATTGTCAAATGAAGAGGGCTAACTTTGTCAAGAGCATTATATTCTATAAATAATGTTTGGAAATAAACATTGACACTTACAATGAAATATAAAATATTTAACTTCAAAGTTCATGACTTTCTTTATCCTATCGATATTTAATTCAAACCTTTATACAATTTTATCCATCATTTTCGATTCACTTTTCAATTTTATTTGATTTTTACAAAACCTGATCTATAAAACCATTCGACTTTAAAATTCTAGAGGAGGAGAGATGATCATATTCTTTGAAGGATGGACTATATATAGATTATGACTGCCCCTTTGCATCGTTGTAATGCATGTGAAACATGTAGTACCTTAACAAATTTTTGACTAGAACATTCCAAACAATCTAATATAACATATCAATCCTCTACATTTATTATTGCTACTTATATCAAACTGACCACTGCAGTAAACTGGTAAGAATACTGTAATTATTATTTTCAGAATATATATAATTATTATTAATGGGATTTTAGGGAGCTCCGAGATTCTTGAAACTTGTTATTTGTTTAGTCAAAAATAAGAATCGAATTGTAAATTGTTTTATACATTCTTTGTTAACATTTCCATGGCACATTGATTGGTCAATACATTGTCGGCATATTTTTGTATTTTCACAAGATTTCTTGCAGAGGTGTTGACAACTCTCAACAGTCTTAAATATTGATATTTTGGAAAAAATGTTTCGTATTTATAAAGAATATGAACCGAGATTGATCATTAACACAGCACTTCCAAATAAGCATCTAAAATACCATTATATACTTATTGAGATATTAAAACTGTATCCTTGTTTTTATCATAAACAATATAGAATAGTCATTTTTAGTGTAAAACGTTCTCTCAGTATATGACCATATAAGTAGTATCAAAATATACATTGGATACAATCAAAAAAGAAACTAAGAATGTCAATATATTCAACAAACAACTTAATCTATTCTTATTTACTTATCATTAAAAAAAAGGAATCCCATTGAAAATATCTTTATCAGTTGAATTATTTGTAACAAAAAAAATATATAACGTTTTGTAATTAAATAAGTAAAAGTATTCAAAATCCACTTAACACCAATAAACTTTTTAACAATACAAATGTAACTACTTCAAAATTATCACATGGCATTGAATAACTGATTCAAATGAATGTTTAAAATATATATATTATTCAGATTTAACGAAGAGTATATTCTCTGATGATGATGATGATGATGATGACGATAACAATAGTAATAATAACTGGTAGAAAGTACCATAAGTCAGTATATGGCATAATTCTTGTAAAGCAGACCGAAAGTTCAGAGGAAGAATGTTCTATATGAACAAAATTAACAATCAACAAAATTGGTAAATGATTATTTTCAGAAGGGGTTTTGTGGAGATTTTAGTAATTTTATAGATTTGAGATCATGAGTCAATTGAAGCTAGACCACCTTGGAAAACCTGGAACCACTGGACGGCCGTTTCATCCTATTATGGGACTCCTCAGCAGCGCGCATCCACGGTCCCACTACGCGAGATTCAAGCCCAGGACCTATCAGTCTCGAGCATGAGTCCTTAAACGATAGACCACTGAGCCGGTATCCAACAGTGTTAATGTCTAACTTCAACCAATCCACGAAACTGAGCAAACATTCACCAATATCATCAGTGGGTTGATATCCCCCAACAAACCTAGTTGAACTCCACTGGTTACTGCTTCTCACTAAAACTCCGGGAAATACCTCATGGCGCGAGACTGGTAGGTCCTGGGTCCGAATCTCACGAGGCGTGATCGTGGATGCGCACTGCTGAGGAGTCCCATAATAGGACGAAATGGCCGTCCAGTGCCCTCAGGTTTTCCATGATAGTCTAGCTTCAATTGACTCAGGATCTCAACTATATACCATATTTATTTGAATGAATTTTACAATCAGTTATTTTTCCCAATGATACTTTGTTAAATTTAAATTATTTCCCTAGAAAGTGATAATTGAGATCACTAAGAACGTCATTTTAATATTAAGCGACGTCAATAGTGGCTGACATTAGAATCTAGGACAAGGGTTTCGTCTCCCAAAAGACTCATCAGCTGAATGTACCCACATTCCTGAGTTGATGTTCACATTGATA
>NC_031495.1:58499916-58648539 GCF_000237925.1 Schistosoma mansoni
TCAGCTTGTATGTGTTTAGGTTCTGCAGCTTTCCCACTGTTGATTTGTGTGACGGCCATGCTGACTTGTTCGATCGTTGGTAGACTAACATCTATAGGAAGGTCTGTGAGTCTTGCTTCGATGACCGGTGGATTCATTGGGGTTGGTCTATTCAACAGTCCCTCGAAGTATCCTATCGATCTTTTCCTCTGTTCTGGCATCTTAGTGATTGTCTTTTCTCCTTTGTTCCTGACTGATTGATCTGGTTAACTATACTTCTCTACCAGTTTCTTCGTTGTACCATATAGTTGTTTCATATTTCCTTCTCTTGCAGATCTTTCCACCATTGTTGTTAGCTATTCCAGGTATTTCTGCATGTCAGCCCTAATGCACTTCTTCGCTTCCTTGTTTGCTTCCGCGTAGTCTGCTTGTGGCTTGACTTTCTCTGCACGTGTTCGACTGTTGTTAATTGCTGTCCTCTTATTCTTCCCTTCTGAATCTTGTCCAGGGTTCCCATAGAGATCCATTCCTTATGATGATGCCTCTTGCAACTCATAACCTCCTGACACATTGAAGGTAATGCTTCTTTGATCCCTTTCCAGCTGTCCTCCATAGTAGTTTCTTATTCTTTCAGTAGATTCTGTAAGGCTTGGAACCTGTTGTTGAGAGTTATCTTGAATTCGTTGAGCTTGTTAGTATCTCGAAGGAAGATTGCATTGAACCTTTGTACTTCTGTTTCAAAAGCTGCTCAGTGCTTCAATTGACTCAGGATCTCAACTATATACCATATTTATTTGAATGAATTTTACAATCAGTTATTTTTCCCAATGATACTTTGTTAAATTTAAATTATTTCCCTAGAAAGTGATAATTGAGATCACTAAGAACGTCATTTTAATATTAAGCGACGTCAATAGTGGCTGACATTAGAATCTAGGACAAGGGTTTCGTCTCCCAAAAGACTCATCAGCTGAATGTACCCACATTCCTGAGTTGATGTTCACATTGATATTTGAATACAGTACCTTTGGTCTCAAGTTTCACTGCGTTATTCAAATAGATACTGATTCTAGACAGACATTGATCAATTGAAGTCTTAAACATCAGCGAAAAGATTCAAACAATTAATACAAATGAATAAAAATTCACCCCATTCCACATACCAGTGGTTATCTGAACTGGATAGGTAAACGGTTGACGGGATGACGTTTGAAGCGAGAGGTACTGGATTCACTTTCTGAAGTGAACATCAAATTTAGGATGTAAGTGCATTCAGCTGACTACTCCCAAATAAAACAAACCATATATCCTGAATTTCACCGCTAACCACCTTTTACTCTACCTAGAAACAAATGTATTTAGATTGCAGAGGCCTAAAATCTTATTACTTTTGGTCTTATGATAGTGTGTCAACGTGACATCCGAAAGCTGTTTATGACTATAATTTTACATATTGAATAATGCTGCCAATTTTCTAAACTATGAAACTCAGTGATCTCTGAAATTTTCAACGAAATGACAACTGTTATCGTAATGTTCGTCATTTTTATCAACTTTACAAAACTATAACAATTAATAGAATTTCTATACTATTGCAAGTCATCATCTCAACGTTTATTAATCATTTTCAAATAAAAGCTTTATCTATGTGTTTAGTTAAAGCTACTTATATCCACAGGTAAAAATGTGATTCAAACTGAACCAAACGTTTACATGTATTTCGTCTGTTCATCATTTAACTACTTCATAGTATATTATATTGGTAATAGTTTTGGCAAACTTGAATTTAAAAAGAAGGAATACAAGTTAGATTGAAAACGAGTCATACTTATAGTTGAATGTTGTAGTGATACCTAAATAAATAATAATACGACCGGGTATTTTTTGTTACTTACTTATGCCTGTTACCCCTCGTGGAGGAGCATAGGCCGCCCACCAGTTCTGGTTAGCGTTTCTTCAGCGAGTTAGTTTTCTACATGATGGGGCCGCTAACCCCATGCACAACCCTCCTCCTTTACCCGGGCTTGGGACCGGCAGTAACTCTATAAGAGCTACAGGCGGAGTTGGGTATTTTTTGCAGCTATTTCAAATATCTTAGCTCAGGAACTTAGTTTAATAAGCAAATGGTTAAAAATGGTGATAGTAATGCATTATTTTACAGAATTATTTCTGTATACTTTTGATATTTTTCTCATGTTAAATGTAGCGCATATCGAATTTCAGTTTTAAAAAAAACGAATTAAAAATAGTATAACTTTAGTTATATACACGTATGTTTGGTGTTTCTGGGACATATTCATCGCTACGTTTGACTAAAAAAATTGAATTGGTGTTTCGGTATAGAATATGAGAAATGCTACCATAGTAACAAATACACTAGTCATGTTGTAAGCAAAATAGGAACCTACAATATAATTGTCGGAATTATTGTAAAACGTTTTATATGTAATATGTAACTAATGTTAAACATCTACATATCACCTTTGAAGTAACTTGGATTTATCTTATTATAATACTAGCTGGTACATTTAATCCTGCGATTTTGCAAACTTTTTGTCAAAAACAGTTGTACATATCCCGGTTAAATATACTTATTTAACTGTTATGAGCTATAAATAGCCAACATACTTTCTATCTGGGTCCAATTCAACTGTTATGGAATGTAATTACTTGTTTGAACCACCCTCTGAGGCGCTAAACAAATAGCTGATTCTTGTCTATCTTAAGTGTTCCTAAATTTTAAAAAAACATTTTGTCTCTCTAATAATAATCCACATTCTCAGTAATGTTTGATCTTTAAGATACTGTACTTTAATCGTAAAGTTATATAATATTTATTCTAAATAACAATGATTATCTATAACAATCTTCCTTAAAATATACTTTTTCACATTTTTAAATTAATTTTCCTCAAACACCATACCATTTCAAATTGTTCAAATGAAATACAAGATTAAGAGCTTCAGTCTCTATCAGGACTTTTTACATCATCAAAATTTTGTTAATTATCTTCTTCAGAACAGGAAATCCTATAGTTCGATTTTTCTTGATCTCATAAGTGATAAATGCCTGTATAACCAGTTGTATTCAGATATCTAATATGACATTTTAAGTTCACATAATGCGCAAACTAGGTGCATAGTTCTAAAAGGATCAAAAAAATTTTATTCATTATTTACCTATCATGAAGGTTTGGTTCTTACATGAAAAGCTGACAGCCAATGACTTACGTTTTGGAACAAACTCAAATCATCGAAATAGACGAGATAGAATACGGTTAAATGCACCACAGTCACTAATGAGTATTAAGTAAATAAAAATTCAATGTATTACTACCTTTTTATTTTGTGAACAACAATAAAATACATTTATCCGTTTTAATTGGTTATTTTATTTGGATATACCTTGAAACAGTAGTCTGCTTAACACAATCAATACAACAATACGTGTATGTATTAAATATTTTTTTCCATGAGAGTTCTGACATATTTGGCTTTTGACTATTCACCACAATGCGTAATTTTATCCACAAGTATAGTCTAAGATTATAATGTTTGTACATTAGGTCTATATTAACGTACATATTATACTTTTCGTACTACATTTTCACCATGTTTCATGTGAAATTCGAACACATATCAGGACTCAGTAGCTGAGTGGATAACGTGATGGCGTTTGAAGTGAACGGTACTGAGTTCTAGTCCCACAGTGAACATCAACTCTGAGATGCAGGTACATCCAGCCGACGAGTCCCAAATATGACGAAACGCGCGTCCTGGATTCCACTGCTAGCCACTATCCATCTTTGCTTAAAATGCTTGTGAATAAAGGCTATATCGAGGCAATACGCACAGTATGCTCATATGTCCAATAAGAGACTGATCAATTGCAGTTTTAAACATCAATGGGAAGATTTAAACAAACAATATCAAGTGAATTTATATTTGCTATGGTTAAAACACTTTATTTCAAAATTAGTTCAATATAGATTATGGTAACTCTGGAGTATCGTGTTTAATAATAAACGGGTTGACAAACGTGAAAATCCCTTGTTTTTATCATATGCGTCAGTTAAGTGATGTTCACTAGACTGACAGACAGACGTTGTCACGATGGAACCTTACTGCAATACATTTCAAACCAAGTTTATATAACTGATCTGCAAGATCAGATGAAAATAACGAATTTGATGGAAAGCTTACGGTAGAAATGATAAAAAGAAAAAGTAAACCCTGAGAATATGGTTTGAAAGATAGCGTAAATTGTTATTTATGTGTTGCTCACAAACCATCGAATGTCTTTAGATTTTCAAGTTTCATAAAGAGTAGTTACTTGATAAAACTCGGTATGTATCACAAGGAGAAAATAAACATAATCCCAGTGATTTATTAGATAATAATCAGTTTAAAACCCTAAATCAAAATTAAGTAGTAAAATTAACCAAATCTCTTTTTTAAGTGACTAATCCTCTTTTTGATTTCTCAGAAGAAGTTATCCTGAGATTCTTTTTTTAAAATATAAACAAAAAGTAAACGAACTGGTTGTAGGCCATGAAAATATCTCTACTACAATGAACAGATAGTAAATATGAAGTATATAGCAATTATTAAATATTATTACGTAACCTCATTTGATAATCGGAGTCTCGGATCAATTTATAATGCAACCTTTTCTATCCTTCTATAAACATATATTTACCATTAAACTATAAATACAAATGTATAGCCTAAGTTAATGATTTTTCCAAAAGAAATCTCTCCTCCCTAAATTCTCTTTACTTTTGTTATATAATTATTTAAGATTTTTCTATAAAGAAACATGTATAAATATGGAACTTAAAGTAAAGCATAGAATATGAAAAATATCATGAAATCACTTAAACAAACACATTGCAAAATTTATAAGACATGCTGTTAAATTTTGTGGTTGAAATCATTAGTCAATTGAGGCTAAGTCACCATAGAAAACCTGGAAGCATTGGAAGGCCCTTTCTTCCTATTGTGTGACTCCTCAACAATGCGCATCCACGATCCCGCCTTATGCGATTCGAACCCTTGATCTATCAGTCTCGCGCGCGGGCACTTAACCTCCAGACCACTTAGCCAGCTGGCATCCAACGGTGGTAATGTCTAACTCCAACCAATCCACGAAATTTAACAACCGTTCATCATTGTCTTCAGTGGGTTACTATCTCACAGCAGACCCTGTTGAACTCCACTGGTCACTGCTTCGAACTAGAACTTGAGGAAACACTTCTTGAAACCAGTCACTAGTGAGCATATGATTATTATCAGAAGGGGAGCGAGTCCCGTACTAGGACGAAACGGCCGTCCATGGTGTTCTAACTTCAATTGATTCATGATTTCAACTATAAAATTGCATACTGTTAAAGTCAAAATAAAATTATCACTATACATTGTATTTTTGTTGTTCTTTTACTGTAAGTAAATATGTACAAAATTTTTTCATTTTAAAATAAAATCACTTTTCAAGGAATAATTTGTATCCATGATCCAACTACCAAGGACTAGATTTCAAGTGTTTGTACGCAAAACAGAAGGTTCTGGCTAAGATCCTTCATGGTGTGATCGTAAAGTCCCATACTTGAAGGAAATAACCGTCAAGTTCTACTGGTTTACGATAGCTGTCTAGCTATGATCGGTTTTTAATTTAGTATACGAAAATGTTTGATTGATTTCCAGTTCCAAATTATTCTTGATTGAGATCATCACATAGCTTTTGTAAATATTATAAAAATAGATTTGGAAACCTGCACTGTGTCCGTATTAAATCTTATTTGATGTATACACTACACAGATCGATCACCCAAGAGTTTCGGTTAAATAAAAAGTAAATTTTTAAAATTCCAATATTTCTAAACTCTATTTAAGATCACTGCCATCATATTAGTTTATACAACCAACTGGAGTTCATTCAAGTGGGCATAATATGTTACAGATTGTAACTAAATCTAACAAAACTCTCGTAGGATTAAAATTAGGGACTCTACAAGAGCTACTTGTAACAATTCTAACCATCTAGAAAATCAAATAGATGAACTGAAAACAATGTTTTGAGAAAATATATTAGACAGTATGCTTTCAAGCTGCACGTAATTTGAAGTAGGGCTTTTTACTCATGCGTAAATATACTCACATTAAAAAGGTGAGCAATCTTGAATTTAGAGTAAAATAAAATCCAATTTTTCATTATTTTCCACGTAAGCTAAAATAGGTAGTATGATTCAGTATTCCAGAAGTTTATTATTTATTCTAGTTCGGTTTGACATAATACCAGATTTTCACATTTTTTTACAAGGAAATCAGATGTATAGGGTTCCGTTTAGTCTATGAACTTCAAAATACAAAAGTAGTCGGCAAACAATCTTTCAAAAGTTGTAAATGAATAAACTACCAATACGGTTGATACTATGGGGATAATGGTTATCTTAAACGAATTGTATATAAACGGCTGTCCGTAGCAACGTACATTTAAACTCATAACACTATGAGAGAATAAGATTACAAATTATTTTGTCATTCGCTAATAATACAATTCAAAACCATACACAGGATTATATATTCATCCTCTTCACGACACTGTCAATAAGATATCTAATATTGTTGGCTTTAGAGAGAATAAATGAGTCGAACTAGGTTCAGTACTTTATTCAAATTTCTGAATCACAAGCAAACAAAGACTAAGCTATTGATTTAATTTGATGAAAACAGTAATTTGTCACTCAATAATTAAAAAATAAGGGCAAAACTATTTGTAAATTGATTTAAAGGAATGAGGATTAATGCTTAGTTTAATCAAAGAATGTGCACAAAGAAAGTTAGTACAAATTAAACAACGTTAAAGTTATTTTTAGCTTCATATGTTTCGAAGTTTGTGCTAAACAACATCATGGATAGAAATGTGGTCAATGTTCCATCATAAATCCTAGTTCAAAACACTAAAGAAAATACGATGAATCAAGTTTTGGAAGTATTCTTTTTCATTGTATTTATAAGTCGATTCATAAAATTTATTAAACATAGATCCCTTTCACGGTAATATATCAGAACTGAAAGTTCCTAAATTTATTAAATTATGATTCACTTGGTATTATTTACTTGAATCTTCCGATTGATATTTCCGACTGAAATTGACCAGTCTTTCATCCGCATATGCGCATTGCCTTGATATAGCCTTAATTCACAAGGATTATAAGCAAAGATAAATTATGGCTAGCAGTGGAATCCAGGACGCACGTTTCTTCCTATTTGGGACTCGTCAGCTGGATGGATGGCTATCAGGACTCAGTAGCCGAGTGAATAACGTGATTGCGTTTGAAGCTGAAGGTACTAGGTTCGAGTCCCGAGCTGAACATCAGCTTTGGGATGCATGCATATTCAGCTGACAAGTCCCGAATATGAAGAAACGCGCGTCCTGGATTCCACTGCTAGTCACTATCCTTCCTCATTAAATTATAATTATAGAAAACGTATTGACTAATTTAATGATTAAATTACGTGAACAATAAATTTATCCAGTTTATTTTAAATTTATTGATGCTTTCTACCGTGTAAACACTCAAGTAAATCATAATTAATTATCCATTAAAAAAAGAGATTTGAATAGAAAATTTATCATAATTATTCTGGAATGTACAACAAACGACTATAAATAAAACATTTTACTACGACTAATTAGCAGTTGTTTACTTGATGTCATCATTCAAACAGAAGCAACCATCTCAATTTTAGATATACATGATGATGCGAATACATTTCACAAACATTTGAGCAACTTATTGAAAAACTTTGGAGGTTAAATAGGTCAATTGAAAATATCATGTCATTGAACATTATTTATAAATCACTGTGAGTTGTTTCCTTTCTTAGTTACCTTGATGCCTATACATAGATATGTTTATATTTATATATGCAAGGAATCTTTTATGGTCTTCTATGTGTTTAAAAAACTTCAATTTAGTATACTTCTAAATAGCGTCAAACGATAGCTCTTAACCAAGCAATCTTACAACGCTGAGAACACTCTATTTTCAAACTAAAGAAACTTACACCAAACAACTACATAGAGCTATTTGGGGGGGGTGAATTACTTGTTTCCTCTTAACTTTTTACAAAAGTTTTATTGAATTCTGTAACAGTTTAGATGTACTGGTGATATGTCACCATTTGTTTTGAATTGATCAGCGTGACGTTTCTGTGCAGTTAATTAGTTTATAAATGTTTTTGTGCTAGATAACAATAAACCAATATGGACTAAAGTATGCTTCAAGGACGAGCTTAAAACAACCACGACAAAGTACTGGACGGTTTTTAGTTAATCAGGAAACAATTTTATAGATTGGTAGATTATGGAAAAAGAAACAATAAAAGTAAAACATTTGAATCATTTTTACGCTATTAGAAAATCGATTAGTGTTTTCTACAGGTTACTCTGCCTGTAGATCGCAAAAACAACTATATACTACTAGGCTATTCTTATTAAAATAAATCGTTAGGATTTGTGAGAGCCGTCGATCTACCTGTTAGATTCGAACTAGAGAAACACACTTAGGGATTAGAGTAAAACACTAGAAATTTTACTCTATGGTTGCAAATAATGATTTCAAGTGTTTTGTATAGTATACGAAAGTAAATTCACTGCTTGCTACACATTAAACTTCTATATTGCACGAAAGCCCAAATGTTGCGTCCTTGATTCTGATCGCCTCATTTCTAAATTATTTTTATACCAACTACATTTTCTTATGGTAACACATAAGAAAGAAAAAACCAATAAAAAATATAGCTGTAAACACTACTTTCTGAGTCACTGATAGTTCTCCGATAATCATACTATGATAATTAGAAGTATTCGAATTAATAGACCAACTAAGGATTCCCGAAATAGTACAGTTTAAAGCAGGTAGAACTTTATGAGCACAGATGAACGTATTATATTTGGAATTCATAACCAGCTGGAAGTCAAACAAAAAGATCATTAGTTCGCACAAATACCACACATACTCTCATCAGATGTATTATTATGCTCAACAAAACACTTTACAATAATATGTAAAGATATGGGTTTACAGTAATGTTTCATTAAAAAACTGCAAGTAACTGTCTTGATGCTAAAAGATTAGATAAATGAAAATCTGTCTTACAATGTGTATTGCATTCTTGCAATACTATCAACTGAAACCAGTGAAGATATCATATTTGACCATTTTCAATAATCCTTTTTGTCTGGAGACCCCGGTCTTGGTGAGAGATAATAAAATTTGCCAAAACATTTTATTCGGTATCAATATTTTTACAAAAGTAAAGAGAGTGAGAAAACCAACAGAATGTAACCAGAACCTAAAATTAGACAGATATTATTAATTGCGAATAAATATTGCAAATGCAATGTGCTCAGTATGTCTGTGCATTCAGAAACCATAATCAAAGCATTAGTATCAGGTAGATTTGAAAGCAATTTACGGTCTTGACTTTCAATCAAGCAATTTGCACTTAATTTTGAATAAATTGAGCATTGGGTAGATTGTTATAAATAAATAAATAAATAAGAAATCTAATTTTTTCTACTCATTGGGATATTACAAATATATTATTAATTTGCACTTAAGTTCTGATTTGTTTGATGCTCTTACGAGTTCACCTTACTCGGTAAAACGGGACGAAGCTCAAAGACACAGTGACACGATAGGCCATTCTAATCCGTTGTCCCTGGCCCTGATAACTAGATCAAGAAGTCTTGATCAGTCCTAGAGAATGTATTCTACCAGCACCCACAAATACGAGGTCATTAAGCACACAAATCAAGCTTATTTATACAATGATAGAAATGCCCTTGGGAGAGTCACAAAATAGCGTACCTAAAAAACCCGTCAACCAATGGCAGTCAAGGATTTGAGAGTAGGAAATGTAAGCTGTAGGTCAACTAAGCTTTTATTGGCGCGAAAACAAAATTAAAAATTTGAGAATCAAATTACAAAATTAGGACCTTTTCCAAGCGAGTTGTCGGGATCTAACGTCCTCAACAATTACATTACTTTGAAGTAGTTCTATTTTCGTATTTTGAAAAAGCCACCTATATCGAATATTTAGATTCTAATTTAAATATCTTCAATAGTACACTCGCTCATATTCTAATGATACCATCAAATACATGTGGGTCTGTCTAAAAAGGTAAAACACATTTCATACTATAACACGGTAAAACAGTAAAAGTCTTTTGAAAAATGCTGACTAGTTTAACGACAAGTTTCGATGAATAAAATCTTTGATTTATGATTCCTTTTTTACAATGATACTTGATTATTAATAACTGTAGTAAAATATAAATCAACTTAAAACTATCGAGAGATATTTATTTCAGAAAGAAATGTACACTCCAATATTACAACTTTAAATTACTTGGTGATGACTTCATGAATATTTATACATAAATCTTGAGCGAGATTAAAGTAATGAAGTTAACACTTGATAAGAGCAATCGAACATCAATATGCATTCAAATATACAAGTAGTCTAGTTATGTAAATCAATATGAGTCCACAAAATTAACAATGCTTCCGTAGTTTGATATCACTTAAAGATAATTAAATTCGGCATCTGTTTAAATACTCTGAGAATGAATACTTTTTTTATTCACATTAGCATATCACAGTCATGTTTAACATTATTTTTTTATCAACCAAGAAAATACATTTCGTACAGTATATTATCTGAGTAAGGTTTTATTAAAAACATATTTTTCACTTCAAACAAACAAAACATTATCAAATGTTAGTAGATTAACAAGAAAAAAATTTGATTGATATCATGAATGGATCAGTGTCAGACCACCATAGAAAACCTAGAAGCACTAAACAACCATTTCGTCCTACTATGGAACTCCTTAGCAGTGCACATTCACGATCACGTACCAAAAACGTTGGAACACAAGACTTTCCGTCTTGCGCGCGAACACTTAACCTCTAGAACGACGGTGTTAATGTCTAACTTCAAGCAATCCACTATATTGCGTGACCTTCTGCGATTGTCTTCAGTGATTAACAGCTTCATAACAGACACAGTTGAACTCCACCGGTCACGGCCTTCACTAGAACTTCAGAAAATTCATTTTGAAGGTAGTCACTGAACGTTAAGCGTTCGCGTGCGAGACTAAAGATTCCGGGTTTGAATCCCACGTGTGGGTTCGTGGGTGCGTGCTGCTGAAGATTCCCATTCTAGGATGGAACGGCCGTCCATCTCTTCCAGGTTTACAATAGTGGTCTAACATTGATCCATTCATGATATCAATCTAAACTTAACAGTTTTCACAACACTATACTGATAAGAAAACATTTCACAGAATTAAAATAAAATTAAATATTATATTCACATCTGTTCAGTAATTTACAACTTCACACTTAATTTATAGTTAAAATATAATTACTATTTTCAAAGAAAAAGCACAACAATTCCTTTTTTCATAAATATATGTTTACCAATAGTATGTATTTAACTTATTTCATTAAATCGATTTGTTTACATTTACATGTTGAAGTGGGTTATAAATAATGAGTGTTTGTTTGTTTGTTTTTATTTTCTCTTCTCAAACTTCTTCCTTTAAATATTTACTCAAATTTGACTAATGATTTTGTTTATATCAGTTTTATGATTCATTGTATAAAATTAGAACATTTATAATAAATTCTATAGATTCTATTAATTATGAATTATAATGAATGACCCTCAAATACCCTGGTACGGCCAAGAGTGGGGAGGGTCTGCTCTCCATCTCGAAATGCTCTCACATGGTCACGTGTATATAGCCTCTGTCAGGGAAGTCCTACTCACTACCTTCTCGTGGCATTACTGTTATTTATGAAATTGAGAGGACGAACAGTGAGTGTTCGGCGCCTTAACCGGGTTGGTGGACACGGAGGGTCCATCTAGGGGAGTTGGAAAACCCTGATTCCAAACCAATGGTGTACATGGGCTCCAGTATCCTAATGGAACAAATGGCGTATGAATCAATCGTTGGTGACCGGCTACCATGGGACTGTATCACTTTATGATGCTGCACTGCCTTATGAATCAGATCTTTAGGTCAAAAACTCCGGGTGTGGCCCCCTAAGAAAACCACCTGTTTCAGTTTGGGCACCTGGGCAGTATCACAGCCCTCACACAAATCAAATAAGATTTGTGTGGCGCATATGTATCTGATACCCCTTTGTACCAATATTTATGTGTTTAAATAAGTAATAATGAGTTATTTAGTAAACAATATAAATTTGACTAATTTTTAAATAAATAATTTCTCATTTAAATAACTAACTTTATGAATCATAAAATTTTAGAAAAAAGTTTGTTTTCATTTACGTTTACCAATTAAAAGTATTTGCTTAGATGTTTTTTCTCTTTTCTACGAGAAATATTATTATTAAATGATTAGTAATTGAAAAATGATGAGGTTGTAAATGTTGTAAATACAATAGATATCAGATGCTTCAAAACATAATTTGCAATAATTTAAATCAGAAGAGTTTTTTCGTGGAGATTTTAGTGATTTTTTAGTTGAAATCATGAGTTAATTGATGTTATACCACCATGGAAAACCTGGAAACACTGGATAGGGGTTTCGTTTCAACCGAGTCTGTTGTGAGATGGTAACTCATTGAAAATAATAGTTAACGGTTGCTCAATTTCGTGGATCGGTTGAAGTTAGACATTAACACAGTTGGATGCCAGCCAGTTCAGTGGTCTAGAGGTTAAGCGCTCGCGCTCGAGACTCATAGGTCCTAGGTTCGAATCTCGTGAAACAGGATCGTGAATGCGCATTGCTGAGGGGTCCCATAATAGAGCGAAACGGCTTTCCAGTGCTTCCAGGTTTTCCATGGTGGTCTAACTTCAATTGACTCATGATTTCAGCTGTAAAATAATTTAAATAACTTCAAAGTAAAGAACAATAAATGTAGTACATTCAGTACGAAACTGTTTTTAGTTTAATTTATAATGTGCAAAAATTTTATTAATTACAAACATGGAGAATTGCAGTTTTTTGTAATTAAAGATATTTTACCAGTTTTTTAAGCAACCAGAAGTGAAAACTAAAGATATTTTGAACATTATGCATTATAAACCAATCAAACGAGTTCAAATGTCATAACTTTTAGTATTTCAGTGATCAATACAAATGGTGTCCGACAAGGCTGTCCACTATCCCCACTTTGTTTAACTTCATTATAGACCTATTGCTGGAAATAACACTCTCGTCGACTGAATTTCCAGGAATTGATCTTCTACCAGGAGGTTCACTTATCGACTTAGAATACGCAGATGACATAGTCCTGTTTGGTGAAGACGCTGGCAAAATGCAGAGCCTTCTGTTGGAACTGAGTAATAATGCCAGGATGTTTGGGATGCGTTCCTCTCCATCCAAATGTAAATTGTTACTCCAGGACTGGCCTGCGTCAACACCTGAACTAAGGATAGGGAGTGAAGTAGTCGAACGAGTCGACAACTTCACTTATCTTGGAAGTCTGATCAGCCCTAATGGGTTGGTGTCTGACGAAATATCAGCACGGATTCAAAAGGCTCGTTTGGCTTTTGCCAACTTACGTCACCTATGGCGAAGACGAGATATCCGTCTATCAATTAAGGGACGAGTATACTGCGCAGCAGTTCGTTCTGTTCTACTTTACGGCTGTGAAACATGGCCATTAAGAGTAGAAGATACTCGTAGGTTACTAGTATATGACCACAGATGCCTTAGAAATATTGCTCGCATCTGCTGGGATAACCGGGTAAGTAATAGTGAGGTTAGACGCAGGGTATTAGGGAATGATGGTAAATCAGTTGATGAGGTCATCAATCTTCATCAACTGAGATGGTTGGGCCACGTGTTACGTATGCCTGAACACCGATTACCACAATGCGCAATGCTGGCTAGTGTGGAGGATGGTTGGAAGAGAGTTAGGGGCGGCCAAACCAAAACATGGCATCAGTGCTTGAAGTCACCAACTTCTAGCCTGAGTCATGTTGGTAGATGCCGACTACTTGGTTGGGATCCGCGTGACTATCGTAACCAATGGTTGGAGACTCTGTGTGACATGGCTCATAATCGGTCACGATGGCGTAGGTGTATTCACTCTTTATCTTCCCTTAAACCTTGAGATTAAAATTGCTTCATATCTGTCTTCCTTCCTATACTATATCCTTATATACAACCTTTCTTTTATATATTACCACCACTAAATTAAGTACTTCTACGAACTCGGTGTTGATCTTGTTGTGCTAACGAGATATGGCAACTTGGACCGATGCATATATGTGCCTGGTCCTACGTTGTAGCTGACTGACTGACTGATTAATACAAGTAATTATCATTTATTTCTAAGAAAGTGTGATATAATATAGTATTAATATAATGAAATACATCATATAGCATAAATGCATATAAGACATTAAAAAAATACAAAAAACAATCTCAGAAAAATAATAAGAATTTGTTCATTCGGCAAATTCTGTCAAGTTTCTTACGACCTATAAACAAATGTATTAATTATTTAACATGGATACACATACTTAATATTTTATTGTCATGAAAAGAAAAAGAACATTGTTGTTTGCATTTCAAAGTAAATTTCATAACAGTTAACATCAAAGCATCAAGTATTTGGCAACATCTCAGCTTGTCATTAGCTTGATAGCGGCACTAACGACAACATTTGAAGTACCTTACAAAATAATCAGTATAAAAATATCACCAAATTTATTGAGCTTTTCCGTAGCCATAGTAATCAATATGTGTAAATCTGAAACATCTGATTAAAAGAATATCGTTTTCAGTCTTACATTTCACAGTGACCTCAAGTCCTAATGTTCAATTGCGTAAAACTATGCTTTAAGCTCCACTAACAAATTTTTTTCTTTATTCACACGTTTCATTTGCGCTTCATCAACTTTAACTCATTATTCCACTCATTTTCACAGTCTAAATGACAGAGATTCTGGAGACATTTTTGGCTTATAACACCGCACTTACAAAATGATCCAGAGTGATTTTCAACAGAAAACATGAAATCTGAAAGGACGATTACTAGTGCAGGACAAAGTAATACATAAAGTATAATTTATATTTAAACCATTGATGATCTTTTCAAACTTGCCTGTCAATTCTCCTGCCTTCGAAAAATACCTGATAAATGCACACATTCTTTTTCAATATATTGTAGTCTTCATTGGGAACGTATGTACAGTTGTAAGGATAGTCAAATAGACGAATTAATTACCCACTTAATTTTGTTAATCCTTCCTGTATTATACTTTCATTAATCATTTCAATTGACATTTCATCAACCATGCCGACATCATCAGAAACAATGACAGTCACATAGTTTTGTTTTAAGAAGTATCTCATAGGAGTTATTTATGTAACTAGAGTGTTTATTATCATATTCATTACCGGTAGCGTCAATTGTTTGAATATTAACTTATTATACATGGTTGGACGTAAGAACTCCATAAAACAATAAAATGGAACCTGGCTGTTTCACCGCATTACTCACTAGTTTGATATGCATGTGGTATTAAATTCTTCTCCTAGATGATCTAGATCATTGAATATATGAATGTCTATTGAATTACATGAACATTTCTCAGAAACCAAAGTTTATTGCTTTGTCATATTCATTGACGAAACCTTGGTAATAATATGAAATAAAGAATGTACAGTGGCCTCATGTAGTTATTCTTATCGTTCCTAGTTTGTAAGAAGCCTCGAAGATCCAGCAAAATAAGTGATTCTATACAAATCTCATTCAAATCATAAACTGGTTAGTTAAGACCACCACTGGACAGCGGTTTCGTCATAGCATGAGACTCCTCGGCAGTGCCCATCCATGATCTTGGAAGCAGGAATGGAACCCAGAACCTTCAATCCTATGCCCCAACGCTTAATCTCTAGACCACTGAGATGGCATCCAATTTTAGTAATTTCTAACTTCGTACAAATCTGATGGGATTGTTATTCTTGATTTATCCAGATTTACGGATTTTTGAGATTGTTTACTTTTAATGAACTTTTATCCATAAACATTCCAAAACAGGATCTCCAAGTTTCGTTATAAGTTTATTGTATTTAGATTTAATGGTCCGCATTTACAATATCAATCGGTTTTCTATATAATTACAATCAATCTAAAAGTCATAAACTAGTCTATTGCCATTCAGCGATTTTTAATTTTTGAACATTCACTAATTGATAACAATTCGTGTCGACAAAACCATAATCAAACGAAACTAATGTTCACAAATCTTGTTACCTTGACTAATTAGGACATTTAAACTCATGTAGATAACTAAATCTACCATGATAACAACAATAAGACATATTTATAACCATAAGAATGAAACAAATTTTCATGAATGCGTATCATAACTATTATCTTAACCTAAATGGCCTCTTTTTCTTCATATGTGCTTTCTGAATACAAACTAAATTTCGAGGAAATCTTTTATAAATGACTATTCATTCTCATATATAATCAGCTAATGTTTAAAACATGACTTAATACGATTGTAGTATTCAGAAATTACGGTTAATATTAAACTGATTACTAAAAGAGTTCGATAAAATTAGTGAATATTTAAGAAATTCTCACAACTGACCAATACATTATGTGATGTTTCTTTTTTTGAATTTTCAAGATGTAACTTATAATGATCTATGATGACAACTCGTCCCATCAAAACCAAAATTTAAGTACCAGATTACGTGCTAAATAAAGTAACACTGATAAGAGTTGCATTTCTTTTTGCCGCTTTATTTAAATGAGATTTCAGCATCTTATACAATCGTTCACTAATGAAAGTAGATTGCTGTATTTGTCGGAACGATACTTTTTACTTACTTACTTACACCTGTTACTCCCAATGGAGCATAGGCCGCCGATCAGCATTCTCCAACCCACTCTGTCCTGGGCCTTCTTTCCTAGTTCTATCCAGTTTTTGTTCACTCTTCTCATATCTGTCTCTATTTCTCGGAATAATGTGTTCTTTGGTCTTCCTCTTCTCCTTCAGGCTTCAGGATTCCATGTGAGGGCTTGTCTTGTGACTCAATTGGTGATTTCCTGAATGTGTGTCCTATCCACTTCCAGCACTTCTTCCTCATTTCTTCCTCCAATAGATGGAATCTGGTTTGTTCTCTCCCACAGTAGGTTGTTGCTGATAGTGTCTGGTCAACGGATCCGAAGTATTTTGCGTAGACAACTGTTAATAAGCATCTGTATCTTCTAGATGATGGCTTTCGTAGTTCTCCAGGTTTCCACCCCATACAGTAGAACTGTCTTGACATTTATATTGAAAATTCTGGTCTTGGTGTTGGTTAACAGTTGTTTTGAACGTTAACTTAAATATTTTGTTCCTAGACTTTTGAGTATTTAAACAACAGACAATCTAAACTTACATTTCATAAACATTATTTCTAGTAGTAAATTTTGTTATTATCATTAATCCATTTCAGTTATATATGACTAATTAATCAGTAAGCTTGAAATTAGACCTCACATATTGTGAAATTTATTATATCTATTGAAAAAAAGAAAAAAGAAAAAGAAAAAAAGGAAAATTACATTACCGACATTATTTCATCCGTAAAATCTAGAAATACCTGACAAAAAAAACTTAATTTTATAATAACAGAGAATATTAGATTTAGAACATACATTTATAAAACAGAGATGATATACAAACGTATTATGATTTAACCAATACTCAAAATTGAACTGTCAGAAACTTTCAAGATAGAACTTTTTAATTCTAGTTTGTTTAAAGTAAGTAATGATTTAAACTAGTATTGTAATGAAAGAAAAACACTAGTCGAGGACAATCGAATATATTTAAGCAGAAATTACAGACTATCTCACTAAATTCTGTTAACCATACAATGAATAGTTAATTTGCAAATTAACAATCAATTGTCTCAATCTTCACTGTTCCTTCTGCTAATATCAGTTCATCTTCTCTAATTCCACTGTTCATGCATTTTCATACCGATTGCGATTCATTTCAGTTCTTTCATTATCGGTCTTCCGCCAAAATACATTTTATGTCTGACCATCGCCATATACTACTTATATGGATATAAGTAGACCACACTACAGTATAAGTGTGTTCTGTAATCAACTTATCAATATGAGAAGTGATTTTAAACTGAAATTTTAAATAAGGAAACATTAAAATGATGATATTGTCAAATCCAAGACAACAATCCTCAGTTTAGGAAATCTAAATTACATCGATTACAATAATGAGTTAATTATTTATCCAAAAATTTAAAAAAATATTTGAAGTAATTTCCAGAGGAACTTAACAACCATCACTTACCATGTTTATTGAAAATCGAAGTAATCACTAAATCTATCGAGTGGTTAATCTACTTCAAATCAGTTGCATAATCCATTTATGTTTATATCGAACAACATGAAAAAACGTCTTTAATATCACTGACAAGATCTGAAGTGATAATCATAAGTGAACTGAGTGATGAATGTTTCGTTTAAAAAAAAGTAACGAAGAACAAATATACTCGCTTGTTTGTTACTTTTTTATCACAAAATCATATTGCGTCTATAAGCAAAAGATGACGACAATTTTGTTTATATAGAAGCATATGTTACAAATAACGTCAAAAAGTCACTAAACTGTCAATATTTAGCAGAAATCATTTTATGAATTAACTTTATAATGTATCAATAGAGATAAAGTACGAGTTTAAAGTTTGTGTTCAACTTAGGTAAAGCAAACAGTTCCACTGATTAAATTACCTAATGATCAATTCTTATTCAATTTCTATTCAAAAATGATTATCCACTACCGTAATTGAATAAGAGACTGATATAACCTGGTTCAAATTGAAGTCGAAATAGGAAGCATGTGGTATCATAACCCACACCACTTTAGTCTTTGTATAGCGGAACCAGAAGGTGTAAGTTGTTTTTAGATGTCACAACTGATAATTGACTCGTCTTTCATATTTTCTCAAGATTTTAGGCAGTATCTCTTGAGTGTTCTCATCATTACGTCTTTTAGATGATTTCTTTAGAAACTTTACCAGTTTCTGATAATTTTGATGGATGCTGACTATGATTCGATATAGTTTTCTGCCTTGCTTTTTATTTAATAACTAGTTGCTATTACACTTTTACAGTTTATTCATAATTATAATTCAATTGTTATTATTGTCTCCATATCATTTTAATTTCTTCAAATCTGTGAACAAAGATTATTCATATTTCTAATCAATAAACTTTTTTCATCCCACTATTCTTACTCTATACATTTGACCATTATGTAATCGTCTTGTAATACTTCGAATCTCCGAATGTTTGACGATGTATTATCTTTCTATTTTTCCAATAGACGTATATTTATCCAATCACTGTAAACACCATTGTAAAGTTTCAATAGATGATATCATTCAAAAATATTTTCTTTTGCTGAATCGTCTTTAATCCCTCGTCGTTGGCACAATAGGTTACTGTTGTGGTGAACACCAAGACGAGTGGAGACAGTCGAATATATGTGACACGAAGATTACAGACTATCTCATTAAAATCTGATAACCATACAGTAAACAGTTAATTTGCAAAATAACAACCAATTGTCTCAATTTTCACTATTCCTTCTGTAAATATCAGTTCGTCTTCTCTGATTTCATTGTTCATGCATTTTCGTACCGACTGCGCTTCATTCCTGTTCTTTCCTTATCGATCTTCTACCAAAATACATTCAGTATGTATACACCACATCCAGTCAGGATATTCAACTCGTTTATACTAAATCTCCTCAAGGCGATTCTGTATGAAACTAACGGATTACCTCAAAAATCAACAGACTTATATATCACTGCTTATTTTATAAGTATTATTATGGTATTAATGTATGCTGGTAGTAATGTCAATCAACTTGAGGACCTGAAGAATGTTCAGATATTACACATCTGTGCATCAAAAAAACAGATAAAATCTGTAAGTAAATACTTTGAATTGGCTATGAATAAGTTACTCATTGTATTAAATTTCATAGTTGTAATAAAAAATGAACAAATGATCAGTCAACGAATCAACTATTACGCTTTGCCGAGGCTGTTGCGATAGAAAGATTTAAACTGAATTTATATATCCGTAAAGAAACACTTATAAACCTTGTCTTATTCTGGAGACCTTATTTTTATGAGATCATTATGTAAGTCTTTGTTCTTATTTTTCCATAAACTTTGACCATAGTTTTAATATCTTAACTCTTACTTCTGAGCTTTACTCAACTAGTCTGTATTACATAATCTGTATTCTGTCTTGAGAAGAAAAATATTTTCTGTTTCAATACTCTTTTAGAATATTCCTATACATTCAATTTATAAATAAACGAACACTTAAACAATCTTGATTCTTTTGTATTATGGTCTCATGACATTATTTTATCTCCACATTTTAACTCAGTTGATTGCAGACGTTTCAGATGTAAAGCATGTACACTTGTATCGTTTTGTTGATTAATACTATGGATTTCGTATGTAAGCAGTTGAGGATAATCCATGAAATAAATGAATTCATATTATTCTGTTACGGTATTTATTCTTTATTTATTTAGCTTTATAAGTGAGTGAAATTATGTGAAATTCTGTTAATAAAACGAACTCTTCATTGTACAACAGACTTAAATAGATTACTGATGATCAACTCAAAACCAACCCACTGAACGTTTTAAATTGCTAATGCTTAGAGACATGAGTTTCTATACTAAAATATTGCAAAACGTTAACACTCTAAAAACACGTTAGTCGTTTTACCAAAATTCTTCCCAACAACAGTATTTTGAATATCATCATGGAAGTAAACTGAATAAAGTTGATAAGATATATAATACGTGACATTTTTTATGTTCTACCAAATATCGAATCTTCTGAAGTCTTCATGTCTCTATCTTTTTTCTCTTTCCAAATTTATTTCACTGGATTATACTCCTGCAATAACATCTTCAAACCCTAATCTTTCACATTACTGCTTATATTCTTACTACTTCTACCACTACTACCACCACAACTGCATCTCTGTGCTAATGTGGAATGGCAACTCGAACTGATGTACGTACGTACGACGTTCTACGTTGTGACTGACTGACATTTTTTGTGAAGAAATATTTATGACGTGGTCAAAGACCTTTGATGACCTTAACTTTATTGCTTTAAAATATAATTACAAATCATTATAAATTTGGTAAATTACATAACTCTGAAATTTGTTAATTTTCTTATTATAGTCACCATAGAAAAAATCATTTACAATCAAAAGTAAAACTCTTCATTTAAGATGATATTTATCATTATTAGAAGTGGGTTTTGTGGAGAGTTCAGTGATTTTATATAGTTGAAATTATGAGTCAATTGAAGTTAGACCACCATGGGAAACCTGGAAGCACTGGACGGCCATTTCGTCCTATTGCGGGACTCCTAAGCACTGCACATCCACGATCCCGTTTCACGAGATTCAAAAACAGGACCTATCAGTCTCGCGCGCGAGCGCTTAACCTCTAATCCACTGGGTCGGCTGGCATCCAACGGTGTTATTGCCTAACTTCAACCGATCCACGAAATTGAGCAACCATTCACCAATGTCTTCGGTGAGTTGATATCTCCGAACAGACCTGGTTGAACTCCACTGGTCACTGCTTCACACTAGAAGTAATATGTAACAAATTCTTATGAATATTCACTGGTATCATATCTTTTTCTAAAAAGAGGAAAGAAGAAAACAAAACTGACCACTTTTTTTCCTTATTTTCTCATAGAAAATATAAATTATTTTATAAGTGAAAGGATATCACCGAATTGTTATACCTGGATTATTCTCCAATAATATAAACAAATTATTTACAGATCAATAGTATTCAATATTCAGTGTAGTGTATATTGTGTACTTAAACGTAAATTTGTAATTAATTTTCTATCATTTCAATATGAAAACAAAAGTTAATCGCAAACTACATAGAAACAAAAAAGAAACAATTCACTTTTGACAAATAAGTCACACAAATTGATGTTAGTGATCCTTTTAGTTATTCAATTGCAAACTTTATTATACATTTTTAGTGAAAGAGAACACAAGCTGGAAACAATTGAATGTATTTGATTATAAAATAACAGAACACCTTAGTAAAATCTGAGAACCATATAGTGAATATTCCTTTAGCAAAATCTCAATCAATCGTCTCATACTTTAATGTTCCTTCATTTACACACTAATCATTCTCTGTTGTCGTTCTCTTTTCTTTGATCTTCTAAACGTTCTGCCTCCAGGCATTTCACTTTTCATTGATGATACATACTACTTATATCTGTCGACATCAGTAGCACACACAATAAGTCAATAAAATAAATCTAAGAAAATATCCATTTAATTTTTCTGAAAATAAACTTCACCTTATTTTATAAAATAGTATAAACTAAATACTTACATTTCAATATTCATTATGTTATCAATTTTGGTATAATTTACTTTTGGGGATTTGTTAACTGTTATTGAGAGTGAGATGTTGAAAATGTAAATTTCATGTATAATGAGCTCTAGAAATCAAAACTAATGACGTAACTCATGCTTAAATTGCAAATGACCGTAAAATTACTTTATTTTGATTTGAGTACGTTTGAAACTAGATCAATACAATCATTAATTATTCAACTGACTTGTAACGGTCCGGTATGAACTATCTTGAACCTAAACAAGTTTCCATAAACCACTCAAACAAATTAAATAATGACTAACAAAAACGTACACAGTAATATGTGACTATAATACTAATAATAATAAGAAGAAGAAGAAAACGCGTTTATTGAATTGGAACATTTTTGGTCCATCAATTATACACTTTACTATTATTAAAACAAATAACTGAAACTGGAAGAACTGTCAATCAACAATATATTTATGGTTTTATTGATAATATGCGTCAGAATAAACTAAATTAGAATTCACTTTAGTTATAAATGCTACAAAAGACAGTTTTTTATTGCAGTAAAAGCAAGTTAAAACATTCACTACTAACTTTACTTATATATATATATATATATATATATATATATATATATATATAATAGTTTGAGACACTAATCGATTTCTCGTATTATATCGCCCAATCAGGACTATGATTATCAATTAGTTCACGTATATGTCGATAGAACCGGAGATCAATTTATAAATTTACAATCTAACAAACAAACCCCAACCAAGGCAATAACACTTATTGCTCCTTGATCTCCATTTCCTACAGTTGACAACCTGTAGACAAAGATGAGAAGCAGATGAGTTCTCTGTTTCACTCATGACTCAAAACGCACATAATAATTTGCTTGAAACGGCACACAGATTAGGAAATTGTACTTAATACACAATCATCCCATAAGTGATAGACGATGGAGTGAACACTACCTAATTAATCAACATTAACTGAAGGATATTAAAGTGTATAGCGACAATTAATAAGTTCATCGAAAGCATACAATGAAAAGAATATCGATATGCAGATACATAGTCATCTACTAGCTGCAAAATATTAATATTAATAATAATCGGAAAAATAGTTCCGAAAGTTCCAATCCTATAAATGTTCGACCCGTTATATATATATATATATGACTGTTAGACAAGCTGTAAATTTATGCATAAATAGTTTCTCAACCTATCTAAATCTCAATAGACACCATTCAAACAGAAGTTAATTTGGAAAAACAAATTATTATTGTCATTCGTCAGAAATATGTCTCAATCTCAATAAATTTACAAAACAGTTTGTGATTTGTTTGAGCGAACAAGAGGTCAAGGCAAAATTATTGTTCTTTAGTATAACCGTCAGCTTTCTTACTGCACAACAATCAAAAACGACAGAGATTAATTAACACAAATAACAAAGTTGATAAAAATCTTAATAAGTATTTCATATACTTTTGTTTAGTAACTGGAAACATTTAAGCTGACAAGTGGAAGTAAATATGTTTTGAAAAGTGAAACAACACAATATCTCAATTGGTTTGATGATTGTTTTACATAATTCATAGTTTCATTTGTATTATGGTGTATGTTACTTAAGTCGATAGACATAAGTAGTATGTATCACCTATCAGAAGTGGAATCCCTGTCAAAAGTTGAGAAATATAAAAGAATTGAGAGTTGGAAGAATCATGAAAGATGTAAAGGACAAATAATGGAAGATATGTGAATGAAGTATTTAATGTATGGTTTCTATATTCACTGAAGACATTCTGTAGTATTATAGTTAACAGTAAAATGGTTGTCTCCATTTGAGTGCTCATTCACAACAGTACTACTGGGGTAAGTAAATAAGACATGTTTTCTAAAACTTTTACAAGAGATAAACCACTATCTTATTATATATTACGTCAGAATTGATTTGTTAATGGAAATGAGTTTTGTCAACATAAAGAACTAGAAAAGATCTACGTAACACTTTTAAGTGCTTTAGTAGCCTTTAAGCTTTAAACTTGTATCTAATATGTAGTACTTAAATAACAATCATCATAGAGTTATATGTATGCCCATCCAATAAATAAAGTAAATAACTCAGTGCAGATGGTTTACACCTTTTGTTTCTGACCGGTACATCAGATAGGTTACTTCAAAGTTACACTGTGGGATGGTCGAGAAGATTTGTAGTTTAGATGGATGATTTTGATGGAGTTTTGCTTTCTCAGCTCAGAGAAGAGATTCAGGGCTAGGGAAATTTCAGCACTCAATAGATTCATTATTATGAGAGATATAATGTTTCCGAAGGAAAAGATTACATTTGGTTTGAATCTCCCCTTCCATTAAGGGTTGAGTCCAAGTTTATTACATCCAAACTTATAGTTTAACTCCGCCTGTAGCTCCTCTGGGGGTTACTGCCGGTCCCAAGCCCACAAAAAAGAGGAGGGTTGGACATGGGGTTAGCGACCCCATCCCGTAGAAAACCAACTCGCTAAAAAAACGCTAACCAGAAAGAATCATTCAAACCATTCAAACTATGCCCTGGGAGTAGAAGGAATAATTATGACGTCTCATGATGAAAGCCGAGTTCCTTCGGAAGTCATGAGGCCGATGCACCTTCTTACAACCAGAGCGACAATTTTTATAGGTACATGGAATGTCTGAACAATGTAACCGGAAGAGTCTTCCAAATTGCTGCAGAAATGAGAAAATACAACCTGGAGGTGCTTGGAATCAGCGAAACACATTGGACGCAGGCTGGACAACAACGACTAGCTTCAGGAGAACTTCTGTTATACTCCGGTCATGAAGAGGAAAATGTCCCACATACACAAGGAGTGGCATTGATGCTGTCCAGAAAAGCACAAAATGCACTTATTGGATGGGATGGGAATCTCATGGACCAAGGATCATCAAAGCCTCCTTCAAAACAAAGAGAGAGGGCATTACAATGAACGTCATCCAATGCTATGCGCCTACCAACGACTACGATGAAGACGCTAAAGACCAATTCTACGATAGGCTGCAGTCGATCTTCGAGAAGTGCCCAACCAAGGACCTGACCATTCTGATGGGAGATTTCAATGCCAAGGTTGGAAAGGACAACACTGGATACGAAGACGTCATGGGACAACATGGAGTGGGAGAAAGGAACGAAAATGGTGAGAGATTTGCAAACCTATGTGCCTTCAATAAACTGGTCACAGGTGGCACCATATTCACACACAAAAACATACACAAAGCCACTTGGATTTCACCGGATCACACTACACAGAATCAAATCGACCATATCTACATCAACAAAAAGTTCAGGAGGACGATGGAGGATGTGAGAACCAGAAGAGGAGCTGATATAGCATCCGATCATCAATTGCTGGTCGCCAAGATGAAACTGGTGATCGACTGGATCATGAAGACGTCAACATCTGGAGGAAATCACGGGATACAGTGGACAGGTAGGATGCAGCTTGACGATTTAGACTTCGCGGATGATCTGGCTCTTCTATCACAAACGCAACAACAAATGCAGGAGAAAACGACCAGTGTAGCAGCAGCCTCAGCAGCAGTAGGTCTCAATATAAACAAAGAGAAAAGCAAGACTTTTCGATACAATACAACATGCACCAATCGAATTACACTTGACGAAGAAGCTTTGGAAGATGTGGAAACCTTTACATATCTGGGCAGCATCATTGATGAACACGGTGGATCTGATGCAGATGTGAGGGCGCGGATCGGCAAAGCAAGAGCAGCATATGTACAACTGAAGAACATATGGAATTCAAAGCAATTGTCGACCAACACTAAGATTAGAATTTTCAATACAAATATCAAGACAGTTCTACTTTATGGGGTGGAAACCTGGAGAACTACGAAATCCATTATCCAGAAGATACAGGTGTTGTCTACGTAAGATACTTCGGATCCGATGGCCAGACACTATCAGCAACAGGTTACTTTGGGAGACAACAAAACCAGATTCCAGTGGAGGAAGAAATCAGGAAGAAGTGCTGGAAGTGGATAGGACACACATTGAGGAAATCACCCAACTGCGCTACAAGACAAGCCCTCACATGGAATCCTGAAGGCCGAAGGAGAAGAGGAAGACCAAAGAACACATTATTCCGAGAAATAGAGGCAGATATGAGAAGAGTGAACAAAAACTGGATAGAACTAGGAAAGAAGGCCCAGGACAGAGTGGGTCGGAGAATGCTGGTCGGCGGCCTATGCTCCATTGGGAGTAACAGGCGTAAGTAAGTAAGTAAGTAAACTTATAGTTTAAGGCACAATCAGTTCCAAGAATGAGAAATGTAGATTTTCCGTTAACGGATTTCAGCCTTAATTTATCCTTTATGAGAATATATGTGAAGTATTGTAGAAGTGGGTGAATACATACTTTGTACATTAAAATACATGACTCGTTGTTATAGAGGTTATGAATTATGCAACCTAGAAGACATTCAGACTTGAGTATGTGTAGCGAAGATTTCAATGGAATTAATAAGGTCATAAAAACTTTGCTTCGGATAAATACAGTTTGAGAGGTAAAGTACTATAACATTGAATTAGTTGTTATAACTCATGGAGTTAACAATCACTAGATGATTATGTAATGAAGCACTTGAAAACACATTAATGGAAACCAGTCAATACGAACGAAAATTATGAATAAAGGAAATGACAATTATGTAATCAGAACTTGAGAAAGAGCTAAAAATAATGATCGATGCAATAAAAAGGAAGACTGATTACTACTTTTCTTGGACATATAAATCAGGTTTTAGAAGTTTGATCGCTATGGCTTCAGTGAATTACTTTAATGTATCTACTCGATGTCCTATATCAAGGAGATGTCTCGAGATGGCGCTTCTGAATGCTTTTGATCCACTTGACCTTAGACTTCGCGGAATATGTTGTTTGAATCGGATGTGAGCCCTCCTTTCTGTTTTATCAGTATTACTGTTTCGGCAGGTACATGTGAATTTGTATACTCAGTTGGTAGTAACGTGAAAGGGATACCCATCGATCTTTTATTGTGATAAAGAACATATTGATTTGGACAAGAGAATCAGTTTAGCTACAGGATTATTCTGTACCAACTTTTGTTTTTGCTCTCTTCAAGAAATATCACCCGTTAGTTTTAATCGACTTAAGATTGAATAAAAATCCCTCATATATTCTCTAAAATGTCTTTCAGAGTATTTATTAAAGACTAATTTCATTCACTTGTTATTCGTTACTGTAAATTTATTCAATTAACCTGTTATAGTTACTTAATTATCTGAATAACTACAAAGATATGTGTTCTGGTAGAAATTATCATATCTATACAGTCGAAGTTAACAATAAAATACAAAAAGGAATGTTATATTCTATTTCACGGCTTGTCAGTGAAATACAATTCAGTTGTATTGAATGTGATATTTTCACTGAAGTTTAACAATGTTATTTTAAAAGCTTCAGTCAAATTAAAGATGAGTAATTATAAAAGACACTAAAAGAACTTAGTGTTAACACAATTAATCTGTTTATGTCAATCCTTACTTGAATTTATAAACATCTGAATCATAGACACAATAAATAAAAGTAGTTAACAAAAACAAAGGTTGTAAGTAGTATAAAAGTAAACTAAAGGTATTTAGAAACGTTTTAGGAAGATAATTACATCTATAGAATCTGGAATCGTAAATCGCTGGATTTTGACTGAAAGACTTGAAGATTTTGTGATTGACATATAACATTAGTGTTTTGAGTTGCACACAAATGAGAATTGCCATAATAAGGCGGAATAGATGTTCAGTCCTTCCTAGCTAGTATGATTTTTATAATGATTCTGTCAGCGTTTATTAAGGACACAACCACTTTTAATACATAACTAAAAATCTTTCTCAAAGCTTAGCACACACTGACACAAAGTTGTAACGTAACTATTAGCCAGATCTTGAAAAGCTGGTTATTGAGATGGAAATAACTCCAAGAACATTCTTTCACAAAAAGAAATTTTAGAAAAATAGTTGTATAGGCGAAACATTGTTTGGTAACATGATATTGACTAAAATTCGAAATGCCATTTAAAACAACTTTTGCATATTCAGATATGTTTGGACTAATAAAGTGGATATCCGACCTCTGGAACCAAGATCTGCAAGCATGACTTATACCGTGGGTTTCTATTCGAGAAACGAAATCATCTTCAGTATCACCGACCATTTGAATGATGTTAGTTATGAATTAAATAACATTAAAACTTACCATATCTGTCCAAATCCTTTCAAGAGTTACGGGCATTTTATTAATGAGTCGCTTTGAATTACTTCGACCATGTGACCACTGAGTTATACAATAATTGAGGTGACGTCAGGAAATTTGTCAAGTTTTTACAACCTAGTAATTAAAGGATTATATATTTCCTTTTGAAGATGAAAAATCTTACCTTTGATGTTATATTTACCAAGGTATCTATTACTAAACTGGCATTTCCGTATCTTTTCTTCAAACAAAATGTCCGTTACATAATACAAACAAAACTAAGCGTTAGTTTGACGCTAAATAAAACAATCTACAGTGAAAGAATAATTTAACAATTAAATTTCTTATAAGCAGAGATGGTTAGTGGCTAGCAGTAGAATCCAGGATGCGTGTTTTTTACTATTTGATACTCAGAAGCCAAGTGGATAACGCAGTGGCGTTTGAAGCGAACGGTACTGGGTTCGAAACTCAGATGCAGGTACATCCAACTGGCGAGTCCTAAATAGAACTAAACGCGCGTCCTGGATTCCACTGTTGGCCACTATCCATCTTCGCTCGTGAATTAAGGCTATATCGAGGTAATACGCACAGTATGCACATATGCCAATAAGAGACTGATCAATTGCAGTCCTAAACATCAATGGAAAGATTCAAACAAACAATACCAAGTGAATTTAATTAATTTTTTACTTATCGCCATAAGGATGTCTGTTAAAATATGGCGTTAACTAAATAGTTTGTACAAAATCGAGATCGGTTTTTAAAGTATTTAATCTTTTAGACAAATCAGCAAAGTCTCGATTGATGTAGGATTACTTTTATGTGATGTTCATTATTACACTGCATTTAAAATTTTCAAGAGTATTATGATACATTCTAAACAATCTACAAATCCCTATTATGAAATAAAGTCAATTACAAAATATAACTAATAAAATGTTATTTTCTAAACTATTTCATTTTGAGCTTCGAAGTGAAAAAAACACACTTGTATGCGGATAAAATCACGTTTTTTAAACTAAATTACTATGCAATGATACTTTCTTCATATTTGGTTCTAGCTTATGTAAAACTTTATGTATATTAACACGAGAATGGAAATTTACAAATTGGCGAAATAAACTAAAGAGAAAAATATATAGAATATCTTAAAACAATTTAGAAACGATGCATTGTCTACTGTATCAATTCTATTTGATTAACTCGTAGTGGAACAAAAATGACAAGTACACAAATAATAATGATCTAATATAAATATATGTAGGTGAAAACAAGTTTACATGAAATTTAATAAAAACAGAGATGCAGATATATCCAGCTGACGAGTCCCAAATAGGACGAAACGCGCGTCCTGGATTACACTGCTAGCCGCTATCCATCTCTGCTTGTAATGATTGTGAATTAAGGCTATATCGAGGCAATACGCACAGTATGCACATATGCCAATTAGAGACTGACCAGTTGCAGTCCTAAGCATTAATGAGAAGATTCAAACAAACAACACTAAGTGAATTCAAGATTGCCTAGTGGTTTACTTGCTGATTAGTGAGTGAATGTATGTTCCCAAGGCCCATACGTTATCTCTGTAATTATGTCAGAGATAAACCGACACAAAATAATGGATATATTCTACTATTGTGATGGAGTAGCAATCAAGGTAATGGTCAAGACCTATAATAAAACTTGAGCAGCAGATATATTAAAAACCTGGTTATGTAACGGAGATAGAACAAGTGTATACAACACAGCATGTGTAATTTATGGTTAGTAATCAATATATTTATTAAAATGTACAAAGAAGTTACAAAGTCAAGTTAATCGTTTTTATTGTCAATAACCACAATTGTATAACTGAAGTGAAATTATCGAAAAGACGAATAGTGAAAAAAGTTATTTACAAATCAAATCTAAATTATTCATTTATACACTTTAAAACTTGGTTTCAAACACTGACTTCAAGTCTACTTTCATTTCTTAATAGCTGTTGTCCTGACATTTATCAGCATTATATAAACTCCATCCTAGGCAATAGCAATAACACATAAAATGTATAATATGAATTAACGATACCTTATTGATCTAAAAAAACTATAGTCATATTTCGTTGTCATTGATGAGATAATCATTTCTAAAAATGAATGCTCATATTTGGGAACTTAAACTGACTCAATTCATTGTCAGTCTCGCTTTATTAATAAGTTTGTCGATGTATATCACAACCAAAAGCGAAATCAGAAACCTCATCCTGAATGTTGTAATCTGAATACTCCACTACTACTTAGACGAAATCTAGAGCAATATCGAGAGTGAAACATTAATACAACGAAATAATCCTATTTTTCGTCATTGTAAACATCTAAATCTTTCTTGTACTTTAAGATTGAATCTAATAATTACTTCATAGTACTTCATATTAATTCTATGACTTTCAGTTGAAAGGTATAAACAAATACGATTAGACATTAACAATGTTAGATACCTGCTCAGTTAAGCGTTCACTCGCGAAACCTATGGTTCTGGGTCTGAGTCCTGCGCGCGGGATCATGGCTGCGCACTATTGAAGATTCCCATACTGGAACAAAACGACTATCTAATGTTTTAAGGCCTTCAGTGGTGGTCTAGTTTAGATGGACTCATAAATTCGATTGTCAAAATATAGTGAAGTACAATTTATTCAGTTTTAAAATTCTCCAAGATACAGATATTTCGTTTAAATCGTAAAAGTTTTATATTGTTTATAATCGCTCAGTGTCTTCTTACCGATCCATCAATATTATTTCTCAATAAATGTTAAATGTAACTGCAATGAAGAAGCAACACATCTCATTATCCTAGTTTTAAGTTTTAAAAATTATTTGCTCAATATCTTAAATCAAAACTTAGGTATAACTAAAGAAAACTGTTACTTTTTATTTGTAAAACATCACCTATTAAATAAAATCACAACATATTCTATTTACTGAGCAAATTCAGTAATTATGAACCATTTGAAAAGCCTACAACAAAGTAGAGAGATTGAATTTATCAACAACAAAAAATATTGAAGATATCTTTCAAGTTTTAAATTTTGGGCGTTCATTGGTTAATTTGTGACACTGACCAATTCAAAACATCATCAGTGATTATAAGCAAAAATGGATAATGGCTAGCAGTGGAATCCAAGACGCGCGTTTCGTCATATTTCAGACTGGTCAGCTGAACTTATCTGCATCTGAGTTGATGTTCACTCTGACACTCGAACCCAGTACCTTTCACCTCACACGCCATCGTGTTATCCACTCAGCAACTGAGTCCTGATAGCCACTTGCTTGTGCAATGGGGTGAAGTTTAAATTCACTTGTTATTATTTGTTTGAATCTTCCCATTGATGTTTAGGACTGCAATTGATCAGTCTCTTATTGGCACAAGTGCATACTGTGCGTACTGCCTCGATATAGCCTTAATTCACAAGCATCAATTGCAGTCCTAAACATCAATGGGAAGATTCAAACAAGTAATACCAAGTGGATTTTATCATCAATGATTGTCTACTATTTGATAACAATCTCTATTACTTTAAGAATATCATAATGTAAAACATACAATATGATAATACTTATAGTTTATATTGTTTCCAGTGATATATATATATATCGTAAAAATTGTGTTTTAAACGATTGTAAGCGAACTAAAAACTCACCGTGTTTATTTTCCAATCGTGTTGATATTTCACATATCGTTTATAATTTTCTTCTCTTAAAAGGAAAAACGACTCAATGCATTCTATTGAGTCCTAATTTTTTGTGTGAAATATTACCAAATAATCAGTAAAATGATACTGAAAAAATTACGGAACTGTTAAACGCCAATTTAAAAGTCACTAAATTTTTTCAGTGAATCAATGAATTCCAAATGTTTAAACGATATATATATTGATACATACATGAATCCAGTATATGAATAGACACTTCTATTATTTCCATAACACTATGTGAAAAGAAATTACCAAGTCATATTATTATTACACCTATTACTCCTTTGATATTGTCTTGAGTCTTATTTTTTTCAATAGTTGAGATCATGAGTGAATTGAAGCTGGTCCACCATGGAAAACCTGGATTGAGAGTGTTCTGTAATACGGTTACAAAATTTTTTTCATTCAAAATGTATTCAAAATTAGATTACGCATTGTTATGTATTGAAAGTAATTTCATTCAAAGACAAACAGAAGATAAAATGGAAATTCTTTCCTCAATTTTGTTTTCATAATTCACTGATACTCTAACAACACCAATCACTTCTCAGAATCAATTAACTAATAAAAACTAATAAGCTTCATATCAGATTCTGTTCATGAAACACATTTTATAGACCTTCATAGCCTTCTTCTGGCAGGTTTTCCACTTCCAATTAGTATTTCATACTACTTATGTCTGTCAATATAAATAGCACACGTCACATATCTACCTAGTCATTATTGTATATCCTTCAATGATTATAATGTTATTAGTTTATCCAAAGAAATTCTACATTTACTTGTAAAAATTCCATCCAATTAGGAAGTTTTTTGTGAAATGATAAGTGCCTTCAATTCTAAAGGCATTAACAGTATGTTAATGCGTAAAATAGCTCATTCACTTACGAAAGGCATAGAAAGTAAAAACACTTAAAACGACTGAAAAACAACTAAGCATGAAAACATGAAAGATATTACTAAAATATGTAAATAAAACGGAAGAAACTACAACACCCCTAGCTCCTTCAGCCACAAATATTCTCTATTATAATTTACAGGATTCTAATGACACATGTCATATGAATAAAGGTCATGAATTGTTAACATGATACAGTTTTTCTCTTATCAATTAAACAAAATTACAAAAATACTACTTACTAAAATGGTTCATATGACGATCTGATTTTAAATCAAGACAATGAACTTGTATTCATGGATAATTCCAAAACATTCTCCTACTTATGTACATTTATTTGTAATAAGTTGATCAACTAACTATACATTTTTCCTACCTCATCTTTTCATATATAAAAAAATTAAGCTACACTATTTATTCATTTAGAAAAAAAAATACTAAAATGACGTAACGAATCTTTTTCAGAAGGGAGATTGTGGAGATTTTATTAGTTTTACAGTTGAATTCAAGAGTCAATTAAAGCTGGACCACCATAAAAAATCTGGAAGCACTGGATGACTGTTTCATCCTAGTACCGTACTCATGTGCTCACTAGTGACTGGCTCCATTAGGTATTTCCTGGAGTTCTAGTAAGAAGCAGTGACTAGTAGAGTTCAACCGGGTCTGTTGTGCTATAGTTACTCACTGAACACCGTGGTGAGCGGCGGCGATACTTCGTGGATTAGTTGAAGTTAGACATTAACACCGTTGGATGCCAGCCGGCTCAGTGGTCTAAAGGTTATGTGCTCTTGTGCCAGACTGATAAGTCCTTGGTTCCAATCTCGCGAGGTGTTATCGTGGATATGCACTGCTGAGGAGTCCCATACTAGGACAAAAAGGCCATTCATTGCTTACAGGTTTTCTATGGTGGACTAGCTTCAATTGACTCATTAATTCAAATATAAGATTCTTGTTCAATTTATAGTGTTCAAGTTAGGAAATAAATCATTTCTGAGATACAAAATATAAAAACAAATTTTATGAGATATAAATAAAATGTTTATTATAAGTGTTCACAATTTATTTTAATAATTGGTTTAGTAAATATAAAGTTGTTTTTTTAAAGAACAAATATTTCTACAATAGACTCTCATTCAAGTAAATGGTTGAGAACATAGATTGAAACAGGAAGTTATAGATTAATTTATTAAGGTAAGTATTTACATATTTGAAGCAATTCTAAGATTGGATACAATTAATCTTAAGTAGTAATCATAATAGAAATGACTTTATTCAATATTCTATGATATTTTCAACATAAAATATATCAACAAACTGCTCTTGTTACAAAGAAAAATCAAAATACAATGCGTTCAAAAGTATGTGTTTCTAATTAGATCATTTCCTGCAACAAGTGGATATGATAGATAAGATATCGAAAAGATTTAGTACTTTTGTTTATGTGAGTTGACTCTAATATGACTATACCCCATTTTACCGGAAGATATACAAAAAGAAAAAGTGAGTAAAGTTAATGCTCTGCCACTGATAAAATAAAACCTCCCAGTAGTTAGTAAAATTTCAAATGTCTCTCCACAAACATTTTTGGAGTGACTTCAGAAGATTTACCACATACTTTACTAAATATCTTCAGTAATCTCTGTAATCTAGATAAATCTTTACTCAAAACCCTAATGAGCAACAAAATGGGAACAATAGTTACAAACAACATTGTACTTATTCAAAATATAGTGAAATTCCATATTTGGACCTTGTATATCTTTTGTCTCAGGGTTACATTCTATCATTAGTCATTTCTACTGAAATATTTATTACTCTGTAAACTTAATATTTGTCATTCATTTTATTATTCACTGTAACCAAGTAAAAAAATGTATCAAACATTTTCCTTTACAGAAATTTAAGAAGATTAAATTATCATTCCGTTTATTTGTATTCTTTCTTGAAAATCAATAAGTAATACTTGATAATTAACGATTAGATTGTAAAAAAAACCAAACGTTTTAGTGTTCGATATATTTTTCATCTATATTTTTTTATTTGTGTACTTTAATTTTTTTTTTAAATAGTAGCAAAATTTTTTATCCAATCAAAACTTTTCAAGATTATTTTAAATAAAGTTGAAAAAAATAAACAAAATACAGCATTTTTCACAAATCAGTTTGTTAAGTGAACTACAATCCATCAAAACAAGAAGTCATTGTTCAATAGTCAACTTGATTAAACATATTTTTCCGCTATGATTTATCTTTTGTTTTGGATGTGACGTATTTTCTTAAATGTTAATTTGATTATTTCGTAATATATATAATATTTCTGGTTAGCGTTTTTTAGAGAGTTGTTTTTCTACGGGATTGGGTAGCTAACCCCATGCCCAACCCTCCTGCTTTATCCGGGCTTGGGACCGGCAGTGTCCCCCGGAGGAGCTACAGGCGGAGTTATATATATATATATGTATTACTATACTATTATTACTAATGATAGTTGCTTTGTAGTTAACATTAAGAACTAAAATTGGACAGAGGAATACTGTAAATCGGAGATCTCTGAACAACTATTTCGTACTAGTGTGAAACTCTTCAGCAGTGCGCATCCATGACCTTACCTAGGGTCTTCAAGTCTTGTGATAAGTTTATAACCTTTAGACTACTGAACCGGTGTCTAATGGCATATATGTTTAACCTTAACTGATTATTAATATTCAGCAATCATCTAAAACAGCTAGTGATGAATAACGGCCTCATACTCGATGCGATTGAAGTCTACTGACCAAGGCTTTTACCAAAACTATAGAAATCACTTAGAATTATTTGCTAGTGGGCATATGGTTGTTAATAACGGGCGATAATAATGCTAATGAACACTAGTTAAAATAGTTATTGTAACTCCTTAGAGATGGCAATCAGATGTGTGCGTTCGCAAATAATTAAAACGATGATTTTTCAACCTAGTCTTCCTGAACTACAAGATGATCAGACATTTCAAAGCATTTCCCATTTTAATAGTGGATATATCAAATGTATTTTAAAAGCATTCATTTCACCACAGTTGTCCTTTGAAGATTACTAGTCCTGCATGCTGTACATCCACGTATTATCTAAACATACTTCCCTGTTATGATGTAAATGGAGTCAGTTTAATGAACAAGTGATAAATAAACGAATTCAATAAGCCTATTTTCGATCGTAAGCTCACAGGGAAAACCTTCGTAAAAAGAATTAAGTTTTCATTTTAATGCTAATATTTGCTGACATCTTTAAAATAGACTAATAGTCTATTTCATTTTTAGCAGAATACGATTGATTACATAAGAATTCGATATCTCAAAACCAGAAACTTAAAGCTTTATGCTAGATACTTTTCAAGATATAACACCTTCATTTCGATTATATTATAACTCTTTCGCCATGTAGTTAGAATATAAAAATTATCAATTGCTTAACGGACTGTTCATCTTTTTAAAGAAATATGATCATTACATTATCATATCAATGTACAAACTATTTGCTATGCACAGAAAACATCATTGTATTTACTCTTCAGTATGTGATATGAACTCACAACTACTCGACAGTTTTCGATATTATTTTACGTTAAAAGATTATTTCATTTTGATGCTGAATTACCATAACATATTTATGGCTGTTGTATGAAGGACGCCAATTATCCGGTTGTTTCCATTATCAGTTCGACATCCAATGAAAGAGAAATTGTGAAAACATGAACTGTCAATAATTATAAACATTTTTAGTTGCTCGAGCTTAAATGTCATAACTTTATAAAAGCATACGGCGTGTTAAATAAATACGTAAAGTGAATTAGTGGGATTATCAGTTATATAGATAACTAATGAATCAATTGTATTGCCCTTAAATCCAAGCCAGTTTGACCCTAACGTCTCTTTTTTGTGAAACTTTTTTATGAGTACACGGATTATTCAGTAAATATGCTACAATGACTCTGCATATTGAGCAGTGATTATCAGCTAGTCATAGTCTTATAAATCAATTATAACACTAGATTACGATCCCTGTAAACCAGACTTCGCCCTATACGATTTTCTTTTGTTCCCTAACTACGAAAACTTCATACAAGGTCTATAAAGTGTATAAAGATATTGCGTGTAAAGATCCTGACTTTTAAGATCTTCCTGAAATATTTTGATTAAAGTGTATCAGATATATTATCACACACCGATATCTTAAAGTGTCAATACGACAAATATACTTGATATTTTGTGGAATGAAATTTTCGTGAACTCGATTCCTGTATATATCACTCAGGCTACCTATGATATAAGTAGACAATCGATAGTATTCGGCATTAACTGAACTTACGCAGATATATACAAAAAAGATTTAGAAATGATAAACTTTTTTATTTCCACCAAAGTTTGACTTTTGGGAAATTAAGTCTAGGTTGATCATACATTGTTCTTGGCTATTCGTTGGTCATTTTATAAACTATGATAAAGTGTTATGTATCAGTTTCTAATACTACTTCACTCCGCTCATTTCGTTCATATTTAACTAACAGGTTACCGAAAATCTTTAAATATAGGAGTTATTATTTCTTCTAGTTTTCTGGTTAGCGTTTTTTTTAGTGAGTTAGCTTTTCTACGGGATGAGGTCGCTAACCCCATGCCCAACCCTCCTCCTTTACCCGGGATTGGGACCGGCAGTAACTCTAGAAGAGCTACAGACGGGAAATAGAGGCAGATATGAAAAAGATGAATAACAACTGGAAAGAACTGCAAAGAAAGGCTCAGGACATAGTTCGATGGAGAATTCTGGTGAGCGGCCTATGCTCCTCGACGAGGGGTAACAGGCGTAAGTAAGTAAGTAATTTTTTCTAGAATAAAATCAGGTCAAAATTCTAAGTGAACATGATAAGCATTTATAAAAAAACATTTACCTCCTGAGACTTGATGAACTTAATTTGCTTCCAAGAATCCCCATAAAATATTTCAAAATCAAAGATTACAAGCTATACCTTTACCAGGTTCCTACAGTTATAAATCCAAAACTACACGAGACAAAATAGTAAGGCATGAAAACAAGTGTTCTACTTAAATTTACTGTTTCTTCGTAATCTCATCTGCTAACCGATTAAAGATACCCTGCCTTGAATGTAATTTTCCAAATCTAATTCAAATATATACAAAAAAAGAACATCTGCAAGTTTTGGAATTTCTTCTATAATAGTAAATGATACGCAATAAATGACGTTACTAAAAAGGAGTGAAATATTTTAGCTGGAACTAAACAGGATCAACACCAGTTGTCATTGGAATATCTACCTGAGTGTACGATATATAACTATGTAAACAAGATTTGATACGAAAGTTTTACGAAGACTTTAAAACCACCTCTTGCCAACTAAGGCGATACTTTTCGTGATTATTCTGAAAGTATTTACTTAATTTTCTAAAAATGTATGTGTAACCTATACGTAGTTAGTATCATTCCAAAATTAAAAAAGAAAACTATCCTTTATTTTCTAAACTCATACAATTACTGAATAAATTGAAATAACACTAAAATAAATATTTTTCACACTAGTATCATGTCTAAATAAGAAACAAATGATTGGACTATAAAGCTAGGGTTTTCTTCGAGATAAATTCAATAATGAGATTGTTTTTTGCCATGGGGTAACGTACCTGGAAAATCATTGGAGTCTAGGAAGCCCTGGACACACAAATAAGAAAGACGATGATAATTATCACATCCCATTAATAATCATATCATAATACAATTTAATTTTTAAAAATATCATATACATATTGACCGTATTAATACAATTAAGAAGGATTTTGATCTAGAAAATACAAAGAAATGATAAAGAAAGTCATAAAAATATGATTCTTATCAATGACCTCTTAATGTACACAACAATTAATATCAGTGAACAAAAGGGGAATCCTCATTTTACAAGGATTCTTGATTATAACAACAACAAAAAAATTAAATTCAAAAGATAATTCACAAAATATTCATCTTTGATGTTAGAAAATAAAAAAATAAACAAAGAACTGCAGATAAATAATAATTAGATTGTAAGAAAAGATGGATAGTGGCTAGCAGTGTTATCCAGGATGCGCGTTTCGTCCTATTTGGGGCTCATTAGCTGGATGAACCTGAATCTCAGAGTTGGTGTTCACTATGGGACTCGAACTCAGTACCTTCCACTTCAAACGTCATCGTATCAATGGGAAGATTCAAACAAACAATACTAAGTGAATTTAAACTTCACCCCATTTCACAAGCAAGTGGCCATCAGGACTCAGTAGCTGAGTGGATAATGTGGTGAGGCAATACACACAGTACGCACATATGCCAATTAGAGACTGACTAGTTGCAGTCCTAAACATCACTGGGAAGATTCAAATAAACAATACCAAGTGAATTTAATAATTCGATTGATTGACAATTTATTCAAATTGTACTTTTTAAACAAAAATATTCTTACTCTGTAAATACTTTGTTCAAATATTTCTTTTCATCAATGTTTGTAATAGGATTATCGTATTATTTAATGTAATTGTACACTTGTATTTACAATAGCTTAATAAAGATATTAGTTTACCGAAAAAAAAACACAGAAAGAGTACATTATTAAGTATTTGGAAAATCCAAATATCATTAGATAGTTGTATAGTGATCTTAAGGTTATTAGTAAAAATAGTGAGAAGTAAATAAATGACGAATCAGAAATATGGGAGAAATGAAGTAGGAGGGAGAAAAATGAAGGCGAAAATACCAACTGATTGCCGATTAAAAAACAGGCTACAAGAGGTGTTTGAGATATGAAAGAATGAGAGATCATACATGCTAATTTTAGGCTGCTGATTCGCGAATGCCTGCATAATGTATACGTTTTTGATTCTTACTTCTTTTGAGTTCACTCATTTGAATTTATAGATTATTTTACTAGTTCTAGTGGAACGACGTAAAGAGATGTCTTTGAACTGAGCCACTGACTGTTTTGGATTCTTCTTTGGTCACATAAACCAAACGATCTGTACGATGGGCTAAGCACACCAATGAATATATATAAAGCTTAGGCCAGAAGGTCTTTAAGTTGCGCAAAAATTTGAACATCATATTTGACAATAAACAGGAGGGAGACATTTTGCCTAGTTGTTTTATTGAGATAATGAAATACTGTCTTCTCAAATATATGGTTAATAATTTTTAAAGTAGCTTACCAGAAATTTCAATATATTTGTCTTTATCAACTGGCTTTTTCTGGGCACATTGTTCGTGAGCTAATTTCTTGTGATATTCAACTACCATCAATTTTTTATACCAACTAAGTCTGGTGAAACAAATTAATGGACTTAATCGCTTTTTACTTCCTTATACCAATCAGAAGCACCGGTAAATACGCTTCAGGAAGACTTATAAGAAGTAAAATACCCAAAAACTAATGAAACAAAAATGAGCGGTCATTTTAAATACTTTGTTTGGTCATTTGTCTCCCTTAATTGGCTCCAGTCAAATGACAACGAATGTAATATAGATCTAACTCACATCTTAGATACTCTGTCAACTGTCCTCGTTGCCGACAACAGAAAATTAAAAGTTGAATGTAGGTAGTGTTTTGGATGCATAAATGTTATGCATATATATATATATATATATATATATATATATATATATATATATATATATATATATTGAGCTTCAGACAAACAGTAAGAGATATAAATCATTGATAAAGCGTTCAAGTTGGTAGTAATACTACTCAAAGAAAGTTAAATGCGACTCAGATTTTATAAGTAATTTACGATATACAAATAGGTGAACAGACGTGAATTCAAAGTACACACATTAAAGTACATACAGATATAGTGAATAATCAAGAAGGGAAAGTGTAATAAAAAGTCAATCAGAATAAAATGATTAGAATGTACCCTCATTTAGGAATCGAATAATCCCCATTCTATGTTTAGAATGATAAAACAACAGGAGAACTATTTTACAAGGTAGATAAACGAACAAAATAGTTTTTGATCTGTATTCATTTTTGATGCATACTTTATCTAACTAAACCTTACAAACGAATAATACATCGAGCTAAAAGAAAAAGAAATTACACGTCACGTTTACTGAGGAGAGTTTTAATGATGATCCACATTTAAAGAAATTTTCAATAGTACATAGAAAATTGGAAGCTGGAAACTATACATTTACTTATGAAATAAAATCTGAATATCAAAGAGTACAATGTCTTGGAAATATTTTTAGAAACAATCACAGCAAGTTTAACGATACCCTCCGTGTGGTGTGAGTTACTTATATCCACACAAGTAGTATATGATGATGGTCAAGCATAGAATGTATTTTGGCAGAAGATCGATAAGGAAAGAACAGGAACAAAGCACAATCGGTATGAAAATGCATGAACAATGAAATCAGAGAAGATGGACTGCAGAAGAAACAGTCAAGATTGAGACAATTGATTGTTATTTTGCAAATTAACTGTTTACTGTATGGTTATCAGATTATAGTGAGATAGTCTGTAATCTGTGTTTAAATACATTCGATTGTCTCCTTTGTGTTCTCTTTCACTACACCCATAGTATCCAATCTTACTTTAGTATACGATATTACTCATTCATTTTATATTCTATGGTGAATCAGAATTCCCAAAATAGTACCGTCAATTTAAGTTACTTTATTCTTGTAGGGGAAGTAAAATCAAACATCCATTAACAAACACTTTTTAAGTCTATGATGAATCGACCAATGTTTATTTCTTGCTAATTATTTTGTTTAATTGATGAATATATATTTTATAATATTTCTTATTAGTACCTGTAATTCTTAACTCAGATTTCCTAATCAAAGATATCCGATGATGACAACTTCGGCCTATTTTACTCGAGATAAATTGTTTCTTCTTAAAATTTACATCTGAACTGTCATTTTGTTTCTAAAAATGTTATTTTCAACTCCTACTGGTCCAGTTACAACAGTAAACTGTCTGTAGGTGCTAAAAGCCCTTGAAATAAGACGAATTTCATTTTAATTTCTAAATCGCATAACTTAGTTTTAGATTGCTTCTTGATCAGTTCAATATTGTCAACAGTTATTTTGCAACTTTTAGTAGTAAGTATGCTCTAATATGATAGTCGTAATAAATTACTGATTCTCACAACAAGCCTAAAGTATTCTGCTATGTAATACTTTCAGATTTTCTGTGTAAAAAAAGTGACTAAAACTTCATAAGCATAATGTTGATCAGTTAGTCGAGCAAACATATATTCTTATTATGTCCTTAAGAATCATTCTACCATAAGTAAAAGACATATTAGAAATTAGAATACGACTACTGGGACCATTTGAAATAAGCGTATTGCATAAACGAACAAAATCACTTCACCTAATCAAAAAAGAAATTACATCAAAATCGATGCAAATCATCATTTAATCACAAAACCCATGGGCAAATATAGGACTAAGAATCAGTTCAGAGTAGAGACAATCAAATAAAGATACAGAGAATGACAGATTAAAGGTAAAAAAATAACCAGACACGATCATAGTCGACAGAACAAGCTGTTAGTTGTATGTGGAGAAATTCGAATACTTCACTTCTACCTAAAACTTCTTCTGATGATGTTGTTCAGAAGAACAATGAATGGTCCATGAATAAACCGTCCAGCACAGAGAGCGAAACCACCAAGATCATCCATCTGGGCTACAAATCTTCTCTACTGATATTATTATTTTCTTTGACAGTTTAACTATCTTAATGATAACATTGATTAGGCTAATAGTAAATGGACTATTCACAGATCCATATAAATAGATCAAGTAACTAATAGAATTTCAAGATTGTTAAACAGTTACACCTGTCAGGAACATTAGCATACAGATTTACTGAATAAGGAATATTAAAAACGTACACAATTTTTTAAATGATTGACCTAATTGCGATATATTATTGTTCGTCTCATATTATCAGTGAAAATTCTATTAACACTTAAAATAATCATATATCCGGGTAAATTAAAGTGTTTATATTTGATAAGACTCTATTGAACATTGTTACAAAATGTTTTTGTCATAGAGGAAACAACTGTTGGTGATAACTTCTAATAAAAAATAAAAATAATTTATTCTGAATACTGTAGTGAATAAAACACTGGTTGCAGACAATCGAATGTATTTAAGCAGAAATTACAGACTATCTCACTAAATTCTGATTACCATACAATGAATAGTTAATTTGCAAATTAACAATCAATTGTCTCAATCTTCACCGTTTCTTCTGTAAATCTCAGTTCATCTTCTCTAATTCCATTGTTTATGCATTTTCATACCGATTGCGCTTCATTTCAGTTCTTTCCTTATCGGTCTTCTGCCAAAATACGTTCTATGTCTGACCATCATCATATACTACTTATAAGGATATAAGTAGACTACACCACAATACTTATTTCATTTTTTGGAAAAATTTGAGATTATTATTTAACATAATTGCCTGTCATTGGAAAGGCAATACAATTTTTTCAATCAAGTTTATGTTATTTCTAAGTAAGCGAAAGAGTATCTGAGTAGATTCTAAATTATTGATAAAACCACCAAGACATCTTCTACATTATTTGAAATCTCTTTCATATTAATCCGTTTTACGTTATTCTCTGATACTTCAGTTTGATGTGAAAACTTATTAACCTCAAGCTTAGTTTGATCTAATGGTAGTAAATAGAATAAGTTAACAAAAGAAAAACTCAAATACTTCGATACAAATCAATTTATTTTATTGCAAATAAACTTACTTCCAGTAACTTTTTTTCCCAGCTCCAAGTAGGTACATGTCAGTATAAAAATTTAAATCAACCATTATGTTCCAAATATTGAACTTAAACAGATATGTGAGATAAATTCACAGGTATACTAACAGTAATATTGTGTATCTCTCATGATCTTGACTTACAACTTTGTCTTACAAACTAGTGTATTTGTGATGTAAAAATAAACAGACTGTTATTATTACTTACTTACTTACTTACTTACTTACGCCTGTTACTCCCAATGGAGCATAGGCCGCCGACCAGCATTCTCCGACCCACTCTGTCCTGGGCCTTCTTTCCTAGTTCTATCCAGTTTTTGTTCACTCTTCTCATATCTGTCTCTATTTCTCGGCATAATGTGTTCTTTGGTCTTCCTCTTCTCCTTCGGCCTTCAGGATTCCATGTGAGGGCTTGTCTTGTAGCGCAGTTGGGTGATTTCCTCAATGTGTGTCCTATCCACTTCCAGCACTTCTTCCTGATTTCTTCCTCCACTGGAATCTGGTTTTGTTGTCTCCCAAAGTAACCTGTTGCTGATAGTGTCTGGCCATCGGATCCGAAGTATCTTACGTAGACAACACCTGTATCTTCTGGATAATGGATTTCGTAGTTCTCCAGGTTTCCACCCCATAAAGTAGAACTGTCTTGATATTTGTATTGAAAATTCTAATCTTAGTGTTGGTCGACAATTGCTTTGAATTCCATATGTTCTTCAGTTGTACATATGCTGCTCTTGCTTTGCCGATCCGCGCCCTCACATCTGCATCAGATCCACCGTGTTCATCAATGATGCTGCCCAGATATGTAAAGGTTTCCACATTCTCCAAAGCTTCTCCGTCAAGTGTAATTCGATTGGTGCATGTTGTATTGTATCGGAGAGTCTTGCTTTTCCCTTTGTTTATATTGAGACTAGTGTATTTGCGGTGTAAGAATAAACAGTCTGCTGTTACATTCCTTTATATTTATCCGCCTTTTATTTAATAACCCATTCCAAAACCTGTTAATAGTAAATTTTTTATTTTTTTTTCGTTTTTTGCATTCAATATGAATATCAACACTGTGATGCTGTAGTGCCGCGATTCGTTAATCGTTCGTTTCGATAACCGATATAATTCTAATCTTAACGGCGCGTAAAATCAGAAGACAAAGGATAGCAGCAACTACAGTTTATTGTCGAATAACTCAGGTTCGAAAGCTAACAACACCTGAGCGAATAATAACGAGCGAGTGAACAGGCGAATAAGCGAAGGAATTGAACGAGGCGGAAATGACATGCAGTGGAGATGGCTGGGAAGCCAACTCGATTTAAGCAAGCGTTAGTCAACATTTATAGTCAGGCAAAAATGAGTGACAGACATATGATGAATAAGATACGAAGTGTGTACACATATACGCTCATATAAAAAGTACTCAAGGTTAATAAGCAAATGATTAACAAGATCAAAAGATGACTCAATGTACAGGTGAATTGGCTTGGCCAGCAACTAGAATAAAGTATATGGGCTTAACATAACAACCGATACTACATAGCCCCCTTGTAGAAAATAGCACATTTATAAAAAAAATGTCTATTTTCGAAAAATAACACTGAAGCGGTATGTGGATAACGTCAAAATGTGGGAAAAAAATGGTGCAATACCTGATAAATTACAGTGTCAAGTGGGGTGAGCGTATTAAACGAAAGTGTCATACTTATGTAAAAATGTACATGAATATTGCCAAGATGCGGACAAAAATTGAAATGCTAGCATGTGATTATGAGTACATTAGTAAGCGTACGAAGAAAATTTAACATGCATTTATGTTGAGACTGTCCGGATGATAAAATAACATGTTTGTATGAGCGATTCGAAATATCGTGAAAATAGAATATAACAGTAATTGGTCTGTGGTGCTGACTGAATATGAGGATAAAGAACAGCGAAATATGTTCCGATAAGCCGCAGTAAAGTAAATAGCGTCGATCAGCGATTAGTAGATTCGAATTCGCATACCTGGAGTTCGTGTGTGGTAAAAATAATCGAGTCGTAGGATGATAACTGCATCAACGGTTGATGTTCATTGCTGTACTGCTAATGATAATGATCATGAAATGCGAAGTCAGTGTACGTTGTCGTGTGCGTCGAGTTATCGTTAAATATGTATTAGTAGAATGACCAGAGGAACAGGATAGTGACTGATGAAACGAGATATGCGGAGTCGTATTCCTTTTTGGTCATGAAGCCTAGCGTGGTTTGTGTAGTTAGAGGGATATGTGCTCAACCTCGTTTGTTACGAAACCGTTTTAAGGCGTAATAAAAATACCAATACATATAATTATCGATGACGGCGAGTGAGACTGACTTGGATGTGACGAACAAGAGTGTATCTTTGAGAGAATAGCTCTAAACTCTATGTTCTGGCGTACAGTGCAATGGGAATAGAATATTAATTGCAGTAATCGAATATTTTTGATGCGTAATAGATGATGCAGCATTCAGATTTACGTGTCGATGAATAGATAATATGAACAAACTAGGGATCATCGTGAAACAAAAATTGAGGAAGTTCGGTTTTGGTTGTCGCTGAAAATATAGAAAACGACGATTGCTGCGTACCAATAAGATGAATGAACATTAGTTGTATCGAGAACATAAGTTCCTACTATCGGGAGTATAACTCCAAACTTATGTCTATGATAGTGTAATATTAAGCCGAAAATGACATGAAAAAAATTGGAACGAACTCACTTGAATCAGGAAAATTGTACGTCATTGGATAATAAAAATAATCCGGTGAGTTTCGAATATCATAACGTGTAATGTCCATATCATTATAATTTGTTCGATTAGTGATATGACTACGTATATGTCATAGTTTAATGTTAATACGAACAAAAATAATAATTCCACGTTAGATGAAGATATGACATTATTGTAATAATGAGCATATGATGATTATTCGGATCATAACGAAATATGTCGTTGGCGGATCCATTTTTGATTTGTGTTCGCTCGTTGCGGTCGCCAATTATGTAGTGAGTTCGTACACAGAGGTTGTCGATTCTGGTCCGTGTTCGTTCGTCGAGGCATCCAATCCTGTTGCGTCGTGCTCGTTCGGCGAGGTATCCAATTCTGTAGCGTCGTGCTCGTACGGCGAGGTATCCAATTCTGTAGCGTCGTGCTCGTAGGGCGAGGCCTCCAATTCTGTAGTGCCGCGATTCGTTAATCGTTCGTTTCGATAACCGATATAATTCTAATCTTAACGGCGCGTAAAATCAGAAGACAAAGGATAGCAGCAACTACAGTTTATTGTCGAATAACTCAGGTTCGAAAGCTAACAACACCTGAGCGAATAATAACGAGCGAGTGAACAGGCGAATAAGCGAAGGAATTGAACGAGGCGGAAATGACATGCAGTGGAGATGGCTGGGAAGCCAACTCGATTTAAGCAAGCGTTAGTCAACATTTATAGTCAGGCAAAAATGAGTGACAGACATATGATGAATAAGATACGAAGTGTGTACACATATACGCTCATATAAAAAGTACTCAAGGTTAATAAGCAAATGATTAACAAGATCAAAAGATGACTCAATGTACAGGTGAATTGGCTTGGCCAGCAACTAGAATAAAGTATATGGGCTTAACATAACAACCGATACTACAATGCTAATAAATACATTGGATGAGTCCTAAATACAACAGTGAGGAACTCCTAAATTCCCATGTTAATCATTATCAAAAATACGAAGTGTACAATTGATTTATTATTAGCTATCTTGAATAATTGTAAAATCAAAGTGTTTATGAGTATAAAGTACAAATTAAAATAATTTTTACCCCATAACTAGTGTTGTGACTTCTTACATCTGGTATTACATAACTGATAAAAGTCAATAAAACTTAACCTGTTTTTTATACATTATCCCTTCACTAAAAAGCTGTGGTTGATTGAACATTTATACCAACTGATTATTACTTCATTAAAACTTTAAGTGAAATGAAAGTTAGTAAATTTTTTGTCAACTCCGCCTGTAGCTCTTCTAGAGTTACTACTGGTCCCAAGCACGGGTAAAGGAGGAGGGTTGGACATGGGATTAGCGACCCCATCCCGTAGAAAAGCTAACTCGCTAATAAAACGCTAACCAGAGATAAATTTTTTGTCAGTCGTTGTTAAGTCATAATTTTAATTATTCTTTTTTATGAATAAGAGAAATACATGTAATACTCAGCCATCATGAAAATGTACACGATTTACATGTATTCATCTTATACTTACAGTTAGCAGAATGAATATTTCATATAACAAGATACCTGTTAAAGTATATTTTCATACGATAAAATAGACTTATTCTTATCAAGTACATTCATTTCAATGGATTCAAAATGAAATGACAACATATAGAACTAAGTTTCCTAATTATTTACCTGAATTTTATCTACAAACAGATAATTTTACTAAGAGGATGACAAGAGTACCCAACCACCTCCCAAGCTCTATTTTCATGCATGTAGTCATAGTTACAATAATCTAATTTTTCAAAAGTAAACAAACTACTAGTGCTGTCTGATGATTTATATGAAACGTTGAAAAACCATAACTGTTTTCAAATATCTTACAGGTGAAATTCATTGTTATAAGCATATATGTATATATATATATGTCTGTAATACCAGTGTTTATGTGTTTAAATAAATAAGTCATACTCAGTATATAAATAGATTCAAGTTCCCACACTCAATTAGAGCAGCAAGAGAAAATTGTCAGAGCGAATCCCAGAGTAGTAGACGTGGTAACAACATTAATGGTGTTAAAAAATGTCAAACATCAAAAATAAGACTCGAGGAAAAAACATGGATTAGTGGAATATAAAAAGATTAAAAAGGTAATTTCAAAACTTGAGGTCTAGTGGAAGAGTGAATATACCTATTTCATTACGTAAGATTTCGAGTCCTATCGCCCAAAAACTCCAACCATCGTTTACAATAATCACACGGACTATAACCAGATGGTCTGCACCTACCTACATGATTCAGTCCAAAAGTGATTGTCTTCTTGGAACTCTAACACCACTGTAGGTCCTCATGTTACCGCTCAATTCTTTATGCATATTATATATATATATATATATATATATATATATATATATATATATATTCGTATTGTGTCATAAATCAAAGATATCGATGATTTTTCTCCCCTTTTGTTGGAATAATCATAATATTTTCGGAGTCCTTTTTATAAGCAAAACTGTAGTATACAAAATATGAAAGAAACCATTATTTGTAGAGATTTTTATCAGTGGTACTTCAGTGTAGTGATTAGCGATATTTTATAAAATTATTGTAACTGTATCATATGGCTTTTATCACAATCGGCGCAGGAGCTAGTAAACTGTGCAATAGATCAAGTTGCTTCGCTTTAAATCGGAGGATATTAACAAAGTAAAAAAGGAATCAAGATAATAATATAAATTGTGGATAAAATGTAAATATAGGAAATACTGTTTAAAGATGAGTAGAGGAGTAAAAGATATGAAACATCAGTATAGTCCAAGATACATAAGAAGATAATGAATAAATGCATTCGAACAGTTATCATCAGTTTTCAGCATTTTCACCAAAGATTCTCTAACCTTATGTAACGATTATCTCACCGATTACAACCAGAAAGTCTGGACTCCCCGAGACGGTTCAATTGAGCACTCAATAACTTAATTCACGGATGTTTTTGTTCGTCTGTTTAATTTTTTTGTAACATTTTTGTTACCTAATAAAGGTTCATGTACTTGGCTTTAAATTATACATTTTAGGTAAGAGTCAGTCACATCATCAGGTTAAGTAACATAAATTTGGTGAAGCAGCATGCGAACTAATAACCCCAGTTATTAAAAAATTGATTCATATAGAAGGAATCGAGTTACTGAAAAACTACTTTCAGAATACTAGCCTACCAAGAAATCTGTCTTACAAATTTAATTTTACAAAATCCAGGATAAATCTGTCTTATTTCTTCCCAAATGCTCTAATTTATGGTAATATCCGTCTTATCTGTTTCAATCCAAAATATTTCAGGAAGTGTTCAGAAGTTAAACTATTTGGTTGCCTCATAGTTTTACCTAGTGTTAGGATTAAGTGCGCTAATGTCCTCGCGGATTTAGATCAACAGCAATCAACCAACTAGTGAACGGGATATTAAAATGCATGAGAGATAGCATGAACTTCATGTCCTCACTAATACAGAAGGTCAACAAACACCTTAGCTTTTGATCATTCTTATGACCTTACGACCCTCACCAGAACATTTGACCATCTTAGAAAGAGATGTTCGCTGCAACTCTTTCCCAGTTTTACTGAACATTCGACATCCAAAACAAAAATATCATTTACCCTGGTACAGCCGAGAGTTGGGGAAGTCAGCTCTCCCTCTCTAAATGCTCTCACATGACCACGCGTATACAGCCACTACCATGGAAGCCCTACTCACTGCCTTGTCGGAGCGGGGGTGTTGTTTACGATATTAAGGGGATGAAAAGCGAATTTCCGGCGCTTCGATCGGGTTGGTGGACACGGCACGTTCACCCGGGGGAGTCGGAAAACCCTGATTCCAAACCAATAATGCACATGGGCTCCAGTATCCTGAGGGAACAAATGGCGTATGAATCAATCGTTGGTCACCGGCTACCATGGGACTGCATCTCCTTACGATGCTCCACTGCTTTGTGGATCAGACCTTTAGGTCAAAGGCTCCGGGTGTGGCCCCCTAAGAAAACCAACTGCTTAAGTTTGAGCACCCGTGCAGTATCGCAGCCCACGCACAAATCAAATAAGATTTGCGCGGCGCATATATATCTGGTCCCCCTTTGTACCAATATTTATGTGTTTAAATAGATAAATAAATAACACATAAATATGTCAAAGTCTGCATGATTTAAAAATAACTACAAAGAAATTTTAACAAGCCTAATATATTTGTTTGCTAATGTGGAATTAAAGTCTCCAGTATTTTAAAGTGTCCCTTTTTAAATAAACAAGTTAACACTGATTTCAAAATGGTCAGTCACATAATATCACTATTTAAATGACATTTTTATATGAATATTAATAGTTCATTTTCATTTTAGTCTTTCACTATTCAACTTAATATCGAGAAAAAAGCCAGATAAATATGTCACATACCTCCACCTAAACTTGAAATAAACGATTATAAATCGAAAAACTCGGTCAATTCGAAAACAACAACAAAAACAATACAGTTAACACCCACAACTTATTCAGATATGATTGTCATATTCTTCTATTTTTATTTCTGTTTTGACGAATATCTTAAGCCTATTTTTTGTTGTCCAAAAATTTGATATTAAAATGAATCCTATAATCTGTTCATTTTTTTGTTATGGTAAATTACTTTTCCTATCAGAAACAAATTTTACAATGAAAGAAAAATACTGATAGATCATCTAGATGTTCAACAGAGAAATATCAGTTAGTTTGATGATAAAGATAAACAGTTTATAAATTCTTAGATCTATCACATGGATTGATAGATTAATGATTGAGGAATTTGACTTTCAATAGATAAGCATAAAAAGGGGTATCTTATACGATTTATTTTAATCTAAAACGTTTGATTCAAACCCAACTATACATATCAGCACTTCATGATAATAACTTGTCTTTATTTAAATGCCCACTTACGAACATAGTTATAAAGAGTTAAAATAACATTTAAATAACTAAATCTTTGAAAGAATAGAATTATACAATACTAATTCAATATAATGTTTAATGTAAGTCAAGTTAGATGGCATTTAAACTAGCAAAATGAACCTACACTTTTTTGGCGTTGCATTATGTCAACCACTACTGTCTATTCAACACTTATTTACATACACCCGTTACCCCTCGTGGGGGAACATAGGCCACCCACCAGCACTCTCCATCCAACCCTGTACTGTCATGGGGAATACTTTTCATGTTTGCTTCCAATTCTCGGTTTAGTGTGTTGTTTGGCCTTCCTCTTTTCCGCTTCCCTTCACCATTCCAAGTTAGGGCATGCCTCGTCATGCAGTTTGATTATTTCCTCGATGTGTATCCTATCCATTTCCACTGTCTTTTCATAACTTCCTCTTCAGGTGGAAGCTGCTTTGTCATCTCTCACAGTAAGCTGTTGTTGATGGTATTCAATCAACAGATATTGAGTATTTTGATGGTAGAAAACTGTTTATAAATACTTGTACTTTTTTGATGATGATTGTACTTGTCGAAGTTTCAGCTCCGTACAGTAGGACCGTCTGAACGTTCGTATTAAAGATTGTGAATTTGATATTGGTTGAGTTTCGATTGTAGGAATGCAGTCCTTACTTTGCTAATCCTCGCCTTTACGTCGACATTTAAGGATAATATATTCCACTGTGCTCCAGAAGAGAGAAAACAAGTGGATTGACAACTTCGTGTGACAAATGTATATTACGCTTATTTCCAGAATATACATTGAACATGACTGAGCGAATTAATATGATAATAATTAATGGACTTAATGGAACAACACGAATGAACAACGCATCAGTGGCTTCTTGGAATTAATTTTTAGCGTCCTAACGATTCACAGAAGTATCAGAAGACCAGATCTGATTTGTGACTGGAAAATTATTATCAAGTTGTGTAGTGAAGAAATCAAGCCTAATAGTTAAATATTAATTCAATTAGAAAGTGAATAAGCTATCTTTACCATATCCACAGATTATTCATTTGTTAGCTAGCTTCTACTCATGTTTGTTTTTCTGTAAACAACAGTACGACAACCTATTCTACTGGGTACTTGACTTATCTTCTGATATCCCTTCACTTAGGAACTTAAGTCAATAACTAATTCTCATGAGTAGTAGTCGTCCGGCTAGATTGTATTATCGTATTTCATTTAACGATTGAGATTCTATTTATTCAACTTGAACAATTATAAATCTTGCTCACAAAGCAAATTTTCTGACAGAATTCAATAACATTAGTAAGTCATATTACCTTTCTTATCAATTAGAGGAACTATTGAATTCCTGACAAAAGATTTAGGGACGATGTAAATAGAAATATCGGCATATGGAAAGCTATTATTTGTACCATTTTCTTCACATTGACATACACGCTATCCGCTTCCCCATACTCAACAATATGATTTACTTAACTAATAACATATTTTTACGACCATTTGACTCAAATTTTTGACAGTAAATGAGGTGAGTAGATATTAAGAGCTGCATAATTTCTGATGGTAAAGTTAAGATTTATAAACCATCCACTTATCAGGAAAACAAAAATCCACATTCGTTTTCAGCATTCCCACACTGTTTAACGTAGAAAACGTGTATTATGAGACTGTGGTCACTTGAAATAAGTTCGAGAGCAAAAAATTGTAGTGGAAGTAAGAATACATGGTGAGCAAACCGAGTCAGTGATATTACAAATCAGATATCTATCAACTACTACTTTATTTCATTTCAAGATTTATAAATCGAGTGGAAGATTAGTGATTTTCAAAGATAGGAAGCCTATGAAAATTAAATTCGTAAAGTCACACTACTTATATGACTTTCTAAGTAGACATTTTATAGTGTGCAATAAATTTGACTCCCATTCCAACGCAGAAAGTTCATCTTTGAGCAATTAACAATAAAACCTCATCAAAACAAGTGTTAGAACTCGTAAGACCTAAAAATAGACAAATATTAATTTGTGTGAGGCAATTCGTAGGGGACAGTATAGCTAGGAGTTTAGAAAAATCCTCTGTCACGTAACCATTATTTTAAACTAAAGTCAGCAAGACAAACTAAAATTGGCAAGTGTCTTTCTGAAAGCCTAGATTTAACTTAAATATTTTCTATAGCAACAGCTTCACCAAGACGTATTAAATTTAAAGTCGTTTGTTTATTATTTTGAAACATCAACGTCTAGTCCACTATCAAACAAATGACAAAATATTGCATGCCTGAAACATAATGAATTGATATGATTGTTAAAAAACACTATATCTTCCTTTGATGATTTTGATTATTTCCCTGAAGAAGTCCAGACAAGTTAGCTGGATGAAACGTTGGAATTATTTAAATTTCAATCGCTGGGACTGTTTCGAATATTTTCCACACATAATAATGAATTGATAGTTTATTAAATGATCATGGAATTTAAATAATCTTGATTTCATAAACACAATGTTATGACTTTTTAATGACTATTATGAGCACGATAGAATGGAATATTTAATGAACAATATTTTAGTGCCTAAAAAGCTAGAAGATAAAACACTCTAAAACTGGTGCACCTCACTATTCACGCCGATACAGTAACGTTAGTAGTAAATAATTGAGAACGGAATTGCTCATGTGGTTATTTCATACACATATTTCCCTTTATTATCTTAAAGAGAGCAAGAACGAGGATTGGTACAAAATAAAATGAATTCCTATTATTCTGTACCAATCTTCGTTCATGTGGTTATTAGTAATTTATAAGTAACTGAATAGCAAAAAAATTTAAATACTACTGATTAGAATGTTCTATACTCCAAAATGTACATAGATTAGAAGTACTACCAAACATACTAGGAATCACAACACAATTTAAGTCATATTCAGTTACATTCTAGCTTTAAAAACACCTGGAAGTCAGATATTCGGATATAGTTATATCTTGGTTAAAGTATCAGCAATTAATTTCCAGTCAAACTGACGTTTGGGAATAATGTTTCTTCTTGCAGTAAGAAGTATTCCAATCCATCTCTCATAAACAGAATCCAGGTAAAAACATGAATTTTATTACGCCGTTGGGATGGACAAATACGTTTATAAAAGCGTTCAAATGTCTGTGATCCAAATGCATACATAGCTATTTATAGCAAAGCGTACACTTCATATGTTGCCAAGTCACCCATTTTGTTACTGTCTCAAAAGAATCCTTGTGTACCTGGTGTTGGTAGATAGTTGTAAAGTACGTCAACAAATACCACTGAAATACGATCTTAGAACCTGTTTTAGATAGGTTATCTCCTGTCGAGCAAACAAAACAGAATTTACTTTAACATGTTCATCGGTGCCCTGGTACGGCCAAGAGTCGGGAGAGTTCTCTCTCCCTCTCGATATGCTCTCACATGGCAACGTGTATATAGTCTCTGCAAGGGAAGTCCTACTCACTGCCTTCTCGTGGCACTACTGTTGTTTACGAAATTGAGATAACGGAAAGCGAATGTCTGGTGCTTTAACCGGGTTGGTGGACACGGAGGGTCCATCTAGGGGAGTTGGAAAACCCTGATTCCAAACCAATAATGCACATGGGCTCCAGTATCCTGAGGGAACAAATGGCGTATGAATCAATCGTTGGTCACCGGCTACCATGGGACTGCATCTCCTCACGATGCTCTACTGCCTTGTGAATCAGACCTTTAGGCCAAAGGCTCCGGGTGTGGCCCCCTAAGGAAACCACCTGCTTCAATCTGGGCACCTGGGCAGTATCTCAGCCCTCACACAAATCAAATGAGATTTGTGAGGCGCATATTTATCTGGTGCTTTTTGTACCAATATTTGTGTGTTTAAATAAAATAAAATAAACCTGATCGCTATAAATCTACTAATCATTTGATCGATATGAATTGTTGCAACGTCGCGTAATGCATGCCATCATACGTACTTTATTCCTTATTTACAAACATCTTAACCAAAGCATATTTGCACTAAGTGATAACCATATAATTTCTTATACATCCCCCAACCTATCTCTTACGGGTTGACAATGAAGTGTATGGTAAAAAACTCAACATTTAGTATTTTACCTCGTAAATAATCAAAGGCATAACCGAACATCACTCTATATTTTTATTGTTGTTATTAATTCTATGTAAATGTTTCATAAAATAACAAAACAAAAGAATTAAGATTTCAGGTCACAAAACTGTATTTGTTAAACGTCAAAGCGCAATATGCATGAATAAAAGTTCTGCAGATTCTCTAATTAATATTACGAGGACAGGACCAGAGGCACAAGATTATTAGATGAATCTGATAGATGATTATCGTCGATAATATCTAATATACTATTACGAATCAACCAAAACAAATACCATTCTCGGAAAATGTCAAGTCAGAAATGAGTTATTTAACAAGCTGATCATTGTCCTTACACAGAAAAGAGAAAAATACCATTGAATTCTTGAACACAATAAAATAAACAACACTTTTACCAGAGTAGGTAAAAGTCCTAGGTTTTGGTTCGTGTAACTTTACTCCCAATTGAAATAAAGTTGGATTTTGGAAAATTCAAAGATCTGAAAAGCAGATTCAGTGAACAACGAGGAATGTAAAATAAATTCTGATCGATAAGATCAGTTCTGAAACGGGACTAAAATGTTGTTTCTAATATGATAGTGTTGATACTACTTAACGGAGAGGTGAGTGATTGATGACGATGAAAGAAGGCACACTTGGTAAATAGTCAAGTTTTCTGATACTAGGTTACAGCAATCTGGAGAAAAATCCTTCTTAATTATGTTAGACGAAGTTCACATACTTTTTTAAGACTTAAATAGAACCTAAACGAAATGAAAAATCTTTTATGAATAGACATAATCCAGAAATACTTTAGCAGATCATAAAAACTAATCTCACAATATACAAAGATGATCGTAAATCCATGTACCACATCATCTAATCGAAAACTCCCGAAATTAGGTGAATTCAATTACAGTTCCCATAAAACAATACAGGGAGTAACACAAAATGAGCAACGAATGTAAACCATCTTATAGATACATATATATTTAGCAAACCACAACAAAATGATTTTGTAAAAATATGTAATAAACACAGGGTGGGAAGCATCAAAAACCGTTAGAAAAAACATCGAATGTGGTACAATGTTTTGAAATTATTGTCCAGCGGATATCGTTGATGACAGAGATGTGGTTACGGAAGTTACTATAGACGAGGTAACTCCTGATGATGCGGACAAATTGACATCTACTGCTGCTGGAACAATGACTGGCGCGAGAACAGACGAAGCACCAGTTGTTGCAGTATAGTAATAAGTTGCGTATGCATCGGCTGTCAAACCAGCTGCACCTGAAGTCGATGTATCCGACTAAAATGGAAATAAGAACATAATCAGTTGTCTATGCCAAAAATAAATCATTAGCTGAAAAAATTGACTACCAAAAAACGATTTTTTTTAAAACAACAGAGAACATAAACGATGATTCGGAACGTATTAAACAGTTACAACAAATGTTACTAATTAAAATTACAATACAAATAAAGATGAAACAAATCAAGAACTTACAAAATAAAGATCGGCAATGAAATAGCAGATTGATTGCAATAAAAGTAGACTCAAAATAAAAATACTTTAAACTTACCACACCGGGAAGAATTGCAACTGAAGGTGTCATAACGGGTATACCTGTTGGGACAGGAGGTGGAAGCCCAGATGTATTGCCAAGAGCGGCAGCCAATGGTTCATATCCTCCAGCAGTGTAATAACCAGCGGCTGTGGATGGATCTGGTGCTGGTGTTCCCACTGAAGCAGCAGCCTCCAAAGCTGATTGGTCAGTATTTAAACAAGGTGTACGACCAACTGGTGCAGCTGAAATTACCATTTCACAGGGATTTGCTCCAATCACCGAACTAACTCTGAGAGAAGTTGTTGGCAAATTTAAAAGATCTGGCAACTGGTAACCACTTATAAGTCTGCTAGCTCCACGAGCAATAGCTGATGTGGTTACACCAGTATTGATTGCATCACAAAGACTCATGTATTCTTCATATGTAGCATTTAACCTGGATTTAAACATAAATTGAAACATTTTAAAGCAAACACTCAAAAAAGTGAGTAAAAACTCAATCATAACCGAAGGACTGGTTCATTTTTTGATTACGGAATGAAAACAATGCAACTACGAATTGCAGAACTGGATATGTAATTTCTGTAATAAAATACTGTGAATCAGAAATATGATGTGAATAGCTCTTCAAAAACCAGAAGTTGTGATTATTGTACTCGCTTTTATTATTGCATCGAAAACAGTATATAATTCTTGGTAAGGAAGAAAGCGTGAGTCAGACTTTTGGGTTTGTTTAAGATAAGCACCATGATGTTACTGAAGTTTCTGTAAAAATATATGAACTGGTGTTATTAAGTGCTTTCAATTAGATAAATTGGCACTTATTTATTTGGATTATCAAGTTATTCTGTAGTGTCTAGTTCCATGTCGAGCCCAGATGGGTTATTCTAGCTTTTCAATATGCCAATTTATTCATTTTTCTTGAGTCACATTTTGACCTTAATTATTCGCTTATCAAACTTGCCTGTTTTTATGTGAGCGTACGTGTGTGAACTGCTTATACTACTCATCACAAGCCTAGCTTATTTTTGTTCTGACCATTAATATTGAGTAACGCTTGACTAAACGGAGCTTACTCACTCGTCTTCTCCACTACGTCCCATTCCGTTTCGTTTCGTTTCGTTTCGCTCCGCTCTCTGCCCTTCACTCTCTACTCTTCGTTTCTCTGATCGTCTGTCTGGATCAACGATTGTATGAAATACAAGTAATCAAACTTCATACTCGTGTTCGGCTTATATGATTCCGTTATTCACCAACGTTTATTTATTTATTTAAACACATAAATATTGGTACAGGAAGGCACCAAATATATATGCGCCACATAAATTATCCGATTTATGAGAGGGCTGGGATACTGCCTGGGGGCCCGGACCGGATCAGGTGGTTTTCTTACGGGGCCACACCCGGAGCCTTTGACCTAAAGGTCTAATGCACAAAGCAGTGGAGAAACGTCAGAAGATGCAGTCCCATAGTAACCGGTCACCAACAATAGGTTCATATGCCATTTGTTTCCTTAAGGTCCTGGATCCCATGTACACCATTGGTTTGGAATCAGGGTTTTCCAACTTCCCTAGGTGGATCCTCCGTATCCATCAACCCGCTTTTCGTCCTCTCACTTTCGTAAACATCCCCGCCTCGAGAAAGCAGTGAGTAGGTCTTCCCTGTCAGTGGTTGTATGCACTTGGTCATTTGAGAGCTTTTCGAGAGGGAGAGCTGACTCTCCCCACTCTCTCGGCCGTACCAGGGCATTTGGGGGTTATTCACTAATGCGGGTTAAGTCGATAAAATATACGAGGGTAGTTGGGATGTATACTTCAATAACAATCATCAAATGGTCTAATCGGAGTCAGATAAGGGGTCACACTAAACGTCCGCGACGTGGTATGGAAGTCAGTGGTTTCCGTTTGGTAGAAGTCTTTAGCTAATCAACAAGACATAAAACATTAAGTATAACTTACCTAGATAAATCAGTATCAAATTCTTCCAAAAATTGTAGTTTACGTTGACAGAAAGCCAATTTGATATGAGCTGGCAAAACTGAATCAATTGTGGCAAGATTAGCTGCTTCAATAAATCCTTCAATATCAACCGGCCTACGTTGATAGATGATATCAAGTAACTGGGCATATAATCGCTCGTTACGCTTTTATCAAAAAGAAAAAAAAATACAAAACAAGCATTGTGTAATAACAGAAATTAAATCACCGATATCTTGACTTATAATACAAATAGTGATGTAACGCAATAATCACAGGTAAGTTCATGAACTATACACTGAAGATTAAGTGTAGTATGTACTCATCTTAACTACGGTAATTAGATTGATGCTTCAATCCGAAATCCAGTTGAATAAACAGACGACTGAGTCAAATACAAATCAATAAATCAGGTGCATGTTCACAATATCCCCTGCAATTTACAATATATGATGATAGTTACTGATACTACCCAGCTATTTAAACCTAAGTAGATGGGAAAGGTTTCAGACCGGTAGTTAAAATTTGAGTACGTTAATTAGTAAATTGCCCCTTGACTGAGGTTATTATAAAAAGAACAGAGACAGCTACTCAACCTGATTTAAGACATCATATTATCGAATATTAGTTTACAATAGCTCCTTACCCAATGACAGAAACGCTGTTAATTCATGTAATGTGTGGTACTTAAGTAAACGAACTACTCTGTGACTTAAGGATTTAAGAATAAATCGGTCGAATTCACTAATACCACAGAGATCTCCTTTTATAAATAAAGTGGTCTTCGAAATGAGACAGAAACATACTTTGGAGAGAAAAATAAAGACATCCACTGAAAATAATTCTATTACTGATAATACTGAGACCATATGAAAGAATCCTATTGTATATATTTTACAACTTCTAAACGTTATGACAAATGTCTAAGTTATAAACTACAGTGCGACTGACAAAATGACTTACTGGGTCATAATCAATGGCTTCTTTAAGAACTTTGATGGCTGCTTCTTCACAAGAAATAACGACACGATCTTCGTCCGTAAGTTCCGATGGCGAAGGAGCGTGAATCTCAATTACTTTGTGTCGTCTGTTAAGAAGTATACGTATACGTTCCTCTTCTTCAGCTGTTTGGTCAACCTCAGGAGCTGGCTTTGATTCATCCCCCGATACGTCCGCATCATTTTCTTCATCTTTATCCTCTTTTTCAGAACTCTCATCTTCCAATTTCGCTTTTTTGCTAGAACTATGCGTTCGCTTCGACTTTTTGCTTTCCCTGTGCCTACGTTTATGATGTTTCTTCTTTTTTTGTGAACAAGGAACAACTAGAATGGGAGGAGAGCCAGATTCATCTAAACCATCCTCATTTGTGTGCTCATCTTTGCTGGATGTCGTTGTTGCATCCGTTACTGGCTTCTCGGAGCTTTCCTCATCTGTTTCTTCATCCATTGTCACATCGTTATCAGACGAGGCAGCTTCAATATCCGAATCAGATTCACGGTCGCTAGTTAGAGTATTGACTTCTTTTGCTTTATCTATAATATTCTCTTCATCGACTTTCGTAGCCCTAGGAGATTTGGCAGCTTCATCTGATTTCTCAGTGAGGTTATCGTTACTTTCCGCTCCCACAACCTTTTCTTTGGGATTAGTTTCCTCGATTTTAGGTAGGTCTATTATCATCGATTCATCCTCTTCCTCTTCATATTTCGTACTGAGTAACAACATCCATACAGGTATTCCGTCTGGGGATAGTGATTCGTTACGATGAAACAATCGAGCAAGGCGACCAGCAAGAACACCCGCTCCAGCACGAGCTTGTGCTGCAGTAGCAATAGCTTGTGCTACAGTGCGAGAAGCAGTAGCTCCAGAAACGCATTGTGCTACTTTATTTTGCTCCTGAACTAGATAACGAAGCCGATTGATACCATTGCGCAAACAAGCGATAATATCGAACAGCTGGAAACGAAAATCGTAATAACAAAAGTATGTTTATTTCAAAATTATTAAACGAGAATGATATCATAACAGAAACATAGCATGTAAGTGCAATATCTACGCTACTTATTTCCTGAAAAACACTCATTTTGAATGTGGATGTAAGTACAACTCAACAAACATGACTAAACCGCTATGGATTAAAAACCTGGATAGCATGACCAAAGGATCAAAGCCCGAAAGGCTACAATTCCGAAATCAGTCGAAACACAAGTAGCCATTAAAATCGGTGAAAACCAAAAAGCACGTAGCACTAGTGAGTTCATAAGCCTTATCGTAAAAAAACAAATAAAGCAAACTCAGTATAACGACCTGCACACGTGATAACCACTTAAAGAACTGTAGTCCGGTACATTAATACAATGAATGCTACATTGTAAGCGAAATTCGAGAGTCGTTGTTATGTGTAATACCTTCATCCCAGTGATTACCTTGAACGACAAAAAATATTAATACTACATCATAAGAAGTGGTCGGCATAAACTGTGGAAGTTCAGAAAAAACAATTCAGTTTTATAAGGGTAGAACAAATAATTATCAATAATTGTGCATGTACCACTAGTGCCCCCAAATACCCTGGTACGGCCAAGAGTCGGGAGAGTTCTCTCTCCCTCTCGATATGCTCTCACATGGCAACGTGTATATAGTCTCTGCAAGGGAAGTCCTACTCACTGCCTTCTCGTGGCACTACTGTTGTTTACGAAATTGAGATAACGGAAAGCGAATGTCTGGTGCTTTAACCGGGTTGGTGGACACGGAGGGTCCATCTAGGGGAGTTGGAAAACCCTGATTCCAAACCAATAATGCACATGGGCTCCAGTATCCTGAGGGAACAAATGGCGTATGAATCAATCGTTGGTCACCGGCTACCATGGGACTGCATCTCCTTACGATGCTCCACTGCTTTGTGGATCAGACCTTTAGGTCAAAGGCTCCGGGTGTGGCCCCCTAAGAAAACCAACTGCTTCAGTTTTGGCACCTGAGCAGTATCACAGCCCTCACACAAATCAAATGAGATTTGTGAGGCGCATATTTATCTGGTGCCCCTTTGTACCAATATTAATGTGTTTAAATAAATAAATAAACCACTAGTTAAAGATATCTAAACAATGACGAAAATAGACTCCGACAGTATTAATATCTGGATTCAATAATTTTTATAATTAGATAAAATTCTATACCTATTACCACTGTGTGTCTACATTATAGACAGATTACTCAAATGTAACCTTATGATTGCTTGCTAATAGTCATGTTAGTACACGTAAACTACGTGGCTAGGATCTTACAATTATTATAACCAATGTTTGAAGGCGTTGACAGACGACTCACAATCAGTCTAAATAGTGTAGATGTTTTTAATTTTTCTCTTTCCTTAGATCACATATATCTTATATTATCCTACACTTTTTTGCTTTTTTTCTCGAATCATGTCTATAATAATTATTTTCCACTACAAATGATATTGTTGCTATCCCTACTATTTTAAAATTTTTTCTCGATAATTTCATTTTGGTGTGTTGACTTCAATTTTCTTTATAAATAACTGACTTGTTACTAGAGAATAATTAACTGTCAGTTACATTTAAATACGTCAAGTGTGTTTTGGATAAAAAGAAGCACAGATAATATATCAAATGAACTACAATATTGGGTGTCAGAAATGTATTTGCGGTTGTTGTTAGCTATCGCATCATCATAAAAAGATTTTCTGGATTAAAAGTGTGGATGTAAGTACAACTCAACAAACATGACTAAACCGCTACAATGCATCAATATTAATACAAACTACATAAAAACAAACAAAACGAATTTCTATACCCCATAGATAAGACTGTAAAAATGAACATGTTCAATTCTAAAACTTACTGGTTTCCCTGCTCTTCTTAAAGCATCCGCTCGTCTACAACATACAAGAGCACTATCAGTTAAGCGTTTCTCCAAGTCTGTCAAAATATCAAGACAAGTAAGGACTTCGAATTTTGGAGGATTATCTAAACATGCAGGATATCTATCCTCGAAACAACCCCAATGCCAATGAATTGTCGGCTTGTACGGTAAATGAGTCATACAAGCACGTCGCCATACTTCACGTGCAGCAGGTATATCTCCTTCAGTATACTAAAATAAAAAATGCATTCAATTATTATCCACAACTTCAAACGCTATGTTATAAGTTATGTGTATTGTATACAATATAACCCCCCCCCGCCACAGAATTTTCCATAATTTACCATTTAACAATTCACGAAAAAATCTCAATGTACGTAAATTGCTTAGATGACAACAATTTAGACTATGATTTAGTTTGATGTTATATTTCAATAAAACCTCTGGATACGGATGTGTATCTGTGCATCCATAAACTTGAAATATTATGGGATTCAAACCCATATTGCTTCCAGGCACAGTCAAACAAGTTCTTTTCCTGTTAACTCTATGCATCACTTTGAAATCAAAATGTGATAAAAATCAAGGAAGATCAAAGTGGACAACCTTAACAGGACTGGATGCTTCAAAAAGGGAGTATCACCAATAATGTAAACAAAATAAGACTATATATCCAACACATAGAACAAATGACTGCAACATGCAATACAAAAAAATAAACCGTAAATGTAACTGGACATTATTTTAAAGCAATAAAAGATATGTAAATTTCAAAAGTTTTAAAATAAAATAATACCTCTAAATATTTTGCATAACGTATCCAAAAGTGTTCATATAGAGCACAAGCAACAAGACAACGCTCATAAAGGACACGAACACGACGTTTAGCAAGTTTAACTTCAGGATATTCAAGAACAGCTTCTTCTAATTTATCGTCAGATAACTGACTAGTCACTTTTATTTGTTCTCTTATATGTGAAATTACAGTTCCAGCCTCTGCTTCTTCAAAACTTAAATATTCAGCCCAGTTATTTAGTTGCACTTCTTCAAGGGGTTTCACATGGAAATATGGACGTCGGATCTAAATAATACACAAATAGATACAAAGACATAAAATTAACCCAACACAATCAAATACAAAAACCAGTAATAGTGATTCAACACCAAGAAAAAACCAAACTCAATACACGTTAGTAAACTCAAAAAAGAAAAAATGCGACATGATAAAACTACAGTGTTTTACATAGAATAAGTTGACACTTTCCTGTAATCAAAAGTGTTATCGTGACTTAACCTACGTAAATGTAGCATAAACCTCTTAGAGGAAAAACTATCTGTGCTATCTAGTCTTAATGAGGAGCTTCTACTGAATCTGAAAGTTTCAATTTTCTCCTAACTTTATTTTAGGAACCCAAATCTGCGAAATGAAGTGAGTATTAACTTCCCTAAATACCACGAAAAACCTAAGTGTCTCGTATCATAAATTATAATTGATGACAACTCATTGTTTAGCACTTAATCTCTAAAAGAAGTTAATCAAACTAGAGATACTAAAGTATGCTATAGACTACAACCTCCTACAGCTTATCGACCTTATACGGATGTCATTAAAAACAACAAACAGAACACTTAAAAAGTGATAATAAGTCAGAAACAACGAATATATGACATACCTTTTCTTCAAAGTACCACCGCCGCATAATCTGCATATAAGTTGCCCGATAAATTTGTTCACGTGAATCAATTATCATTTGTCGTACAGACGCCCTGACAGCATCTGTTATCTAGGAAAATAAAGATTTGGTGAATATGTAAAGTTATATTTCAGGAAAAATGGTATGCTACTCAGCAAAAATATTAAGACTTCCAATTTCTATACTGAAGTCTAAATTTAGTAGTTTGACATAGGGATGAATTTGTACCCATTACGATTGAGTGTAATCTAATGGAAAAATTCAAACCTAAATGGTATACGAAATTTGTAGATAAACTGTGTGTTTCTTGGGGGTTGACAGTAATGAATACAAAAATACACTACTTCTATACAAATATAAGCAGCGAACTAATATAAGAATGTTGTGTACTATATAAGCACAAGCCTACAGAAGTAGTAAAATACAAGAGGAATTATCCATTCATTTTGTTACATTTCAATCGAATTTGTGGTTTTACGTACAAAATGAATACAGTTTCGAACCCTTGGAGTTTTAAAAAAATATAAATAACAATCTACCCAACAAGCAAAGAGTATTGGCTACTCATTATTAATATCCCCTTAATAACAATTAGCTAGTATTTGCATCATACTACTATATACGGGAGACGGTGATGAAAATACATATAGTAACTGTGCAGTATATGACCAGCATACACAGTTTGATCCTACAAATGACAGTATTAACCAGAGTTAATTAATTAACAATAAATACAGCCTAGTAACTAGGTATATGCTTATGTACTCAGAGTTGAATCAAAATTATTATATGAGAACTAGATATACTTTCCGGGCTAAACGAATTAAAATAAATAGAGTAGCTAAGTGGAGAGAGCTCGAACTATGGAGCTACACCAACCGAAGCATATCAATAGTAACTGATTGCAGTTCGAAATGAAATAAACACGAACTAGCTTGCTAGTAACTCTACATGAATCCCGTCTAGGGTTAACGCCAGTCCCCACCCCGGGTAAACGAGGAGTGTTGGGCGTAGGGTCGGTAAGAAGGAACCCTGTTACAGAAACAGCTAACTACACATGATACTCCAGATTCATTGGTCAGAGGCTGGTAATAACCTACTTTGACGGAGAATAAACAGACTGGAGAAAACTAAGAAAATATGCTGAGAACAGATATAATACATTGCGAAAACCATCAAACTACAGCGCAAGACAAGCCCTAAACTCGAATCCTCAAGGCGAGGAATTGGGGGCTGATATCAAGATCAAGAATACGCCTGATAACAAATGGGAAGAACCTGTGAGTGAGTTGATCAGAGATTCCTGGTTGGCGATCTGTGCTTCAAAAGAATTAGTTAGTAAAACCTCCAATTTATCAACAGATCAGGAAAATTATGCAGAAACATAGGAACAAAAATCAAACCAATAGGAGATACAACTAAAACAAAGAAGGAAACAATGACAGATTTAAGGTCAACAAAAACCAATCAACATCGAGGTGTACAGGACAAGCTGTGAACCACATGTGGAGAAATTCGAACACTTCACTACTTAGCAAAGTTTGTGCTGATGATGTCGTTCAGAAGAACGATGAAAGCTCGACAGCCAAACCATCCAGCTCAGAGAACAAAACTCCATGCAAATATGGCTTTATAAGTAGTCTCAATGGGCAGCTGATTGCAACTACTGCAGTATTGAGTCAACTAGCAACCTACTCTTGATAAATTAGCCAACAAAGTATAGTGTACATTGAAAACAACACCACGAAAGCATCACCGTCCGATCGGTGATTCCTCTATAAGTTACGATCTTCTGATATCACTAAAAGCTTCACAATTAATCCAACACTTAACAACTTAGTCAAATTCAAGTTCACAAACAGAGAGAGCTACTTAGATATACTGAATAATGAGTTAAATTTCCAAATGATAGAGTAATCTAAACGGTCGAAACTAACTTCTGATTAAAATATGAAAATATATTACCCGTAAGCTGAAATAACGGGCTGGCTATGACTACATTTCAAATGGCTTTATGAAATCCCGGATTTATGCAGAATGCCCCAAAAGCAAATATTGAATTAACAGCTCACAAGTAAGAGTTACTATTCACCAAACTTACATGAAAGTGTAACATTTTAGTAACGATATATCATATCTAGAACAAAAAAGTAAATCATGAAAGAAACGAACTTCCGAATCCCATTACTAAGACAATCTCCGGGAATATACATTGAATAATTCTAAAAACGAACCATTATTCATCCAAAAAAAATGACTTCACACTTAATTTGCCACTATCGGCTGTAACAGGATGAAACAACCCAAACAAACTCTCGTATTTCATATAACTTGGTATGAAAATAAATTTGAGAAAAAATACAATTAAAGAATTGTCAATAAATTTCATACTTCGATCGCTGGCTTTGTAGATCCTAAAATTGGTGGTTCCAACTCATCACTAATGTCTCCTGTCGATTCTTCAAGTGAGATAGGCTTACCAGCAGCCGCTGAAATTTGTGTCACCATGCTTGTAAACTCATTTTTAGACAGTATATCTTCAGGACGATTTTCCTCTACTAATTTATTGAAACTGATATTGAAAACAAAACAATAAAAATGATTCCCAACGTAACTAAAAAAGTACCTTTCAAAATGTAAGGACAGAATACGTCAGTCAGTCAGCTACAACGTAGGACCAGGCACATATATGCATCGGTCCAAGTTGCCAAACCTCGTTAGCACAACAAGATCAACACCGGATTCATACAAGTAATTAATTTAGTGGTGGTAGTATATAAAGAAAGGTTGTATATAAGGATATAGTATAGGAAGGAAAAAAGTTATGAAGCAATTTTAATATCAAGGTTTAAGGGAAGATAAAGAGTGAATACACCTACGCCATTGTGACCGGTTATGAGCCATGTCATACAGAGTCTCCAACCATTGGTTACGATAGTCACGCGGATCCCAACCAAGTAGTCGGCATCTACCAACATGACTCAGACTAGAAGTTGGTGACTTCAAGCGCTGATGCCATGTTTTGGTTTGGCCGCCCCTAACTCTCTTCCAACCATCCCCCACACTAGTCAGCATTACGCGTCGTGGTAATCGGTGTTCAGGCATACGTAACACGTGGCCCAACCATCTCAGTCGATGAAGATTCATCACCTCATCAACTGGTTTACCATCATTCCCTAATACCCTGCGTCTAACCTCACTATTACTTACCCGGTTATCCCAGCAGATGCGAGCAATATTTCTAAGACATCTGTGGTCAAATAATAGTAACCTACGAGTATCTTCTACTCTTAATGGCCATGTTTCACAGCCGTAAAGTAGAACAGAACGAACTGCTGCGCAGTATACTCGTCCCTTAATTGATAGACGGATATCTCGTCTTCGCCATAGGTGACGTAAGTTGGCAAAAGCCAAACGAGCCTTTTGAATCCGTGCTGATATTTCGTCAGACACCAACCCATTAGGGCTGATCAGACTTCCAAGATAAGTGAAGTTGTCGACTCGTTCGACTACTTCACTCCCTATCCTTAGTTCAGGTGTTGACGCAGGCCAGTCCTGGAGTAACAATTTACATTTGGATGGAGAGGAACGCATCCCAAACATCCTGGCATTATTACTCAGTTCCAACAGAAGGCTCTGCATTTTGCCAGCGTCTTCACCAAACAGGACTATGTCATCTGCGTATTCTAAGTCGATAAGTGAACCTCCTGGTAAAAGATCAATTCCTGAAAATTCAGTCGACGAGAGTGTTATTTCCAGCAATAGGTCTATAATGAAGTTAAACAAAGTGGGGATAGTGGACAGCCTTGACGGACACCACTTGAGGTTGTAAAATCATATGACAGTTCGCCATAAGCTCTCACTCGACTAATAGTGTTCGAGTAAAGAACCTTCACAATGTTTATGTACTTCTCAGGTACACCTTTTAATGACAGACACTGCCACAGAACCTCTCGGTCTACAGAGTCAAATACTGCTTTCAAGTCAAGAAAAACTATCATTGTCGGACGCCGATAAGCGTGTCTGTGCTCTAAAACTTGACGAATGGTGAATATGTGGTCGATACAGCCACGACCTTTTAAAATGTAAGGACAAAATACGTACCAGAATTAAAGATATCACGTGGATAATTTCTGCTCTCTATATCTTATGAACCAGTATTTCCTGACCACCATGGAACACAAACAAAATAAACCTGCCAAGTATTGACGATGAAAAACCTCAACTTGAAAGCAATGTTTGAATTCCTCAACCCAGTAGTTGGTGTTAAACAGTGATCTATACTGAGCTCAAGGAACAAAAGTACTTCGACCATCTGAGAATAAACTTGACGGATTTAATGGTTGAAATAAAGTGACTGTTTGCCCTATATAAACTTATGGTACTTGTGGTTTCATAAAGATACTCAAATACCGGTCAAGAATCGACTTAGTCACATAACGGTAAGCTCTGTCTAACATTTTCTCTGTAAGATATCACTATTAAAAGTGAAGAAAGTGTAAATAGCTTAAGGCTTTGGATGTTAATTCCTTCAAATATTTTTTTCTAAGAATGTCTGGCTGACAAGCAAGTAATATTGGGAATAGATGTGGTGTTATTTAAACAAGGTAAATCAGTTAATAAACTTGTAGGCCTGAATCGATAGGTGGTTTAGACACGCGTGACACAAACTAATATTTTTCAACCTCAACTCCTACACCTGAGCCAGAGAAGTTGAACTTACTTTCGGGAGGGGAAGGTGATGCTTTGAGCCAATCAGAAACCAGTCAAATGACAAGTGAACAAGACGGGTTAAGAAATAGTTTGCACACACCATTGGAGATGTAATTTATATATATAGATATATAGATTATATATATATATATATATATATATATAACTTTACATGCATTCCTGACTTAGTTACCAAATAAAAACTTCCTTCTCACGTATGTAGCTGGTCCAAATCGTGTATAGGAAGCTTATGTACCAGAATCGGACAAAGAACAACACAATAAATTGCAAGTTCTCACATCCTTCTGAATTTGATAGATAGTGAAAATGGAGATAGATCAGATAAAAAGGTGGTATGAATCACTAAATTGAGAAACGTGATTTTGATACTGAATGGTTCGAGTCAGTTAGCACGAAACTTAAAATGTATGTACCATGGCACTCATCATCAATGAGGAATAAGTGTTCACCAACGCCACGACCCGTGTATCGCGATTTGAATCACTTTAACAAGTGGCTACACAGAAAACTTGGTCGACAGAACGTTTTTCATTTTATTAACTGAAAACCATAAAACTGGTTATGTTCTAATGGTAGGGTAATAAAATACAAGCGTTCAAAGCATAATCCAATCTATTGTTAAAATCAGAGTCAGACACTGTGTAATTCAACTAAGATTACGTCATAATGATGCAAACAAATCCACTAAATGTTGAGCACTTTATTGTGTGGATCTATTTTTCTTTTGTCAGGCACTTTCTGTTATCGAATATTAGAAATCTTATCTGTGAATTTTGTCTTGCTTTGAGGAATGCAGCAACCCGAAATCATAAACGGTTGCACATAGTTTCCCAGTCCAGAAATTTTGTCAGTTTTAATCTAAGCCACCAAGAACTTTTAAGACAGAATGTGATCTGGTATCAACAAAATAACTAGAAAAATAACATGAATTTAATGATATGAAATTCAGGTAGCAATCATTGTGATAAACTAAACTAACCTGTCCCAATTTTGAAAGTAAAGTTGAGTTGGAATTGATAATAAACGAGCATATATATTCGCAGCATTAACTAGTCGATTGTGCCCACTTTCCCAGCTGATATAGTGCTCCCACAATGCATCAGAACGAAATTCAAGCCCAACAGAATCCAATGCAGATTCATAGAGACTGAAATACATAAGAATCATATTGATTAAAAAAAGGGCCACAACGAAGAGCATTATAACAAATGTGCATGCAACAACAAAAAAGAATAAACCACTAACCTGCGCATTTTAGTTTCATAGTCATCATGCGTATGGTAGTATTCAGTGGCGGCATCCAGATAAGCCGTCCAGAGGTCAACACTCAAAGGTATGGTCTTAACTCCCATTTCGTAAACCTGACCAAAAACAATACAAACCGATCCATTCAAAATAGCATTAATGAAACAAGGAAAATGTGCTGTCAGAGGTCTGACTACTTTTCGAAAACTATGTAAAGATTATAAAAAGCTATTGTCATCAGTAATAATGATAAATTACACATTACTAAAATGTAGTTAGGATAGCCGAAGCTTAAGATGTTAACCACAAATAAATTTTCACAAGGACAAATCTCGCGAAAAAAGTTCGTTAAATTATTGATGAATATGTTCCAAGTTGAGTGGTTAAATAGAAGCCTATGACTTTAAAGAACAATTATTTAGATGGATCACCGTTTGAAACGTCTTACATAAAAGCATATTATTTTGCCACTCAGTTATAGCCAGCCTAAAACCTGGAGCTTGTGTTCTGGTCGAACTCTACAACCTTATGTCAGCACCGAGACAATAAACAAAATAAAAAGTAAAAGGGAAATCATGTCGACTGCAGTGCAAAGTTAACCAAAAAACATAGTTTTAAAGAAATGAAAACCCCACTTGACTCCGGATTTAGGTAATAATGTCCAATGAATAAAACCCTGTCGGTGCGACCGATTCTAAGCTATTTTACCTAATACTTTAAACCAACAACACTTTGTGCAACGAATAGAACTTAAGAACTAAAAATGAAATGTTATATCTGTTGTATCCACAATAAATACTTTATTTACTCTACACTGGTTTGCATTAATCCACAAAACGTCACCAATTCAGATTTCTACTTATTATGGTATTTTAAAAATATATCATTTCACCATCGACTTTCTACCAAATGGTCAATTTACTTGACACTATCAAGTCCAACCTTGGAATTGATAACTACTTAAGGACTAGTAAAAGGTTCCATGAATCAACGTGCTCTATGCTGGGCAAAAACAGTGCCTAATATGTCAGCCTGAGTGACTCCATGTGTTGAATACTCCAGTAACAAACCGCTCAATATTTATACAAAATCTGCAACAATTTAATGAATAACCCGCCTGTAATCCGGAACCATTACTACCAAAGGTAATGGAAATACTGTCCATTAAATCCTTACTCCGCCCGTAACTCTTCTAGGGTTACTCCCGGTTCCAAGCCCGCACAGAAGAAGAGGGTTGGGCATGGAATCAGCAACCCCATCACATATAAGGCAACCTTGCTACATCAGCTTCATACTTACCATGTAATGATAGTGTTACAAGTCAAATATTCATATAGGCCATGTTATGTCTTCTGCAACAATATGGATGTTGGTCCGAAGATAAACTGACTAGTCAAAGACTTCCTCACCATCAAGATGAGATAACTAAAGATTCGTGAACACTTATCAAGAAACGAAGAAAAGAAGTCAACTACCAGTACAACCCTTTTGCTTTGTACGAGCGAAACGTGACAACCACCTTTAGCAAAAAAAGTGCAAGTGATTATGACCCAAAGCAAATTAGGGGACTTCTTCAAACTACCTTATCTTCGATTACGTCCAGTGTTCACTCCGACAGAAAGGATTTTCTTGGCATAGGTTATCATTGGTTTAAGAGTCGGAAGAACAATATAACGCTCCGACCCAGCAACTCCCTGATGTGACAACATATTTAAATGTAGTGTACAAAGCTTTTGAAACGTCGTTCACGTGGCCCATCTATCAAGATCAACACCTAGATCACCTTAATCCCTTTATGTCATATGGTAACTTGAGACCTGTTATTGATAATTTACATTCTGACAATTTCAGTGAGTCTTCCCTTTACAAAGTGCCAGCAATATTTAGCAGCGAGAAATATATGCAAATAGATAAAACTTATTATTTTTGGTTATACTGAAATAACATAGAATTTAGCAACCATAACTCATTCACCATGTACTTAAGCTAATACTCTGTCACCCCAACAGAGGTAGGTGGTGTGGTGTTAGAAACTGGGACATATGTATCGAAAGACTGCTTCCTGGTAAGATCCACTAACCAAAAATGTAACTTCTGCTGTTTGCTTGCAATTCTGTCATTACAATAATCTTAAAGTACGAAACTATACGAAAGTCGTTACAGCTTGTGCAGCTGCCGTAAACCAAGTTTGATCGACAGCATTTGAAAAGTATTCAGTCGTAACATCTTGGTTACCAACTGCAATACGGACGCAGTAAAAACCGTATTTAGTCAAATTACAAAAGTGATCAAAAGTTTCTTACTTGTAAACACCTTTCCTTATTTCCTTTATGGCGTTCCATATCAGCGAACTTTTTCCAATAACCATAGCAATATGGGAAACGTTTGAAAAATGCATCGAAGGCTTGTCTAGCATACTCAATATTTTGCTGAAAAATATTCAGTGATATATATATGTATTACCTGTTTTTCAACGAGATCTAAAAGGCTTATCCAAACTGAAAATTCAGTCGGATTGTCTTGTGCTTTCCTCCACAACTTATGAAAAGACATAGGCGACCGACAGTAGATTTGAAATGGATAGAGGATAAACAGCGGTGGTCAGATGACCTAGTCTTTTCAAATAGAGCGCTGAAGCGATATTCATGTGAGTGTGCATTCTCCTTCAACAGGCAATAAAAGTGCGATATTCGGCATACTCGGTAAATTTTCCGTGTACTTAGTGTGTTCCTGATGCATATGGAAACTTACTTTGCGCCTAGAATTCTATTACAGTTATTTAAAACTATCTACAAATGTTATCTGTGAACACACGTTTGTTGCACAATCCAACTTGTCTGATGAAAAAATGTAGATATACTGATATTTGGAGCTATAAGTGAAATTCTCAGTGTAAAATATGATCTTGTATGTACCACCATCCACTGAATGATCGGGGAAATGCTAGATATTGCATATATTTTGATAATTAAAAGGCAGGTATGTTACAAAGACACATACAGATATCTTATTTCATAACTATTCTCTTCAAATGAGACTCTTTATTGAGCTTAAGACATAAGGCATATTGTTATTCACATCATCTGTTCTAGCTTCCTGACAGATCTTAGTGACTCAAACAGCATGTAGCGGCAAATAAAACCCCATAATCAATAGCTCTGTAAGTATTCGACGTTTGATTCTGACCTCATTAGTTTGAATGGACTCATCTAGCTGAAGGCTTTCATTAATTTGACACTTCATCTTGGCACTCAACCATGTACACTTAGTCGGTTAGGTATCACGATATACACTTCCTGTCGATCATTTACGTTCACACATGACATGTTAACAAATATTGGAATCAGTCCTACCGTCGAATATTCATCATCTGTTGGATTCCAATAGTAGCCGTTCAGTCAATACAAACCTTACTTATACTTATATACCCTCAAATTATGTCCATGCCATTTACCGAACAATTTAAACCTCCGGATGCCTATGTTATCTGAGACAGGTCTAAATGCGTCACTAAAACGAATGATGTGAAGCTACGTAAAAGCACCGATCAGTTCATATCGTACTCCGACCTTTCTAAAGATACACTAAACATGAACCCCGTACTTGGGTATGACATCTCACTCCCTTGCAAATCGTTTATAGGTATAAATAGAACAGCCCACAAACCGTTTCAATCAACATCATCTGGTACTGGTTAAAGTCCACCCAAAAGTGCTGCTTGTTGTGAGCAGTTTTCAGAAAGTGTGACTGACCTAAGACACCCCTCTTGACAATTATCTCAGCAAACTCCCCATTTCTAAACTGCAACATACAAACCGAACTGCCAATAACAGGGCTAAAATGGAGTAGAACATTCAAGAAAACTACAACATTGGCCGACATTTGAACCTACCTGGTGATTTTAGACACTATCCGAGCCAAGCTACCCTACACTACTTTTTGACAATTATAATTTCACACAAACGCCACCTTTTCCTTTTTTTATCTCTCCCTCTCGACAGTGTTGCTACGTGGTCTCTAAATGTTGAGGGCGAAAAGCCCATTCTTTTGAGACCATTCTCTATACACTTAGACCTAATAGGGAATGAAACAACTTTTTCTTCATCGATAACTGTCGCTAGTCTCAAATATCCCTTTACTGAACCTCCTGACCATACCCCAAATAAACTACTTATCCATTTAGCCCATTCTACTCCACCTGTCAGTCCAAAACAAGTTTCTTTTGTCAAACTACACTCTGAAAGCCTTTCTCTCATCATCCATGATCATAATAAACCAGACAAACATAAGTATTGAACGGGCACTCCGGTAGAATTATGGTCCTCTTTGGTATTAGTATTACTATAATAATAGACCAAATCCTAAAATTGTAGATTCGTAATGCTGTGAAAACATAATCTATAAGATTGTAGTGGTACTGGAATCTAACGTACGAGCTATGAGACCGGCCATATTATTACTGGAAAGATTTATATTCAACAATCGAGACGGAGAGAACGTCAGCAAAGGAGAAGACGGGAAGGATTATTTCAATTCGTCGATTGGCATGGCTCAGCCTTGCATGTGTGGTTATTTTGATGTGATGTATCAGTTTTATTTGTGTTAAATATATTGTTCTATCTCCTGCCTAAATGTGTTCACCATACGTTGGTGATTGTTACGATGAGTCAGTGTAGATAATGATGTGACTTCCATGTAAGATCTCATAGATTGGGTAGTCACATTATGAGAAATCTACAATTTTAGGATTAGGTCTATCATAAGAGTAGTATTAATAACGAAGTAGACCATAGTTCAAAATATCATACTCGAGAGTCACACCATTTTCTATACTGATTCGTCGTATCATGACAATCAACAACATGATAATTAGCGATTCTGGAGAATGCAATTGGAATGGAGATAGAACAATATATTTAACACAAATAAAACTGATACATCACATCAAAATAACCACACATGCAAGGCTGAGCCATGCCATCCGATCAATTCATTCTTTCCCACCTTCTCCATCGTCATGATTTTCTACGCGTTAAAAACTGGATATCTATTTTCCAAGTTGTCTCGTGTTCAGCTTTGAGGATTGTGTGGTAAGGGCCCTATACAACAACACAGCTCTCCCACCAGCACCGACATGACGTTGATTCGATACCAAATTTAATGGGATTGTCGAGCGCCGGAAGCTACCAAGAGAATAATGAGAATCTTCCGAGTACTGACAAGCTGAAAAATAAATCCGAGAAAAGTGGAAGCAATTGGTTGAGAAATACGTGTAGTCGTTTCCAAATGTTTTGTTATACCCTTAACACGAGAAAAATGGGAATCTACGTGATTATATAACAGTCGAACAAAGTGTGATTATAAAAATTAAGAATGGTTGTATTTAGAGATATTATAGTAAGTCGCAGTAAGATATATAGTAATAGCCGTTGGTTAGTCACTCAAATTAACTCCGCCTGTAGCTCCTCCGGGGGCTACTGCCGGTCTCAAGCCCACAAAAAGGAGGAGGGTTGGACATGGGTGTTGGATTCATTTTGCAAGTGAAAATCCCTCCATGCATACACTTGTGATTTCTTCCTTACGTTTTCTTTATTTGTATATGTTGTTAACATTTTTGATGCTAATTAAGACTGTAACGTTTAATTTTCTTGGTTTTATTATCGTTTTTTATTGAGTCTCTATGTTCCTTACTGAACTGTATCTAGTTTGTTTTAATTGCTATTATTCTGGTATCTGCCATATTGACTGCTCGCTATTTGATTGTACGGTTTGATTTTGACTGGGATCGTGCTTCTTTGGTTGTAATTTGGAGCACTTTCCCGGATATTGAAACACTGTGTTATAAAACAGCTGCTCAGACGGAATTTTACTTGATCTATCCAGAAGGGATAGAATAACAATTACCTTTTGGTGTTTTTGGTAATTTTTCATATATTTCTTATCACCTTGCTATTTATTGTAATTTAGATTGAATATTTTGGTATCAATTGTTGGTTGAATAACCGGGTGATAATATTCGTTTAGGTAAATTTGTACATTTGTATATATGATGAAATGTAGAACCGTGTTGCCCAAAATACCTTGTTTTGCTTTTGATTGGGGCACGAGTGTATAAACAATTCCTCGGTTATTCGGCCGCATCCAGACCTACTGGAATCTAGGTTTGGATCTTACAATGGGGTTAGCGACCCCATCCCGTAGAAAACCAACTCGCTAAAAAAACGCTAACCAGAAAAAATCATTCAAACCATTCAAACTATGCCCTGGGAGTAGAAGGAATAATTATGACGTCTCATGATGAAAGCCGAGTTCCTTCGGAAGTCATGAGGCCGATGCACCTTCTTACAACCAGAGCGACAATTTTTATAGGTACATGGAATGTCCAGACAATGTGGGAAACCGGAAGAGTCTTCCAAATTGCTTCAGAAATGAGAAAATATAACCATGAGGTGCTTGGAATCAGCGAAACACATTGGACGCAGGCTGGACAACAACGACTATCTTCAGGGGAACTTCTGTTATACTCCGGTTATGAAGAAGAAAATGTCCCACATACACAAGGAGTGGCATTGATGCTGTCCAGAAAAGCACAAAATGCACTTATTGGATGGGAATCTCATAGACTAAGGATCATCAAAGCCTCGTTCAAAACAAAGAGAGAGAGCATTATAATGAACGTCATTCAATGCCATGCGCCTACCAACGACTACGATCGGAGTCAGACAAGGTTGTCTACTCTCCCCATTCCTCTTCCTTCTGGTGATTGACTGGATTATGAAGACTTCGATATCTGAGGGGAAATACGGAATGCAGTGGACATCTCAGGATCAATTAGATGATTTGGACTTCACAGATGACCTAGCCCTCCTCTCTCATACACACGAACAAATGCAGATGAAGACAACAAATGTAGCAGCAGCCTCTGAATTGATAGGCCTCCACAATCACAAAGGAAGAAGCAAGATTCTCAAATACAACACCCAGAACACCAACCCAATCACACTTGACGGCGAAACTCTGGAGGAGGTGGAAACATTCACATACCTGGGAAGCATCGTTGATGAACAAGGAGGATCGGATGCAGATGTAAAGGTGAGGATTGGCAAAGCAAGGACAGCATTCCCACAGTTGAAGAACATATGGAACTCAAAACAACTCTCAACCAATTTCAAGGTCAGAATCTTTAATACGAACGTCAAGACAGTCCTACTGTATGGAGCTGAAACGTGGAGAACTACTACAACCATCATCAGGAAGGTACAAGTATTTATAAACAGTTGTCTACACAAAATACTCAACATCCATTGGCCGGATACTATCAGCAACAGCGTTTTATGGGAGAGGACAAACCAGCTTCCAGCTGAAGAGGAAATTAGGAAAAGACGTTGGAAGTGGATCGGACATACATTAAAGAAATCATCGATGTGTATTACAAGGCAATCCCTTACTTGGAATCCGGAAGAGAAGCGGAAAAGAGGAAGGCCAAAGAACGCTTTACGCCGGGAAATAGAAGCAAATATGAAAAGAATAAATGTTAACTGAAAATAACTGGAAAGGATTGTCCAGTACAGGATTGGATGAAGAATACTGGTGTGCGACCTATGCTCCTCGACGAGGGGTAACAGGCGTAAGTAAGTAAGTCACTCAAATTATAAGTAGTACAAGTATTTTGTGTTCAGAAATATTAACAACAATCAATATTGTAGAAATGTTGGTATTGGTATTATTTTCGGTCTAAATTATAAAGTCAAATGACGTTTATGCAGGCAACCTATCTGCATGAGTCGATTTCCAATTGCATCTGCATTAGTAGGATAACTGAAAGAACGAAAGTTTAATCGTGGAAAAGAAGAAAAACAACTAGTGTTCCAGTTGGTTTGTTAAGCTTGATACAGTTTATTTAGTTACGAGGAGATTTTCTCGGCTTCATTATTAACCGTAATAAAATTAGTTAACACTACTAATACATAGGAATGGTATCAAAAAATTCCAATGTGTGGAGAACGATGATTAAGTGAATTTCGTGCAGATAGCCAAGAGTAATTCGTCAAACATTAGTGTATTCGTAAGAGATATGCTCTAGACTCAATTTTATTTATATTCATATTCACCGATTGATGATGCACACAAGTTCGCTGCAAGTATCAAGTTTCTCATAAGTTATTTGCAAATATAGAGATTAAGAATTGTCGAAACCGACCAAGCCTATGTGCCATAAACATAAGTGTTGTGGTGTTGCACGGTGCTTCCGGTTAAATAAATCTTTACTAGATGATAAACAGTGAATGATGCCCATGTGATTATCAGGGAGAACACAGGTTTTAACCAAAAGAGAATGCGCTTCCGACTCATGTCTATGATAATGGCTTGAACCGTAGTCAGTGTTGGGGTAAATTTGACAGTGATGTTTTGAGTTTGCAGGAGATTGGTCGACTGCTTGTTCTGACGATTTGCACGCATGATTGTGTTGCCAAGCCTTCACTTAAACTGACAATGTTTTGAGGTGTTTACTTTGTAGTGGATGTCGAGTCGAAGACGGACTATGATCACCACTACAATTCGTTTACGCGCCCAGAAACGACTTGGTTCCTTTGGTAGCTCGTAAATCAGAAGGCTTTATTAATCCAGATCAAGTATATTTGTTGGCGATCTCGTGGTATCGAAATAATACCGAGACGTGCCAAAGAGTACAGGCAAAATGGGCAGTGCGTGAGCAAGTTCGAACCAAACAAGGCGGAGAGCGAAACAAGAAGTGAAACTGATACAGTTAAACAAATACAGTAAAACAATCTCTGGTACAATTGGTTACAATACTAATAAATGTTTCCATTATTCCAATCGTGTTCTTATCGAGACTGGCCGGTCACTACAACTTCATGAGCAATCGATAGAGAAACATACGGTAATCAGCTGTAATAGATGAAGATCACGAGAAAACAACACCATTTCATGATAATTACTCGCCAAATTGTTGATCGACTTTGTTAATAGTCTCGCCAATTTTATCAACCATATTACTTGATTATCAAGTCATGACTATGCTTTTCGACGATATCCTGAAACCATTATGTTTAACTAGTTATAGTGTTGATTGAGAATTAACTAGTGGGAAATAGGTGTTATTGTCTTAGGTGCTTCTAAAATGGCGGAAGTTTGTAGCGTAAATGACTCCAGGCTGCCTGATTATATTATGAATTTCAATTCAAAAAATATTTCTCTACATTGTGTTAATTTTAATAGTAGGCTCAGAAGTCTGTTTGACCAACAACTACTTGATTGTTTAGTTATTATACTAATGCATTATGATCACATAATGCAACGCATGTATAACCTAGGTTAACATGTAGGTTGACGTGGTGTATGACAATTAAAGAGAAATTTAAAGTTGAGACGACTTGCGGAACCACAGTTAGGAATATGACGAGTTACTATGTAGACGTTCCATGCAAAGTTACTGCAGTTAGACCAGTGACATTTATAAACCTGTGGCAAAGGCAATCGGAACCAAGGAATGGTAAATTATTTTTGAACCTAATATGCTTTGTCTGTAAATAACACAGCTTTTCATAGTAGTATGTCGTGGCGTGAAGTCATCAGATATATCTTATACCCAAAACGCTTCGGGAGTGGTTCGTATGAAATACATACACGACTAGTCTAAGTGAAAATACATACATGTAAAGTACAAAAACAGTAAATCATCAAGCATAATAGTTTAAATCGCCTGAACTGTTTTCGGAATTCAAATTATTCCGTAGATTTAACATAAATAAGGCCTTTTGTGACGAGTGCTAATGGTCCAAATGAATCCAGATTAAACCAACTAATGCTAGGGTGCTTGATGCAGTTGAACTTTTGGTCACTCGCTCGATTCAGAACAAATGAATGAGTCGAGATAATTATGTTACTGTCATCATATGAACCATCTAAAATGACCTTATGATTGCAGAAAATCATAGCTTAAACTCGCCGTGTGCTTGTGGAGTGTTGTTTTCGCCCTTTGGTGATGAAACACAAGAATTGGAAATTAGGTAGGCAGTGGTCGAAAGAGAAGAAACTACAAGATAGTCCTAAGTTTAAAACAGAGTGAGGCGTTGAGTGAAGAAACATATGAAGAATAAGGTTCAGTTAACCATTCAGTCCTTGCTCACATTGCTAGTCACTGTCTATTCACGTCATTTAAAGGTCATATTTTTCTACACTTGATGTCTTAACAAAATTATTTCACTGAAGCGTGTAAGTGCTATCGAAGCCTATGAATGAACCACCGTAGCTAATGATTAATATAGACAACCAGTTATTAGTATCGAGTGAGCTATTAGGTTATTAGTACTAATTAACATTACAATACCATAATACACGTGAACATTAATCAGAGGACTAATAGAATAACGGGTTAACATAAGTAAAAAGCGATCGAGAAAGTTAAAGTGAAAAAGAGGATTAATGATAGACTGAGTTTCTTTAGTCGGGCTTACCAATGTTGATTTATGGTCTAGATTCGTTATTAGTACCACTCTAATAATAGACCTAATCCTAAAATTGTAGATTTCTCATAATGTGACTACCCAATCTATGAGATCTTACATGAAAGTCACATCATTATCTACACTGACTCATCGTAACAATCACCAACGTATGGTGAACACATTTAGGCAGGAGATAGAACAATATATTTAACACAAATAAAACTGATACATCACATCAAAATAACCACACATGCAAGGCTGAGCCATGCCATCCGATCAATTCATTCTTTCCCACCTTCTCCATCGTCATGATTTTCTACGCGTTAAAAACTGGATATCTATTTTCCAAGTTGTCTCATGTTCAGCTTTGAGGATTGTGTGGTTGGGTCCTGTTGACACTACACATTTACACATCTTCCTCCTCTCCACATAAAAGACAAACAACCCACTAGGTTTACAACACACCCTTCTGCTAGACAGATACCTTTCATAAAACTAACTTTAGTCAACACTTGATCTGCACATATTAAAATTACCAAACTACGCACCCTGGCATCTTCAAAAAACCTCCACATGTTTCGATAACAAAAAGTTAGTAGTCCCCCTATGTCACACGCTCACTCCTTCAAACAGACACCTATGAGCTCTCCTGATGCAATCGAATAACTAAGAGGGGTGATGGCTGTCTTATATGTGCATCTCAAGTTGTGAGAGTGGAAATTTATGGCGAGTGAGTCATTTGCTAAGGTTCCCTTCCTTGATTTCGTGAGTAAAATTACTTGTGGTGACTTCAACCTTCTCACCATTAGCTAGAAGACACACTTTGGCACATTGTGGCTTGAAAGCATACTTAGTTCCACGGACACACTGTCGACAGCAACATATGCACCTTCCCCGACGAAACCGCAACATTCTTGTCTTGATATTCTCTAACAGTGTCATACAAACATCTGTGGTAGTTGTCGAAAAGTTTCAGAACAGCGATCATAAAGTAGTCTTCTTCACTCTATCATTTCTTGCAAACTGCAGCAAATCCAAAACAATAAATATGCGTATCGAATATAGAGACTACGCACACACTGACTGGGAAAACTTCCAATTTCTAATAAGGCAATCTCGGTAGAGCAGTTTCTTTAATGATAATCAGCTCTCAAAACACTAGAACTAGCCAATATGACTACTAAATCTGCACTAGACACTGCTATCCTCTCTAAAATTGCTTTTAAAACACAACAAAGTGAATAAGTAACCTATAAATACACAATTACAATTTTCGAATTATTCGTACAATAATATACGTTAAATTACTGACTAACATTAACACAATCAAGAAATTACAATACGTGTATAACTGTCATAAGTCGAGAAGGGCTGGATGAAAGGTTCGTAATGAATTTACAATAACTCGGAAAAGAAAACATACAACAATAGTTTATGCGTCGAGCAAAAGTTTACAATTAGGGGAATACAGAAATACAATGATTTAAATATTTAGTAATTATATGACAAAAATATAGACAATGACACCAGGTAGGACAGTTCATCTGTGCTCAATATTTATAGCGACTAGGCATCTATTCTTCTTATGAAATAATCATTATCATTTCGATGAATTACCGCACTTGAATTCATATAAAAATGACAAATGGATGCTAAGCTTGAACAAAGTGGAAGTACTCTTTTGCTCGCATTATCATTCATTCATAATAATTGACTTTGATGTAGGAAAGACCCAGACAATATTGATCCGTAGTCGACGCCTCGTTTGGTGTGTTAAAGGGAATCTCTTTTCATTGAAAGTTTTGACCAAAATTTTCTTTTTAAGTTTATTTGTTTGCTTCACAACTCTATTTATTAATTAGAACTATTTGGTGACAAAAATACATATTTCAGGATTTCTTAACATTGCTAATATTACATTCCTAACACCCACAGAGATATACACAATTATATCATGATTATTTGATGGATAAACAATGATTGTATAATTTTTGCATTTTTAGTATGACAAAAAGTTGTTTATCGGATAATTTAAATTTTTCGTCGTCAAATTTCATAATCAATCAAATGTAAGTGCAATTCCAAAGACTCCCAAAACACTTTGCGATTATTTTCAAATTATCTGTCACCATTGTTATTCTTAATAAGATATAGATTCTAACGTCTAACACCTTTGCTACTTATAAATAAAAAAATAGATATCTATTAAACATAATTATTTAAAATCTATTAGTTTATAGCCGAGAATAATTCATACTTAATGATAGATGTAGGGCAACTGCTTAAAGTCGATTGTGAAGATAATTTCAAACTGATATTCAGCAACAAGCGAAATGAAACAATGTCCGAATCCCACAACTGACTTTCTTCGTCTAAATCTAAAATTGGTCAGTAGATCTACGAAAAAAAACTAATCATAAATGAAAAGATACATTACCTAAACTACACTTTTGTAGAATATCACCAAAATTATTAAGCTGGTGGACTCCAACTTTGCATGCCGTAGATGATATCCATATTGGTCACTAAGTAAATGCGTAGCTACTACAATCAAAACCATAAGCTAGATGATCAGGAAAAAACGTTGAAATGAAAATGGAATGGACTTTCTTAATGTTTAACAACAACACATTTTGATGGAGTTTTGTTCTCTGAGCTCAGTGAACAAAACAGGTGGATTCAGTGGTGTTGGTCTATTCAAGAGTTCCTCAAAATGTTCTACCCACCTGTTCCGCTGTTCTTGAATCTAGGTGATTGTTTTGCCTTCTTTGTTCTTGACTGGTCGTTCTGGTTTATTATATTTCCCTACTGGTTTCCTCATTGCACCATATAGTTGTCTCATATTTCTTCTTCTTACAGCTTTTTCTACCATCATTGATAGATCTTACACGTATTTTGGTCTGTCCGCTCTAATGCTCTTCTCTACTTGCTAGCTAACTTACGCCCGTTACCCCTCGTGAAGGAGCATAGGCTGCCCACACTCGCTTGTTTGCTTCTGTGTATTTGGTCTGTACCTTTCTTTTCTCTGCTCTTATTCGTCTGTTGTGAGTTGCTGTCTTCTTGTTCTTCCCTTCTTGAATCGTTCCCTGGACTTCAATAGAGATCCATTTCTTATGATGATGCTCCTTGCAGCCCGGTAGCTCACGGCACGTTGAAGTTAGTGCTTCTGTAATCCCTTTCCAATCACCTTCCATAGTAGTTTCTTCTTCTTTCGGTAGATCTTGAAAGACTCGAAACCTGTTGCTGAGAACTATCTTGAATTCGTTGAGTTTGTCAGTATTTCGAAGGAAGGTTGTATTGAACCTTTGTAATGCTGTTTGTCCAGTTGTTCATTGCTTTTTTAGCCTCAGTTTCATTTTGGCAACCACCAGGTAGTGATCTGAAGCTATCTCAGCTCCTCTTCTGGTTCTCACGTCCTCCATTGACCTTCTGAATCTTTTAGTGATGCAAATGTGGCCGTTCTGGTTCTGTGTAGTGTAATTCGGTGAGATCTATGTAGCTTTGTGTATGCGTTCGTGTGGGAATATTGTGCCTCCCATAACCATTCTGTTGAATGCACATAAATTTGCGAATTCCTCGCCATTCTCGTTCCTTTCTCCTAGTCAGTCCATGTCGTCCCATGACATCCTTATACCTGGTGTTATCTATTGTGACTTTAGCGTTTAAATCTCTCATCAGGATGGTCACGTCCCTACCTGGGCACTTCTTCACGACCGACTGCAGCCACTTGTAAAACTGATCTTTATCTTGTTCACTACTATCATCGGTAAGTGCATAACACTGGATAACACTCATTGCGATTATCTCCTCCTTTGTTTTGAATGGTGCTTTGATGATTCGGAATCCATGAGATTCCCATTTTATAGGAGCTTTACGTGCTTCTTTGGACAGCATTAGTGCAATTTCCTGCGTATGGGGAGCATTTCCTTCTTCGTGAGCAGAGTAGAGCAGTATCTCTCTCGAAGCTAATATTTTCTGTCCAGCATGTATCTAATGCGTTTCATTTACTCCTATCACCGCCAGATTTTATCTTCTCATTTTGGGATTCATTTGACAACTCGTATACTCTCTCCTTAGTACTGATATGAATTGTTTCATGTACACATAACATCAGTTGATTTATTCATACTTTTAGATGTGCTATACATTGGTTACCGAAATATTTTTATGAACGGTACACCTACTTGATTTAATAGTAGACAATTCTAAGACCATTATCTAATAAATCATTCAAATTCCACAAGTTTCAATCTCGCACAAGCTTATTTTACTTCCTAATATTCCAAAATAGTAAATCAATGCCCAGAGCTGCTGATTCTCGCTTTCTCAAATATTGATTCTTCTATATGTAAAATAGTATACTATTTTACGCTGATTTTGTGACAAAATAAATGTAAATATTTATTCACCCTAATCATACCATCAACTTATTAAGAATAGAAATGAGAAATGATGTGGAAAAACTTTTAATAAGAAATAATAAATAACAACCAGAAAATTTGATTTCTCTCATAGTTTTCGTTTTGTTTAGAAGAAAAATTACAAGTAGATATCCCATTTTGAAATAAATTTTTGAGATGAATCTGTATTTGATTTATCAGGAGGCAAAAAAGGACTTGTTTGACTGGAAACTATAGAATTCTGAAATTGGAATGGCAAACAAAATAGTTGTATAATTATCCCAGTTCGGATAATTTAGCTGGTATAACAAGAATAAGCAGTACTGAGGTTAGTAGAAACTATTTGTAATTAACTGTCGAAACTGTAAGAATGATGTAATGACTTAAAATTACTAGATGTCTACATTGTATTTGTTTAATGGATATTATTAAGTACATTATTCGAGTAAGAATTAGTACTCAAAAGAAATTTTACTTCATTTAAGATATTTTTATGCTTTTTTAACAAGAAACTGAATATTATTGCGATTCAAGACGGGAAATGATAAAATCAAACCTAAATGTAAAATGTTTTGTTCAAACGATAAACAGTTATATGTTGATTATTTCAACCTTTACTTCTTAAATAGATTAGTTGAATCATTTCGAATTATTAGAGTAGCATAGACCGTTCTCTGCACACTGAATACAAAATATTTTCAGATGCTAGTTTTACAATTAGTTGATAAGCTTTTTGCAAGGGTCCCCTCTGGAAATTCATTTCATCGAAAAGTCTAACCTCTTTGTTGACGATAGGTCTCATTCGGATTAGCTGGATTCTACAAAGTACTCTATTAAATGTCTTTTATAAAGAACTGGAATAAAAATGGAAATGTAAGCACCGTTCGATACCTTAAAAGACTACTTATGAGGAAAATATATCTATTCACAACATTAAACTTCTAATAATAATAATCAGTATTACGTCAAGGTAAAATGCAGCATGAAATTCGATAGTAATTGCATACATTAAGACTAACACCAAAAAGAAATGTGTTCTAACCAAAAATATTCATAAGAATATTTACCGGAACTAAGATATCTTTTGGGTTACTAGTGTTCATCTTTGTTTGAGAACCAGAGGGTTTCGAATATGGATATAAACGGTAGGAGATTTCCTGAGACTCTACTGTCAGACACTCGTTAGAATCAGTAGTATCAATATCTTGAGCTGAGGTAATTTCATCTTTGGACAGGGAATTTTTTGCTGGCATAGTTTTTCCAGACAAATCCATATTTGGACTCGATTGCGGTGCTCTTGGATGATTTAGTAGCCCATATTCATGCAAATTCATTTGACGAAGAACACCTTGTCTATTTAACTTCTGTACAACTTTACGACATTCTTGAGCAATTCCTTCTGCGAAAACCTTGGATTCAAATAAGTCATTGATGAAGCCAATTTAACGTATATTTTTAAGGACGAAAACCCATTAAACAACCAATGAGAATAAGAAATTGTTAAATAAGTTTCTTTCAGTTCTTGTAAGCAGCCAAGGACATATAGTTACAGGGCATTAAAAGTTGATTAGTCCCCAATAGCTTTTAGCAGTCCACCGAGAGGGATCACTTAACAGTGATCTACTGTTTCAAATGAGAATGACGGACATTTACAGCTGTAGAATAAACAGTAGATATCGTTTTATGGACGCTTTTCGCCATTGTAACTTCAGATGACACTAAAAGTCTTATATATATATATATATATATATATATATATATATATATATAATTTGAAGTTGAACACTAGTGAATATGTTATTTAATTGACCTATAGAATGCAATCTGCTAGGTGAATATGCTGTGTCGATTGAAACCCACAAGCGTAAAAGTGAGAAGGCATGTCCAGACGAAAAGTCAGAATTATCCGTGAGACAGTCAAATTCAAGAAAGAGAACAGGAATAGAATTATTAAAATAGATAATCAATTCAGTAGCATCATCTCTAGGACGGAACCACCAACCCTTAACATGGGCCAACAGGTTCACGTTAATGATTTTCGCTATTCAGCTTGGCAGTGATATCATAGAGACTAATCACATGTTGCAGAAATTGACTGTATGTGGTAGAAGCAGATGGTCAGGATTGTGTACAACAAGTGAACAGCGTATTAGGCCATTTATAAGCAATCCATAAAACATCGCAAATTGAATTTTCAAGATTTTCGGAATGAATTTGATATGATGAATTCAGAAGTATAGAAATTAGAGAGCCTTTCAATAAGAAAATCGACACAACGGAAAATTGAGCTTTTACAAACTGACTTAACAAAAATGTCATCAAACACTTTTTGATATTTATGGGACTCAATGAAATTTAAATTACAAGCGTTAAACCTCGAAGTCGGACGCCGACTAGCGTACGGAAAGGTTATAAAGGCCTTCCAAGTGATTACTTTAAGATATAGAGGAAGTCAATTAAGTAACAAGGCGTTAGTTTGAACGACATGAGGATATGAGAGCTTCCTCCATGTTAGCAGTCAGTGATGGGATGTTTTAGATTCATCTCAGAGAGGAAAAATAAATTTGTTTTTCTTGAGAATAAGCACTAAGAATCATACCATCCTATAAGTCAATTTTCTACTCTGTCTGTCATCTGTTTCTGTCAATTTTTTACTGTTATTGTGGTAGTTTCAAAACTTAATTTTTCTTGTTTTACTTTGCTACGCTATTCGAAGAATAGTTATCTGAATTCATATACATTTGTACCATATCATGCACATTAGCTTGCAAGGCCAGTGAAATCCAAAAAATTATTGTAAATGATAATTAATAACTATAGTGAAAAAGTGCTTGCAAGTAGAGATTAAGCAAACATTTGAATTTGCATAAGGGGTCAAAGTAATTCTCATAAAACAAAGAACTTGCAAAGTTTCAGAATAGATCGTAGTTGCAACAAATTATGTAACCTTCGTGAGAGAAATGGATGCAATTTCATTTGATAGGAAATAAAATCTGACCTTTAAAACTGACTGCTTGCAAGAGCAAACTTTGCAAACCCAGGTTTTCGACTTTATACGATGATGGACTTGAAACGTGCGACACTTTGAGCAGCACAATACCCAGAATTGAACGGGCATAACACAAATTTCTATCTAATTGTCCTAAAGCATATAATAAGCAACGAAAATTAGTTGAAAAAAGTTTGCTAACTAATGACTTGAAAAGCAAAATTTTTGTTACGTTGCATGAAACACACGGTGGATACCTGAGTTTCTAAAAAACTCATTTACCAGGTCTTTTGGTGCGCGCCACACTAAGTGCAAGGACTAATTATATCTCCTTGCTGCCCAAACCGAAGTAGGTGGGGCGGGATTCAAAACTGGGACTTAGTAGCCGGAGGATTACACACCAAGAAATGATTTGTATTATAAGTAAGTCCATAGGAAATACAAAGATGTCATATTGGTTACACATTACCATTTATTATTTGGTTGTCTATTCGTACATATTTACGGTTCATATTATAGTTTTTGTATCAGTTTTATGAATAATTTAAGAAACGTTGTTGAGTGATTCAACCTATCTCTGACTGAACTAACGTGATAGTCAAGTCATTTAGGACTTAAGGTATACAGGATATTGTAAGCGATTCTGATTTCGTGAATATGTCGTTAGGTAAGCAGAGATTTAGATACTTTTAATATGTTTGATAATTTCGAATAAATTGAGCATTGGATAGATTGTTGTAAATAATATATTTGTAATATCCCAATGAGTGGAAAAATTAGATTTTCTGACTTTCCGTGACTCAGTGTAAGCCACTTCTTCAGAGAATAAATAACCGAATTAAAATTAATCCAAGTTTAAATAGTACAACGGAACAATAAGAATATTAATGTCAGAAAATCTAGTTTTTCTACTCATTGGGATATTACAAATATATTATTTGTTTTAACATGTCTATTTATTTAGACACATAAACATTGGTATAAGGAGGCACCAAATATAAATGAGCCAAATAAATCATTCGATTTGTGTAAAGATTGGAATGCTGCCCGGGCGCCCAAACTGAAGCATGTGGTTTCCTTAGAGAGCCGCACCCTGAGCCTTGACCTAGTGGTCTAACTCACAGGACAGCGGAGCAACTTTAGGAGATGAAGTCTCATGGTAGCCAGTGACCAACAATGGGTTCATACTCCATTTGTTCCCTCAGAATCCCGGAACCTATGTGCACCATCGGTTTGGAATCAGGGTTTTTCAACTCCCTTAGGTGGATCCTCCATATCTGCCAACTCGGTTGGAGTGCTGGACATTGTCTGTTTGTCTTATCAATTTCTTAAACGACACCCACGCTGCAAGAAGGCAGTAGATAGAACTTGCATGGCATAGGCTGTATATGCGTGGCCATGTGAGAGTATTTCGAGAGGGTGAGTGGACTCTCCCCACCCTCGGTTGTGTCAGGGCATTTGGGAGCGTTTTAATATAGCAGTTATTAAAGGGTTATTTTAAAGTTAATTAATGGTACGAAGATACTAAAGCGATGTAAGTGGTTCTGTCACTTGTGAACTACTACGATAGCGTCCTTAGCCAAGGAAAAGTTCTTTAATCACCATAGAAACCTCAGATATCAAGTTCCTTTCTTTCCAATAATAAAAAGCGCCTCATAACGGCATTTCCCCAAATTTACACAGTCACTTTTCCTTCCAACCAATGGTGCACATGGGCTCCAGCATCCTGAGGGAACAAATGACATATAAATCGATCGTCGATCATCGGCTACCATGGGACTGCATCTACTCACGATGCTCCACTGCCTCGTGGACCAGACTTCAGGCCGAATGTTCCGGTTGTGACCACTAGAAAAACACTGCTTTGATTTGGCGCCCGGCAGTATCACAGCCCTCACACAAATCAAATAAGATTTGTGTGGTGCATATGTATCTGGTGCTCCTTTGTACCAATATTTATGTGTTTAAATAAAATAAAATACAGCATCCTGCGAAAAAAAATGCTAAAACAAGCAAGAATACAAACATTTTGAAAACTGTGTAATGTTTACGTCAGTTATACCTTTGAATGTAAGGACAAAAGTAGCTAAATCAACGGAGGAGACCCTATAGGCCTGTCGTGGATGTTCTGTTTATTCACCGGCTATTCCCAAGGCGTATGTGACTAGATTTTGGAAATTTTATATTCAACGCAAACACAGACAACTCAACAACTACGCTAGTTTGTCGGACTTAAGACATCAGGTTAGTGGTTAACAAGCTCCCTACCTTCCATAATGGATAAAATGCCTCTAACAATCTTCATGATGGTATAGTTGTCATCTCTCTGTAGATGATCCATTGACGAGATATTCTTAAAAACCCCAAAAATCAACCGGATCGAGTAGAAATGTAATTTAGGGGCGAGATGATGGAAACTGATAACGTGACTATTACGTTGTAGAGAAAAATTTAGAAGTCACATATAGAGGGTAACAGAAATACTATTTTACATTGTTCTAAAGATTAAAGGTGATCGAGGAAAACTATTTTTGTTCACACAGAATAGAAGTGGCAGTGTTAGATATGTTAAATGCCTGATTCTGTTCCGGTGGATTCCACGTTACGGGTCAATCGATTTACTCTAAATCCTAACACTAAACCTTTAGTCCTGAAACAAACCTTAATGTGGTGGCATTATAATTTATGGACAACTAACAATAGATTTTTGCGCAAAATTCACTCATTCATGAGGCTACAGAGAAGCTATGATTATTGATAATGTCAGCGATGGAAATTCCAACCATGAATATATAACCCTAAAAAGAAACAATGTGGGGAACCTTAAATATCAGTTTGGGTATTTTTATGCCTTCAAGAAGAGCAATCTATATAAATAAGGATTAATTTATGAGATTTTTGAATTAACAGGCAAATTAACCCGTAAAGAACGTTATCGCATCTATTAGTAAAGTAAAATCTCTTTAGAGTTTGCATTATTACATTCTTTTCTATTGACTATTCTTTTACAAAGCTATTTTATGAATAGCTGGAAATTAAAGAAGTTCCTTTGAGAACATATCTATGCTTTAATTTACTTCCACATCATGTACATCTGGAGTTTCGTTTCATACATTGAATAGTAATTTACTGGAATCATCTAGCACAGCAACAATTATCAGCACTAAAACAGACACAAATGCCCCTAAGGCTTCGTCACAAAATTCCACCCTCTTTTCGACCATGTTCATCTGGATTTGGTAGGACCCTTACCTCTTAACGCGTGCATACCGTTTCACACGATGGCCAGAAGTATTACCCATCAATGATATTACTGCTGAAATAGTGGCCCGCAACTTCGTCGAACGATGGGTAGTAAAAACCGACTGCCCTTCAACTACCACTACAAACTGTGGATGCCAGTTCAAATCTGAACTTTACCGTTGTCTTATTACACTGCTAGGAATCAAGCGATTCCGAACGACCGCCTACCACTCACAAGCTTAAAAATTAGTAGAACAATCTCACCGACAGTTGGAAGCTTCACTCACAGCTGCAAACGTTTCACAGAAGATCGACGCTCTTCCTCTCGTTTTACTCGATATTCGCAATGCAGTGAAAGCCGACGTTGAATACACTGCGGATCAACTCGTTTATGGAACAACACTCCTCCACTCGACCACAGTCAACTGATGTTTCCTTTTAACCTGACTTACTACATAGTACGCAAGTTTTCGTAAATCGAGACTCACTATAATGACCTCTCGAAATGGCGTGAGAAGGACCCTGTAAAGTCTTTCATCGTAAACCTAAATACTATATCATCGACAAGAACGGAACTAGCGATAGCATCAGGATCGATCGTCTAAAATCCGTATGTTTATAAGGATGTCCTAATCATGTCGATTTTCCTCACCTGATAATAAACAACCACGACAACACTTCGGTGGTATCTGTCAACCGACCAAAAACAACGCGTTCTAGAAGAAAAGTAAGGTTTCCAGAACACCTAAACGATTACTGCACGTAAGACACTGCATAACATTTTGTTTTGTCTAGATTTACTTTTGTATTATTGTGTCAAAAAACAAAAAAAACAAGCTATTTTCAACATGCTCATATATATACTTATTATTATTCCAAAAACAAAGTCTTTTTGTTGCTAATATGCTTGCTTATATGTGTACATTTTTCAAAAATAAAACCAGAAAATCATTCTGCAAAAATCGTTTTCATGCTATCGCATGTTTACGAAACGCGTGTATGTAAGTTTATTTTCCTTTTTACGCCTGTTTTCTGTTCTTATGCACGTATGAATGTAGTTCTACATGCACTCACATATCCTTTTTTCCAGGACGGATGGAAAAGATAACGGAGAATGCGATTAATCGAAATTTTCATTGTACCTTTTTTCATTGATGTATTACACCACATAGTCCCTTGTATAAAGGAAAGACGACTAGATGTTGCTGAACATGGCAAGCTATCGGAGGTGTGTACCAACGGTTCATCACTATCTCATCGGCGAGGGAGGGAGTGAGCTGTAGCAGTGAATAAATCCCCAGAATAGATAGCGGTAAATATATTTACCACTATAGTGAAATTAACTACAACGAAAAAGTCTTAATCTTAACTCGTGAAACAATAAATCATCTATTTATAATCGTCGTTCTCTGATTGGCCAAAACGCAGCATGTTTTAGACTTACAAGAGTGCTTGCAGGGTATGTATTAAATTCCTCCCCCGAATGTTCCCTCTAAAAAATCTCAGAATTTGTTTGCTTTTAAAACCTGAAACTTCGATCTACAGGATGTTGTCAATGCGACTGTCAAAAATACTATATAATACTCTAACCAACTAAAACGACTGCCAAGAACGCTGACCCTGAGATAACCTTTAGTAGCGCAATCAACTGAATATTCGCTTATTTATGCTTTGCCAGAAGCCCAAAATGGTTCCTTCTCAACACTTTTGTAACAATAACCTATTCGTGGATACTGATAATAATGAAAAAGACACCAAACTAATTGTTCAGTATGCAAGGAATCAAGGTGATAAAAATTACTCATGACTTCAAAGCACTTTCATCGTGTGCCCACAAGGAATTTCAAGACTTTAAAAACAAACGTCAATTCTACTACTGCTACAAAATTTAAAAGCACGGAGAGGAAAGGAGATAAAGTTCTTCAGTGCCAAATTGTCGGAGAGTGTCCAAAAAGCACTGATGAAGCTAGACCACCATGGAAAACTTGGAAGCACTGGACGGCCGTTTCGTCCCATTATGGGGCTCCTCAGCAATGAGCATCCACGATCCCGCACTAACGAGATTCGAACCCAGGACCTACCAGTCTCTCTTGTGATAGGATTACTCGGTGGGAAGTGGAACCAATTCACCTTTTTTTAGCATAGTTTAAAAAGGTATTTTGCATGAATAAGTTCGCATCAATACCGTGGGTTCGTGACATCCAACTTGACATAAGGAGCTGTAATTTAACATGTTCTGCCCCACAGACACTGGTGGAATAAAGTTATCTCCCCACCATCATGTTTGCTGGTCAGTAACGCCACTCTCCCTCCTTTTATGTTGTTAGGCTCTCTTGCGTTTGTGGTCAGTATGAATATTGCTTTAATCGAGGACCATAGTTGGAATACACTGGCTCTACAAGTTCCATGTTACAAGCAAATCAGATGGTAAAAGCATTGGTATTATGGGTTAGATATCCATTCAATATATCGTACTGCTATGAAGATAACTAATGGTAAAATTTATGAGACAAGCCAGATTCTATGTAGTTAAGAGGTGGTAAGGGCTAATAGCAAACCAGAGGATATGAAAGAGTATATTGTAAAATTTTCAGGGTAAGAAAAATAAAACATTGAGAAACTCACAAGAATTTAGGACATTTGAGCTTCTTTTGATCGACCTTAGTTGGTCAGCATCCATAAAATTAGTGAGTTATCTGTCTACTTGTAATAAGAAAAATAAAAGGACATGACACTTAGGAAGAATAATGTGGTTTTAACCATTAGAGAGATTCGGAAACTGAAAATGAGGGTTAGGAGGAGAAGGCAATGGTTAATAATCAATAAATAGTAGGGCAGGATAAAGCATGTTTTCTTTAGTTTGGTTATATTCATACTAACGACAGTGGGGTTCGTTATATTCTTGTTCCGTCTAGATATTGGGCGGTCCATAATAAAGTGCCTCATTGGTAGGCGGGAGTTCAAGGAATAGATGGTGAAGCTCTTTAGAGTTTAGTAACAGGGTTATTAGCCTTTTAAATTTGGTAAAGGTGTCACAGTTACGGATAGGTATTGGCAACCTGCTCCACAATAAACTATACCGTACTGTAAAAAACTTACAACGCATTTGTTTTTGGTGTTTTACGGTTATTAGTGTATATTCATTGTTTCTTAGTCTATAGGCTGGGTCATTGATCATAGTTTGGCAATAGGTTGGTAATGACAGTTCATTTATTGCTTCGTAGAGAAATATCAGATTGCTCATTAACCTACGGTGCCATAAAGGTTCTAAAGAGAGGTGCTTACATCTACTTGCGTAATCGAGAGTGGAGTCACTTCCTAGCAGTCGGCGTGTAAAGCGTCTTTGAACATCTTCTACTCTTATTTCGTCAGCGGTATTCACATTAGAGAAGATAAAAGAGCAGTATTGTAGGGAAGGTCGTACACATATTTTGTAAAGGGTAAGCTTAGCATCTGTCGTGAAGAAATTTTTTGTTATGAAGCCAATTAGACGTCTAGCTTTAGAAGTAATAGAGGAGGCGTGTGCTTTAAAGTTTAGGCTTCCTGTGTAATTAATTCCTAGATCGTGTACTTAATTAAGTGTCTGGACTTTACTTTTATTTAAGTAAAGTTGTGGCCCATAGGGGTGCTTTCCAAAGTGCATGATCCCGCATTTGTTGAGGTTAAGTGGTAATTGACACTTTTCGCTCCAGATAGTTAGGTTTTTGAGATCATCTTGAATCAGAGAAACACTTTCACTTACAGCCTCAGGCTTATAGCTGTATACTATTTTGAGATCATCAGCATATAAGTATGGTTTCCCAGATTTTATGATGTTACATATATCGTTTGTATACATGAGAAACAAAAGTGGGCCTAATACACTTCCCTGGATGACGCCACTAGTTATTAGTCTAGGTTATGAGAGACAGTCGTTGTAATTTACCATTTGTTTACATCCCTTTGAGAATTAAACAGACCATGAATAGAGTGGTTTGTTGATTCCGAAGGACCTTAGTTTGGCCAGAAGAGTGTACACATTGCAACCGATAGAATGTACCTATAAGTGTCCTACTTGCTGTAAACAGTGCTCTTCGTTTTCTAACATTCCTAGAATTTCATCTAGTTATTTGGTAATAGCGAACAAACTTCAGGCACCAAATGAAGGGACTCACAAACTTTAATTAGTTATATGAAATTTGAGAAAAATCCAATTACAACGTTCATAATACTGTTAGCAGTTCACTGTTTACATACAATAATGAAATAACTGGTAAGCACTATTTAGAGATTACTCGTCAACATGCATTAAAACTTTGTTTATGATTTGGTCAGTGATTTTGGATTCTGTCAAGAGAAATTTGTATTTTAACCATATACGAGAAATCATAAACTAGTATTATCTACGACATGTTTTAGTTACCATGCTCATAATAAACACACGTCGCTTTACTTATGAAGAGTATTTGGCTAATTTATGTGGCACTTACAGTAATGTTCTACACAATTCCTGTTTAAATTCAGAAAGCGGATAGAAAAATCTATCAACGCCAATTGTTACTCATATAATTTTTCTTTCTCACATTACGTAATCATATGTCATTCCAGTTGACAGCGATGATATTTATCATGGATAGGACTGTTTACGGCTGTATATTAATAGTTCATATAATAATGTAGCACGTTATATATTGACGTTCACTTGGAAGCAGGAGCGATCTGAAACAACAACACAACAGTCAGGACCTGTAAGTGCCGTTGAAGCAAGAATACGGTGTACTGGCACAGAAGATATATTTTTTAAATTGAAAGAAACGGTTCGACTGCAAAAGGGGAAACTTACCACAAAATAGTTTTCTTAGTTGTTTTACTGGTTCAGATCGCATAGGGCTTCTTCCTCTTTTTCCAGTGCATTTACTCTTTGTTGCCCTGCAATAGAAAAACAAACTCGCATTAGAAACGTCGCATCGAATGGTTTTTATTACCATAACAATATTCATGAATAGTTTGACCCTCAATTGCTTAGATCTACAATTTACAAACAACTACCAACACCCATATTCATCACTAACATAATAAGGGAGGTGAGTCATATGTAAGTTATTATACAGCTTGTTTTTGCTTGAAACTATAATTTCGGTCTATTTTTGACTCGATAAATGGTGAATTTCACTTACCTTAGTTTGCATTGTTACAAATAACCGAATAAGGCCGACTAAGCATTCACCCGGGTTGTGAGCAAGAAATATGTCTGGCTGCTAACAGACTGCAATAAACGCCGTGTAAGAAGCACAAACACTACAAAAATTGACATGTTACGGAAATATGCTGTGAATAGCTGATAAATAAGGACATCAAAAATCCGCGACAACATGTAACATGTGGGCGAGAACCAGTGGCATGACTTTCCGATTATGCCAACGCGATGCAGCACAGATAATTGATCGACCTCCTTCAATTACGCGTGTTCACTAAAACCAGCGAGGTCAGTATCAATGTCGAAGATCTAAAAGCTAATCATCATTAGGATTTATTAACCGTTAAGAGACGTAACTTTTTGGTCCACGTGAATGTCTTAACGCAGGTAGGAACTTACCAAAGACAGTTAAACTGGCTAATACAGAAGGGTAACACGAGATGTGATAAGGTATTGTATTTCACACGCAGAAAAAGGCTTGAATAAAGCTTTGAAGAAGACCAACAACTGTTAGCATATGTGAGAATATTTTTAATCTTCCGCCATGGATACAGGTAAAATGTGTAGTTTTGAGGACTTTAATGATGAGTCAGGAAGTGCACAAAATAATGTTATTACAAGCTCATCTAATTTCTATACTTTATACTTCCCAGACTAAAAATGATTTGTAAATACAATTTGTACTTCTTAATCAGGTCCTCTTGAATAATCGGAAAGACCTTTTTAAAGCCTTTCTTAGAGACATAATATCAATATATTTCATTTACGATTCCATATGTTTCCATAAACCCATTTCCGCACGTGGAAACATAGACGATCTACCACTAATAAACAGGAAATCTCATCGAGAGGAGCGTTCTTTATTTCTTTCCCAATCAAGTTCAAAACTGATAGTGATGCTGTTTTGTTAAGGACGACTTGAATGTGTTTTAATGACCCGTTAACTAATTAATGTAGATAGGCGCAACAAACGTTGGACGAGCGTTCTTAGAGACGGTTCTTACTTCCCTGGATTTACATGATAAATATAGGATGATTCTTAGCCTAAAAACCTGAGTTAGCATAAAATCAATAAAAATTCGTTTCGGGCATGGTAACCGAGATGATAAATTTCGACCGTGATGAGTTTAAAATAAATGATTTAGAAGTGGATCACGAAGACCCAATCCTTAAACAAGAGGTAATAGCAGTCATTAACTTCAGATGGTTGTGTAGCTTAACCAACTAATTTATGAACAGTTGAGTAATTTTGACCTCAGTGATGAAGAAAACCAGCTAGGATTTGCTGCAAATGATGCTGAACCGTGTGACTCCAACGATTTAATGAGCGTTTTTGAAGCCGGAAAATTGTCTTTGCTGGAAGGAGCTATCCAGAATTTCGGAGAGGTGTGTTAAGCATTCTATATAGGCGAAAAAGCAGACATTTTGGCGCATCTCCCCTTTATTTACGACTTATTTTCCAATGCATTTTCCGCTTTATTTCCCCTTTATTGGCTGTTTGGGATCTTGTGCTAGAAATCTTACGACTCCCAAATAACTTTCGTAATCCATTCTAAAATTGACACTCAAGTTATCTTCAGTTAATGTATGTTATAGGTTGTTTTCTAGAGATCTTATGATCGTCACTGTGCTTTGGTAGTGAACTTTTAAAGAATCAGGCATTATATGTTTGCTTCTACTCATGTCAATCGCATGATTAAATGAGCTGTCTAAAGTTGAGAAAGTTTTTCTGTGGGACTATTATTATATAAGGACAACCATTTAGTGACACTAGGGTAACCTAAAGAATGTCCACATACTTCCTTGGGCGGAATAAGGGTTATGAGTTAGTCTATGGAATTAGGGTTCTCATTACGAACTGACGTCAGTTATAATGCCAATAAATTTTTGGTACAATGGATAAATGAATATCGCTAAAGAATCCAAAACCTATTTTTAATCAAACTTGTTCGTCCATAAGTTATAGTCTCCAGTTTTTCTACTTTTCAGGATCTTATGCCATCAGTGCTAATAGGGGTTTGACGTGTAATTTTTTCCGCTGTGTATGTGAATGTCATACTCTGAAAAAAAGGAATAGGTCCCTGCTTACCTTGAGTGTATGACGACATCGAAAAATCATGTGCAACTCAATTATCTGAATAGGTTTGCTTCTTCATCAAAATTTTTATACACTATCTGGCTGATAACATGTATCACAGTATTTGACGGTAATTATGTTATTGGCCAACGGAATTCAATTATCATCCCTGACTCTACGTTATATATGACTAAATTATTGTCATCACTTCAGAAAGATTTTAGCAAGCTTTCAATTATTCATGTAGTTTTAGATAACTCACTGAGCGACATAATTTATTTGTCTGATATTATGTTTAGCTACAAACTGCTACAAATCATATTGACTTTCAAAATAAAGGAAAACGGCTTGTGTAAGAAACACTTTCTGGTGCAGCATGAAGATCTAGTTGGGATTTAGATTAAAAAGTAAAGTGTTCAATGTTTCTGGTAGCTGAAAATGGTCATGTGATCTTACAGCTTATTGTTGAGATATTGCTAGTTTATGTCCATAGAGAATTTAAAAATTGGTTATTAAAAGCTGTTGGCTGCATGTAATTCTACATTACTTCCCTAACCTCAATTTATTCGGCCTAACCCTGTGAAAATGATCAGTGACAGTCCTCAAACTTATTGTTTTAATAATTTGGTTTTTTCTATATAAAAATAGTACATATGTACATCATAGTTTTAGCCTCATTTTTACCTTCTGTTGTCTATATTTTACCTTGAATAGTGTTCCGAAAATGAAACAACAAATTCAAATGAACTAACAAGTTCTAAAAATGATAGTGGGCAGTCACGTAATGGATGCGGATTCGCAAAATCGCATGGTCAGTGCATCATGAACACCCGTGGTTTTCAGCACCCTGAAGATCACAACAACGAACCCGAGAGATTTGAAGATGCAAACAATAGTCATCCTCCTTGTAATAACTATTATAATGAGACAAAGTAAGACAAATAACAACTTTGGATAGAACTTTATTAGAACAACATATGTAAGCGAACAATTGTTTTCAATTAGATCGTCATCAGGCTTTACTCTAATATACATGAATATTTATATGAAAATGTTAGACCAATCAAGGCTATTTGAGTCAATAATAATCACAATGAAATAGAATACGTTACCAAGCATAATAATAGTTAATAATAATAGTTTTCATATAAATATTCATGTATATTAGAGTAAAGCCTGATGACGATCTAATTGAAAACAATTGTTCGCTTACATATGTTGTTCTAATTTTCACAATGAGAACTTTATTAACCACAAATTTAAAATAACATAATTTCTTTGTAATTTTTCACCACAGAGACACCAGTTCTGAACCGGTTCTTAGTTGGGATTTAAGTCTTCCTGATGAGATTGGATATAGATTATCTGATGTAACGCAACACAATACACAACCATGCACAACACAAGGTAAAGTCATTGAGGTTTCGCTTTTTAATGCGCTTTTTGCAGTAAGTTAGTAGTAAATGTATTTGTTGAAACTTTATTTCCTGTTTCTCAAACGTTAAGGTTAGCTTTGTTCCCATACTAATATGTTTCTTCCTATGCACTTGGCTTTTGTTTGCTATACCCTAGGTTTAAACCTACCTATACGCATTTAGTGATTATTATTTATTTATTTAAACACAAATATTGGTATAAAGAAGCACCATATATATATATGCGCCACACAAATATCGTTTGATTTGTGTGAGGGCTGTGATACTGCCCGGGTGCCCAAACCGAAATATTTAGTGATAGTTATTGGTGATGATAATAATGTACTTGTACTTTACTCCAAGTTTCGAAAAGCATACTATTTGTGGTCACTTCATTCTTTTAACGATGCAGTTATTTGTTCTTTTTTGCTTATATGTGGTTTATGCTATTTTCCCTTGCACCAACTGTAATCTTTAAATCAAGATGTCTATGGCTTTGTGAAATGTATCGTTATTGGATATTTTGTTTCTTCAAACGTCTTACTATTTGATATAGTAATGCAGTTTATTAGTGAAAATTCAAAAAGGTTTGGGTTATCTGGTTTTATTATTTCAAATTAAGACATCTCAGACGTAATTCCCAAAAATTTTTAGATCCGGATTCAGCTTCATGTTTATATTTATGAATTTTCATCAGGTGTAATTCTTACTCTCCCTAATCATACTGACCCCTCACAAATGTCATCGTCGGCCTGGTCGTTTGGTGCTACTCCTTCATCATATTTTATGTCAACGACAAATCCAAAAAATGTAATTTGGCCAGGAAGTTCTCAAGTCCCTAATCCATCTCACGTAACGTATGACCAGATGACTCACTGTGCTATTCCCGTTAGCACTTTAGATATGCAACCTAAAGAGCCACATCCAGGTAGGAAAGATTAAACCTACTTTAGATTTTACTGTTGCTTACTTTTGGTTACTTCGAAATTTTTTGTTGACTGATCTTGGTTAACAACTGATATAAATTAAAAACATAGAGAGCAGGATCAAAATTGATAGTAATGAAAGCATTTGTTTTGGAATAATTTTACCTCTCACTTTTTAACAAGGGACGGGGAAAACTATGTTACGTTGGTGGGTTCGTCGTTTGTGACTGATGTAATGTTCAATCCTCATTAATCGAATTCTGTTTACCCAAGTGTTTGGTGTCGTCACTGAGTCAATTAAATTATCATAGCGCACCGTTTTGTTGTCTGGTGGATAGAAGCAGTTGATGAATTTCGGGCTTACTGATACTCATCAGCGAGTCGTATCTATAACCTTCGGAATTCCAACTTCAAATATTAGAACCCGCACAATCTATCATGAAGTAAATCAATATAAAACCAAATTATCCCATCCAGCTAACGCCCCCAAATGCCCTAGTATGGCCGAGAGTGGGGAGAGCCCACTCTCCCTCTCGAAATGCTCTCACATGGCCAGCGAATATATAGCCTCTGCCAGGGAAGTCCTACTCACTGCCTTCTCGTGGCGGGGGTGTTGTTTACGAAAGTGAGAGGACGAAAAGCGAATGTCCGGCGCTTTAACCGGGTTGGTGGACACGGAGGGTCCACCTAGGGGAGTTGGAAAACCCTGATTCCAAACCAATGGTGCACATGGGCTCCAGTATCCTGATGGAACGAATGGCGAATGAACCTGCTGCTGGTCAACGGCTACCATGGGATTGCATCTCCTCACGATGCTCCACTGCCTTGTGGATCAGACCTTTCGTTCAAAGGCTCGGGGTGTGGCCCCCTAAGAAAACCACCTGCTTCAGTTCGGGCACCTGGGCAGTATCACAGCCCTCAAGCAAATCGGATGAGATTTGTATGGCGCATATGTATCTGGTGCTTCCTTGTACCAATATTTATGTGTTTAAATAAATAAATAAAAATCACTGGATGATAGATGTTCGATCTTTTTATCAACCAGGTTTCTGAAGTTTTCGAATCCAATTTTCAAATGAACTGGATCATACATGAAAAGTAGTTGCGGACTCCAACTATTTGTTATCAACTGTAACTTGAAATAATGAGAATTTAGTGTTATTAAGAGAAAAATGTACGCTGTTTTTTAGGTGACGGTCTACCAATTTTTTAGTGACTTTATGAGTTGAACGTCAATTAAATTAAGTTTAACTTAGTGACGAACTGTGAGTTTATGTAATTGGTTTTCTGTCACAATCTCTATAAAAAATATCGGTTCTAACCGTTTCTGCAACCGAAGTAAGTTGGATGGCGTTCATTTCTTTAACTTAGTGCTTAGAGGCTTCAACATTTACGATACAACACATCGCTTTTAGAAAATCAGTTTATTTGGGTAAAAATGTTATTCATGAGATAAAAAACGTTTTTAAATATATAGGTAGTAGCAACTATATATATGTAAGCCATTGGGAGATTAATGGTCTGAGCCCACACAAGAATCCTCTCACGATAATGGTCTTCTAGTCTCCTACATTAACCTTATACTTAGTCATTCAATTACCATATAATTTTCAATTTAAGTTTTCTATACATGGACAATAAAGATAGAATTTTCCCTATTTTTTGGAAAGTATTTCAACGTACCTGTTTCACTCTCACTTTTCCTTTAGCTAGCAATGAACCATCTAAAACTACCTCACAGAAAAATGGGTTTATCCCATGCATTGCTCCAATAAAGACTTGTAGTACCTACGAAAAAATAGATTCTTGTTTACTACCTAGCGACAAACAGGATCGTCGTGAATTACTGTATGCCGCTCGAGGATATCAGTTACAGGAGCTACAGACAGAAATTATTCAATTAAGAGAAGACATCGCCAAAGAAAAACGTCTATCTAATCATCGTTTGTTATTAGCTGAAGGTGAGTTTCATTTGTAGGTCATTTCATACTATTATAACTTTATAGGCCTTATATTCTGCTTATTCAAATTTACTACATGAGCTTCTATTTTACTAAACCATGTTATATTACACGTAGTTCTTCTAAAACTATTGCTCTTTGGATATCACAAACAGCTTTGTAACATGTGTTCTGGCTTCTTCTTCTTCTTCTTCTTCTTCTCCTTATTATTATTATTATTATTATTATTATTATTATCATTATTATTATTATCCGAGTTTTCACGTCTATGACCTCAGACAGTCTAATAAAGATCATCGGAGACTCGCACACTCTAATTTTCGTACTTAATTTTAGGTTTCCTGTTAACTCCGTACTTTACTTTTGTCTGTGCTTCTAAGGAATCTACCATAATTTAATAGTTTTTGAGTGCCTGAATATTCTATCTCTTATCAAACCTGAAGACATCAGATATTCTTGTTGTATTCGCCACTGATATATACGTATTAATTTAATTCATAAATATTTTACTTTGATTATTTCTCTTGCTGATTATTTTAGGAGATAAAGAAACACTACGTTCCAAACTATCAGCAATGGAAGATACTGTCAATTCATTACGTAAGGAGCTTGTTGCTAAACAAGGAAACTCAGAAGTCTTACAAAAACAACTAAAACGGAACGAAGAGTTTCAGAAAAAGGTTTTTAATTTCCTTACTAAATTTTATATTTATGCATATTAGACTGACTAATTAGTTGGCCTGAACAATTTCACTCAATATTTTTAATTAAACCTCCTGATATATTCGGATTGAAAGCAGTTCCTGTATTGTGATATGTGAAAAAGCTAGAAAGAGAACTAAAATAATACTTGGGTAATTGGTGATGTTATTTAGACACTGGATTTTATTGAGCTGTGGATCTAAATTTCACATTAAATATCCGTAAGTTAAATTCATCAGAAGAATTCACCCAAGGTCGTTCGAGGTCAAAAGCTTTTGGCGTCTATATATATATATATATATATATATATATATAACATCAGTTAATTTCTGGCATAAACGAGTATGAAAATGACCAATTCTATGAGACACTAGACAGACCAAAAATATATTAACCATTAAGAGGACAGTCAATTTTCTATTAACCGACGAAATACAGGAAATGAAATTATGCAATATAACCTAGTTACTTATAAGTAATATATTTATATCATGTAAATTTAGCAGTGGACAAAATCATTTCATGTTATTTGTGAAAAAAGGAAAAAAAGCAACTCATGAAAATAACGTATATTTATGTGACTATTTCATATTAAAGTGATTTTACCATAGTTACTCAGTATCATTTTGGTCTTTTAAGGCAGTATAAGTAGTGAAATAACTATTCATTTTAAAAGTCAGTGTATCGATTAGATTCGTGTGCACTATCCTTATTGTTTTACGTACCAAGCAATCCAGTTTTTAAATACTAAATCTTATTGCTTCCCGTTCCTTAATCCATATTATCTAGACCTACCCAGAAGTTGCTAGTTGTTGGTAACTTCAACAGTAAACCCACACCTTACACTGAGTTTGAAGTTTTAACAAATGATTCTTCTTTATTGTTGGTGATATATATTCAATGTACAATTTATGAATGCACTTTTTTTCGAGAAAAGTATAAACATAAGGAAGTTAAGTTCTTGCAAATTCTTTTCAGTATAGAAGAATATGCACCATTAAGTCGTTTATATAGTGATAATAAGTCTCAAAAAAGTGTCAGCAATAGTGAATATTCATTCTTTTTCATTTCGAACTTGCCAAATGATATTTTTATACATTTACAATTCTTAATTTACAGAATGTTTACAATGCGTAGATAAGAAATTCAGGGACTAAAAACTGTAAAGCCGTTCCATTATTTGCCAAACAAAAGCCCTAGAAAGGATCAAACAGCCTGGCACAGAAGTGCATTGGCCCATGTTACAATACTATATTACTAAAATAACTCATAATGTCATTGAATAAGAAAAAGAGAATTCAGCGAAGAAAATTTTCTTTTCGACGAAATCATTTACTTAAGCTGTACATTCGTATATATAGTGATATGGAAAATATATGTCTATAGGAGGCTAGAAAAGATTGCATTATAAATGGATTCGACAATAAATAACAAATGAGGTGACGTACTAATCAAGGGGTAAGGAAGAAAATAATTTATGGGTCAGATAATAGTTCAATTGACAGATTTGAAGAAAAGCGACAAACACAAAGGTCATAATAATAATAATAATCTGAGTAATAATCAAGAAAACTTGTATGATGTAATAATAATAATAATAATAACTGATTAGAGTTTAAATGTAAAATAGTAATTTAAAAAACAAAAAACCGATAATAATCAGATAAAAGTACAGAAGAAAAAAAACAACCAAAAAACGTACCCAATGAGGGAAATTAGGGCCAATTCCCTAAGATTTAAATAATACAGTAACAATGACGATAAGAAAGACTGAGGATTGATAACTAAGTTCTTAAAGATAGTGGCATTTATAAATATTAGAATTCGAGATCAAGTGGAGGATAAAGAGTGAATGCATCTGTACCAGGATGAACAAATATGAGTCACCTTTCAAAACTGTATCAAATAATTAATTTGAATGCAAACATGTCCGGACTTCATCGTCCTAATATACAAGTGTTTTTTTTCTAAAACTCTTTAGTTTAATCTGGAGGTGATAACATATAATCTATGACTGGATCCGTGTGTCGTTAAATAAATGAAATGCCTCAATAGTCTTGTTCGGTTAGGTGAAAGGTCTCTTTCAGAAAAATTTCAGATTCACTAATTTTCTTTTTTTATAGTTTCTGTGTAGATAACATTTTTTCATATAACAGATGTCACCGCTTTAACATTCATAAATAAGGTAAACTGACTTCACTATCGTCAGTGTAACTTGGATTGCTGATAAAACAATGAAAAGACGGAGTTGATCTGGAAAATGTGATTTATTTGCGCTATACATTTTGGTCTTACATATTCTTATCAAGGGATTTTATGGGAAAATTAATAAAGGTCGAATAAATGAAAGTTTAAGTAGGAAAAGTGATAACTGTAAAATAAGGGAGCGAGAAAATTAACATAGTATGGAAAGAATAGGAAATTGTCGCATTACTTTAGGCCATAGAATGACTTGAGGATTACCAGAGTGAATTCAAGGTTACGACAAACTGTTTCTGTACACATAAGGAGATTTAAATTTAAGAGTTTTTACTTATTTATTTATTTAAACACATAAATATTGGTACAAGGAAGCACCAGATACATGTGTGCCGCACAAATCTCATTCGATTGGTGGGAGGGCTGTGATACTGCCCAGGTGCTCAAACTGAAGCAGGTGGTTTTCTTAGGGGGCCACACCCGGAGCCTTTGAACGAAAGATCTGATCCACAAGGCAGTAGAGCATCGTGAGTAGATGCAGTCCCATGGTAGCCGATGACCAACGATTGATTTATATGTCATTTGTTCCCTCAGGATACTGGAGCCCATGTGCACCATTGGTTTAGAATCAGGGTTTTCCAACTCCCTTAGATGGACCCTCAGTGTCCACCAACCCGGTTAAAGCGCCGGACATTCGCTTTTCGTCCTCTCAATTTCGTAAACGACACCCACGCTACGAGAAGGCAGTGAGTAGGACTTCCCTGGCAGAGGCTATATATTCGCTGGCCATGTGAGAGCATTTCGAGAGGGAGAGCGGACTCTCTCCACTCTCGGCTGTACCAGGGCATTTGGGTGCTTCTATAAACCTAAGAATTCATCCTTGAGAATTTCTGTACAAAGTTTTGAAAACCGTATTGATGTCAATTTTATGTCCCGTTTCAATTATCTGCTTTGCTATCAATGAAAATGGTTTTCTACTTTGTTGGAACATTTCACACTAACGGGTTATGAAGCCATCTAGGCACATATCCCATAACCCTTGATTGCATTGTACTATCACTCCTCCCTATGTATGTGTCCACACAAACATGTAAACTAGTAAGTGAAATGGGATGCGACGCAATCATTCGTGCAATGTCAAGGTCTATTTGGAATCATGGGCTTATTCCTTTCGATCACAATCAGTATGGCAGTGTAATATGTTTTGTCGATGGCTGCTTTTAGTTTCTATCTTAAAATCATACTGTTGGGTTCACCTCTAAATGATAGAGAGATATAAACCCTGTATAGGAGATACATGGATGATATGTTGGTCATGTGTGATAAAAATTTCGATTTTGCTCAGTTATTATATAAATTCAATAGAGCACAGAATGACATCGTAATGATCTATGAGGAAGAAAGTAACAACTGATCGACATTTTTAGACATACTTTGGAGTCGAGGAGAGGATGGAACCATATGGTCAGTTCATGGGAAGCCAACCTGTATTGGTCAATATTTGAATTTCCGCGGTTTCTGTCCATTGCAACACAAGCGAGACTTGGTAAAGTGCTTCTTTAACAGGACTCAAAGAATATGCACAACATACTTCTGATGATGTATAACTGCCGATTGATACACTAATATCATATGGTTATCCACTAAAGTCTATAGGTGCGAAAGTCAGTCAGCACCAAAGCTTCTGTTTAATTCTGCTTCCAAACATGCGTTGTTTCTCAATACTGTTAGAAGACCGCGTTTTATCAACAAGAAGGAAACGGGGTGTGTCCCTATCTTACTGGGTTCTTGCTGTCCCGTTTAGTCGAACAGTCCACGAGCGACTCTACTGGAATCCAGTCTTACAAAGCCTGTGCTAATTTTGAATTTATTGGTATATCTATGTCAGCTAGGCCACGGTAAGTAGCAATGTGGTCTGCAGATAGTCAAAGGGTTAATCGTGCCTGTTCTTCATGTTGACAAGGTGAGTCAAATGAATGACTTTACTTCGATGGAGCGAGATTCTAGAGTTTTGGATAGAGAAACCCGTTTTCCTCTTTGACACAGTGTTCGAACAATAAAATTTCCAACGTGTGGTTTCAGGAGACCAGGAATATCACTTCGTGGACTCATATCATTAGCATTGATAGCGCGTTGTGATAAAGATGTACGAGAAGGGTTAGTCATGGGGATGGAATAATTATTAAGAGGTGAGTGAAGGGTTTAATCGTCAACAAGATAATCTTGGGTTTTGATAGGAGTATGAGGATGGTTGACGCATTTAATATATAACCAAGTCATCATGGCATTTTAAAAGCATTATAAATTTGCCTTACAATTCAAAATATATATCATGTAAATGCTGACTCTAATGAAAACCGAAAGTTTAATTTTAAAAAATTTCAGTTATTCACTTTAGCGTATTTAAGTGAAATAGTCTTTATTCATTTATTTATTTAGTTGAATGAAGAACTTATAGCTCTACGATCAACTAATGAATCCTTATCTAGTCAATTAGTTGAGCTTACTACAGGAAATGCTTTAAAACGAGCTGAAGAAAGAGAAGCCCAACTAATAGAATCTTTAGAACAACGTTTTATTTCGAAAACTGAGGAAATTAAAGCAGAACTAAATACAACTCAACGTAATTTAACTGAGAAGGTTAGAAATGTAAAACCCCTCTTTTTTTACAGTCACTATCATTGTAAAATTAATCATATCATTTTGCGGATAACCCATAATCGTTAATGTTTAGTTTGATTTGTTTTCTATGGATCCTTTGTGATTGTTCTAGATATCTTCAGTGAATCTCCCAAAAGCAATTTTATGTTAGGGTTGTCTGTACCATTTTATCTTACCATAGTAGGTCCTTTTTGAATATATTTATGGTATTATTATTTGACTGAGTTTCAGATGCTTTAGCTAAAATCCTATCTTCATAGGGATACAATAAGAGACTGTATTGTAAAGGTTATTTATTGTTTCGGTTCTTGAAGATGATACTGTCCAAATAAGATGAAGTGTATGTTCAGAATAAAATGAAGTTTAAAAATTCTTATAGAATATTCACAAACAAAATAAAATATTTGAGCGAGCAATTGCTTTCAGTAACTTCATCAGACTCTACAGTTATAAGGCCATAATTATTGTGATATTTTACTAAGGCCAAAATAAAGCATGGATTATTGAATTCGACAATGTCATATGTTAAGAATGGTGAACGTTTGCATCTGTCACGACATAAGTTCTTCAGAATAGTATCATTTACAAATTAGAAAGATCACTTAGTGAAAGTCAGAATGGTTTGTAATAAAGTGTCAAGTCATAATCAGTATAATAGTAATATAATAGGATAAAAAGTCGTGTGAATAAGGTGCATAGTACAAAAAGGAATTGGGAGGGGAAGATAAAGGGTTTATGATATCCAGTCTAGGTACGTGGTGATCTAATTGCTCTTTCAAATATTCTTTGTTTTTGAATGAAGTGAGGTTTTCGGCTCGCCTAGTTGTTATGCACATGTTCTGTAGACTAGCAATCCAATAGTCTGAACCCATACATAGGACGTAAAAGTATCGCTTTATCTACGTCATTAGGACCAACTGGAGTGACTTTAGCAATAAATATAATCAGTTTTGTATTATTAGCCTGTAAATCATTACTCCTACAGTTATGATTTTCATCGTTGTCATGTGTTCAACGTCACCTATTTGGTTGAGTTGCATAAGCTTATTTGTCTTTTCCGATATTGTGGGAAAATAGTACAGAAATAATGATAAAAGCGTTGAGCTATATGATCTCAATATTGCAGTTGGTTCTTTTTTAAGGTAGTATTCATATGTTTAACATTTCTTTGGTATGGGATGTAATGTCGTTATTATTTCAGATTAAAGATTATAATTTTTTGAATATACATTAGTTGAAACCGTGTTAGTACTTTCTTCATTCACTTAATTCAGGAAGTTGAAGTGACTGGTTTGCGTCGACAGCTAGAAATATCTAAAGCTGAAATAATTAAAGCACAACAGACACACCATAAAATGATAAACGAGGCTAATAAACAACTGGAGGAGGCTCAAAAACATTGTCAACAACTTGCTTCATCTGGTACGTACCGTTTTTTTATTTTATCCTATATAGTTATGATTTACTGTCCTTACAGCCAAAATTATGTCAATCCAGTTCACCGAATTCCGAACCGACAAATGTCGAATAATGTCAGACATATAAAAGCTGTCTTAATTTACTATATTTATACTTAAAGCATCGCTTACTTTCAGTTGAACCCCTTGGTGTGAAGTGTTGGTGTTAAACCTAAAATTCTATGTAAATATGTTCTACAATCACCTCAAAAACAATTATGTTGTAATTATTTCTCAAAATTATTACCTTTGCACGTTAATTGGCATTACTGATACTGAACTGTAAACAACGCTTATAACTAACCATTCTTCTTGTTGGGTCTACGTTCTAAATCCTTTATTTTCATAAACCACATATATTTTTATCGTTGAGTTATCGTTGTGTATTGGTCTATCTATCGTGTTAGATACGCTCCCCTCTTGGTATTATTTCCTCATCCGTAATTAACGCCTCGATAAAACATAACTTAAGATGATATTAGGATTTTTAATGGATGTGATTAGTATATGTTTCCTATCGTATCACCTGATCTGCAATGATGCTTTAATGTAGGATTAAAATTAATGAATCATTAGGGTGATCATGCCAGTTTATGATATAAATCAATGAATAGATCGTAATCGTATGTACTCTTCCTAGGTGTAATTCATCGGACAACTAGTTGAAGATGATGATATGACTTAACATCATTTAGAGTAGTAAGGATAGATCTTTTCTTCATTTTATACTTAATCTTTAACTTGTTTTCCCAATTTCTAGTTTTATTGTTACTCTGTCCATCTATTGTTGTGATTATTATCACTTTTCTATCTAAATTTCCCCTTAAGTAGCTTAATATGAAATTTGTTGCTTTGAACCGTCTCTTTATTGTCCTAGCTTATATGTTAGTTATGTTTATTATATATTAGTCAAACTAGTAAACTTAGTAGTGAAGCCTTATTTCTTATTCTAGTTGAAGTAGTTGTATGCTGTGTCCAAACCATCAGGCTACACTTTCAAACCGACCATTCTTCAACAATCTGGACTCCATCGTTCTTTGTATGACAATAGAAGTGCTTCACAATTTAACACTGTCTCATGCGTGTTAACAGTACCAAAAATGTAGTTTCAATTTAAAAAGAACCGACCAAACTGTTGTCTTATACTTAGCCTCTTTATCGTTCTTATTGCTTTCTGGATGATTAGCATTTACTAGGGCTATTTTCTACTTTTATTCTTTCTTGACCCATACTTTTTTACTTCTTCTCTCTTAGCTTTATGCTCAGAAGTTACATCCTTAAGACAAAAGGTCATTGAACTGGAGACTTCGAAAAAGATAACAGAAGATGTGAACAAGATTTTACAGGTGAGGTTTACTTATATTTCGTACGTAAGATTTTCCAATTAGAAAAAAGATCAAAGTTTCCAACTTTGATGATACATAAACCGTTTTTATTCAAATTTATTTAATGTTCTGAATTTGTGGTTTGAATAATGCTTGACTATTGTCAACTATCTTGCTAATTCGTGTCCAAAAAAATCTATAGTTTCTTACTAAGCAAGACGTTTGATTAGATTGGTGAGATTACAATTCTGAGTTCGTTGGAAGGAATATTTTTCTTGTTTCTTGTTTTACTCACTGATCTTGATCGTTAAAAAATAACAGGAAGAGTTAATAACAGACTTTTAGGAAGTTCATAATTTCAAGGTAATGCATTTTACTAAAGCGTTAAACAGGGTAGTTATTTTAAGATGATAAAAAAAATAAACAAGTTATCAGACAAACAGAATAATAACGTGTTCAAGTTTTAGAGAAATAGGATATGTAAATTCATGCTTATGATTCTGATCACTTTTGAAAGCATAGGATTTTTATCACTGGTTTTTATTATTTCTTAGGTCAGTAAGCCTACACCACCAATGCACATCAGAGTAGATGACTGTTCAGTATGTAAAATACAAAGTCTAGGCTCTCCAATCAATATGGACATGCAACGTCGTTGATTGACTTACTGCTGTTGCTGTGGTACCTTGAGTCTAATGTCGACATTATTACTATCACGTCAAAAAAAGAAGTGGAGCAAAGAAATTTCTTATCACATGCTTGTTAACATTACTTATTTCCTAATGGTAACCGCCATGTCCTACTACCATAAACTAGTGCAGAGTAGACTGGTGTTAATTATATACCTTGGTAGGCAAGTAGTCAGCTATTTTGCTGGCCTCATACACTGTTAATGATGACGTATTTCACTTGAGTCTCTTGGATTCATGTTGAGGCTTCTTCGGCGACTAGTGCATCAGAGCTAATGGGACTTCACAAATAAGTGAATTGGTCTCTTAACGCGGTTCCTTGTTTTGAACGAGATTTTTAAGGATAGTGATCCAGTTGTAGCAGTTAGATTAACTGAGATCTTAACTTCATTTTGGCAACTAGACGTAATTCCATCTGACTGGCCTCGATCGCTGATCGTCGCAGTTTAAAAGAAAGGGAAAAATCCCCTTGTGACGATTACAAAGGAGTCAGTTTAATTAATATAGTGTATAGATTATTAGACTCAATAATTCTTTGACATTTAATCAGAGCTCGTGAAGGACAAAACCGAGAAAGCTAGGTTGGTTTCAGACCTGGATGTGATACAGATTCCGGAACATAGACATACTTTTCGACATTAGACTATAGTTGTGTTCCTCAACTTCAAGGCAGCGTTCAACCATATTAATCGTGAGGTTCCGTGGAAGTGTCTGTCATTGTAAGGTGCTTCAAACAAATAAATTCACTTTATCCGGGCTCTCTACTCGGACACTACTGGTCGAGTCCGAACCTATGTCGAACTGTCGTCGGAATCGGTTGCTTCGAGCTTGTCCACTTTCTCCATTTACATTTAACTTTGTCATAGACATACTTTTAGAGATAATACTTTTATCGTCTAACTTTTTAGGAATTGATCTTCTACCAGGAGATTCACTTGTTTACTTAGAATACGCAGTTGATATATTTCCGTTTCGTGAAGACGCTGACAAAGTTCTGTCTTCTGACCACATTAAGGAACAACGCAAGCATGTTTGGGATGCGGTTACCTCGGAGTAAGCAATGCCTGAGTTAGAAATAGAATATTAGGTAAAGATGGGAAATCGATTGATGAGATAGTATTGTAGTGAACAAAACACTGGTTGGGGACAATCGAATGTATTTAAGCAAACATTACAGACTATCTCAGTAAATTCTGATAACCAAACAATGAACAGTCAATTTGCAAATTAACAACCAATTGTTTCAATCTTCTCTGTTTCTTCTCTAATTTCACTGCTCATGCATTTTCCAAACGATTGCGCTTCATTTCAGTTCTTTGCACATCGGTCTTCTGGCAAAATACATTCTATGTCTGACCAACACCATATACTACTTATATGGATATAAGTAGACCACACCACACTCGTCCCCCCTTTTAGGCATTCGACCATGCGGTGGTTCTGCTCGCCACGCCACTATCTTCTTTCACTGCAGTCTGTGCCCAACTCTCCGTCAGAATGTCGAGTCTGCGGCGCGCTGACCTCCATAGCTCCGTCGACCTGCCGGGGCACCAACATCCGCATCCACCCGGCACCTGGGACGTTCAACACCCGTACTCCACCGGCCTGCTGAGCCATCTACATCCGATGTCCGCCCAGCAGCCGCACGTCCCACTGCTCCTCTCCGTCGACAGCACCCGCTACAGACAACGCCGCCCCGCCAGAACACTCCACTCGACGCCACCTCTCCTCACCAGACTGCCCCAACTAGCACCTCCACTCCAGACCCGCAGCGGCGTCCGCAGAACAGCACCCTTCCTCCTTCTGGTTGGCAGCGACACCAAATGTAGTGAGCAAAACACTGGTTGGGGACAATCGAATGTATTTAAGCAAACATTACAGACTATCTCAGTAAATTCTGATAACCAAACAATGAACAGTCAATTTGCAAATTAACAACCAATTGTTTCAATCTTCTCTGTTTCTTCTCTAATTTCATTGCTCATGCATTTTCCAAACGATTGCGCTTCATTTCAGTTCTTTGCACGCGGTCTTCTGGCAAATACATTTTCTATGTCTGACCAACACCATATACTACTTATATGGATATAAGTAGACCACACCACACTCGTCCCCCCTTTAAGGCATTCGACCATGCGGTGGTTCTGCTCGCCACGCCACTATCTTCTTTCACTGCAGTCTGTGCCAAACTCTCCGTCAGAATGTCGAGTCTGCGGCGCGCTGACCTCCGTAGCTCCGTCGACCTGCCGGGGCACCAACATCCGCATCCACCCGGCACCTGGGACGTTCAACACCCGTACTCCACCGGCCTGCTGAGCCATCTACATCCGATGTCCGCCCAGCAGCCGCACGTCCCACTGCTCCTCTCCGTCGACAGCACCCGCTACAGCCAACGTCGCCCCGCCAGAACACTCCACTCGACGCCACCTCTCCTCACCAGACTGCCCCAACTAGCACCTCCACTCCAGACCCGCAGCGGCGTCCGCAGAACAGCACCCTTCCTCCTTCTGGTTGGCAGCGACACCAAATGTAGTGAGCAAAACACTAGTTGGGGACAATCGAATGTATTTAAGCAAACATTACAGACTATCTCAGTAAATTCTGATAACCAAACAATGAACAGTCAATTTGCAAATTAACAACCAATTGTTTCAATCTTCTCTGTTTCTTCTCTAATTTCACTGCTCATGCATTTTCCAAACGATTGCGCTTCATTTCAGTTCTTTGCACATCGGTCTTCTGGCAAAATACATTCTATGTCTGACCAACACCATATACTACTTATATGGATATAAGTAGACCACACCACAGTATATCATCAACTGAGGTGGTTTTTTATTTTATTTTTATTTAAACCCATACATATTGGTACAAAGGGGCACCAGATACATATGGGCCACACACTGAGGTGGTTGGGATATTTGTTACGTATATCCAACCACCGTCTATCTCGACGGACGATGCTTTCTGGTATAGGAGTAGTTTGGAAGAATGCTGGGGGTGACCAAACCAAAACATGGCATCAGTCCATGACGTCACCGAAAATTGGACCTAGCTATGTTAATAGGTACGGACTACCTGGTTGGGGTCCGCGTGATTATCGTAACGGGTGGTTATTTATTTATTTACTTGATCACATATATATTGGTACAAAGGGCACCGGATACATATGCGCCACACAAAATAATAAGAATGGGAGAAGGAAGAAGATGCGTATATATAAAAGAAGGAAAAAAAAGAAGAGGAGAAGAGTAATGATGGGAGGAACTGAATGTACAACCAGAAGAGCTCTCTCAGTTAGGAAAGTTATAGCCACTCTTTATGAAGAAAGTAGAAGAAGGCTACAGCAGGACAGCCACTGGCTTCTATTCTGAGCCATATCTGATAACGTCTCTAGCTACTGTGTTGCATCATCTCTCGGACCCCAGCCAGGGAGTCGGGAAGGACCAACAGAAGCTAGCCCTTTGCAGCTTTCTTTCATGCCACGACACCATGTCATACACTGACCTCCTCTCCGCTTTTTCCAACCAGTCCGAGAGTCGGCAAATAATGCACGACGTGGAAGCCTCTGGGACGACATTCGTAGAACATGTCCAAGCCACCGAAGTCGATGTTTCAAGATGGTGACACCAATTGAATTATCGTCTCTGCGCCCGAACACACGATGCCGAACCTCCGCGTTACTAACATGGTGTTGCCACTGGATGTCAGCAATCCTTCGGAGACAACGATGATCGAACACAGAGAGTCGTCTAACATCCTCAACTCGGAGAGGCCAGGTTTCACAAGCATAGAGCAAAACTGCTCTCACCGACAAGTTGTAGATCCGACCTTTTACAGCCAGACTAACATCACGAAGGCGCCAAAGATGGCCCAGATTGGCATAAGCCGCTCTGGCTTTCACTATACGTGCATCGATCTCATCATTCACGCCACCACCAGTACTTATGTAGCTAACTAGATACACGGACTTCTCAACTACTTCAATCTGCTCACCATCCAGGGTGAGTACAGGATGAGAATCCTGCCAGTCTTGTAGGAGTACTTTGCACTTCGAAGGTGCAAAGCACATACCGTACCTATGAACACTGTTTGCTAACCGACTAAGTGTGGATTGCATGGCTTGGGCATTATCGCACAGTAAGACAATATCATCCGCATACTCAAGGTCGAGAAGTATTTTTCCAGGCAACAGATTCACACCGCTATTACTTACATCCATCAGAGCTGTTTCCAGGATGTCGTCGATGGCAAAGTTGAAGAGGAATGGTGAGATTGAACAACTCTGTCTAACCCCACTGCTTGAATGGAGCATTGGAGAAAGGTGTTTGTATGTTCAATAGACAATACCAGAGAACAATCCTGTCCAACAAATAGAAGGCAGCCCTAATGTCAAGAAACACTACGATTGTTGGCCTGCGATGAGTATGACAGTGTTCTAACATTTGGTAGAGGGTGAAGATATGATTAGTACATCCTTGACCAGAACGAAAACCAGCCTGCTCCTCGCTAGTCAATCTTTCTCGGGTTTTGAACAACCTACGAAGTATGACAGAAGCCAATAGTTTGGACGCAATCGGAAGTAGACTTATCCCCCCCCGTTAGTTGTTACAGGAACAACGTGAACCCTTTTTAAAGATAGGGACAACTATCGACTCATTTCATGACGTTGGAACACTCTCTAACTCCCAGACCTTTGTAAACAACACGGTCAGTTCCTTAACCAGAAAGTCGCCACCATCTTTAAAAAGAGCTGGAGGTAAGTCTTCTGGGCCCGGTGATTTGTAGCGATTTAAGAATTGGAGTTCCTTGCGGACTTCCGCCTCACTTGATGGAGCAGTCGTCACCGCCTATGTAAGTCAGGACAGTCTGGTTGATGTCGCCGGAGCAACAGGCCAGTTGAACTGCCCTTCGAAGAACTCTGAACATTGTCCAAGACGTCGAGAGATGTTAGTGATTGGCATCCCGTCATCCTCGTAGATTGTTTCACTCACACCGGACTTCTTGCTGCCAGTGGCTCGGATGAGTTGGAAGAGCTTCCGGCAGTTACCATATGCAGCTGCTGCTTCCATCTCATTAGCACGCTCCGACCACCAGGCTTCTCGGTCCTTACGCAGGCTTTGCCCAATTTAATTACGTAACAGCCTTCGTTTGTGGTCATACTCACGGTCACCCGGAGTAGGCTGACGGGCTTCGATGAGTTGTAAGGAGCCAGAAGAAAACCAGTGCTTATAAGCGGGACGTTTTGCGAAGCCGCAAGCGGCTTTACTCGCCATTTTCATGGCGTCGTGAAGATGCAACCAATGCTCATCTATACTTTTCGGTGGGATGGTAGCTAGCCTAGAAGCTAGCTCCGCTCGATACTTACTGCAACAGAAGTTGCAGCCAGTTTACTAACATCGATCCGTTGGTGGTGGTCAATCCTTCGGCCACTGAAAAGTAAGGTGAGATTGGCGCAGACCAGGGCATGATCAGACTCCAGATAGGTACTCGAAAAGGAGCGTCAGTCTTGTACACAACCACGCCAGCGGTAGCTGATCGCGATGTGATCAATCTGAGTCCAGACTTGAGATGCAGAGGGAGGACGCCAGGTGGCACATCGGCGATGACTGTGCCGGAAGTTAGTGCTAGCCAGAAACAGGTTGTGGTCTGTGCACAGTTGCAGCAAACGGTCCCCGTTATCTGTCCTGCGACCAACAAGTCCCCATCGGCCACCTAAACGACTCTCTTCTGTGCCTAGACGCCCGACCTGTGCATTCAAGTCTCCGGCTAGTACCACAATATCTGTCGAACGCGCTTTCTGGAGAAGAACTGTTAACTGGTGGTAAAACTCATCCTTGATTGCATCCGGGCTGCAATCTGTCGGGGCATAGGCGGAGATGACGAAAAGACACCGTTCCTCACGCCGGTTTCTTCTCACTTTGATGGGACTTTCTAATCTAACAGCACATAACCGACTGTTAATGGGGATCCAATCGATTAGTGCTGCCTCAGCTCTAGCGCTTAGTGCGACACCAACGCCAGCAAGACCAGACGAAGATGCCACAGGGTCCCCGGATAAGCGCACGTGAAACAAGCTTTTCGAGGCGACAGATGGAGAGCGGATTTGTAGTACTTCACTAGAGTCTTGAATACGGGTCTCGGATAGACAACAAACGTCAACATTAAGACCTTCCAAAGACATAGCCAGCCCTATCTGTTGTCTGATCTGCATTAGTGTGCGAACGTTGAAGGAAGCTAGCTTGAACGGCGTACGTGGTTTCAGAAAGACTGCTTCAGTATTCATAATCGGTGGAAGCATTAACTTTCAACCAGACAGTGACTGGAGATCGTTTAGATAGGACAGATTTTCCACCAAGAGCGAGCTGCTGCATAGGTTGAAGAGTAAGGTTACACAAATTGGGGATAAAAGGGGGTGAATTAGCGATATGGTAAATAATAATAATAATAATAATAATGCAAATTGAATTGTTTCTAGTATGAACGAGAATATAATTGTCAGCTGAATGTTCCATTTCATTTATTTGCGAGAGGGCTGTAATACTGCCCGGGTGCCCAAACCGAAGCAGGTGGTTTTCTTAGGGGGCCACACCCCGAGCCTTTGACCTAGAGGTCTAATCCACAAGGCAGTGGAGCATCGTGAGGAGATGCAGTCCCATGATAGCCGGTGACCAACGATTGATTTATATGTCATTTGTTCCCTCAGGATACTGGAGCCCATGTGCACCATTGGTTTGGAATCAGGGTTTTCCAACTCCCCTAGGTGGACTCGCCTTGTCCACCAACCCGGTTATAGCTCCGGACATTCGCTTTTCGTCCTCTCACTTTCGTAAGCAACACCCCAGCCACGAGAAGTCGGTGAGTAGGACTTCCCTGTCAGAGGCTATATATGTGTGGCCATGTGAGAGCATTTCGAGAGGGAGAGCAGACTCTCCCCACTCTCGGCCGAACCAGGGCATTTGGGGGCGACGGCCGTTTTGTTCTAGTGTGTACCTCCTCAGTAGTACGCATCCACGATTCCGCCTCGCGAGATTCGAACCCAGGACCTATCAGTCTCACGCGCGAGCGCTTAACCTCTAGACCACTGAGCCAACGGGTGGTTAGAGACCTCGAATGACATGACTTAAAATTGTTTGCAACAGTACAGGTGAATCCATTCTTTGTCTAAATCCTCATAACACTTTTTTATGTTTTTGTTTCACTATTTCATATTCTCTCTTCGAGTGGTATTTTCGATGCCTAATCTCCCTTATTACCACTGATACTGTTACCACCTCTCCTATTTTGGGATTTGATCTGACGATTTCATCTCTGTGCTAATGGTGAAAGGTGACTTGAACCTATATAGATACGTACAGGCTCTATATTGTGACTGACTGGTAATTAATGGATACAAAGTGACATAAAAATTCGTACCTTTTCATGTTATCATAAAATACAACAAGTACCTTTTTTCTACCGACTAGGTTAGTTTTAGTCTAAAATGTCAGCTAAACAAATTCAAATGAAATGATAATTCATCTTAAGCAGTTTTCTTCTGGATTTTTAACTACTTACTATCCATCTTTATGTAATTTGTAGCATATATTGAAAGTATATTAGTTTATTATAATCTTTTTGTATTCAGGATGAACTACGAGATTTTCGGGATCAAGTTAGCATTTATGAAAGCGTTTTAAAGTTAGATGCTTATTTCCATAATAATGGTAATGATGAGAACCAATTTTCGTATGAATCAAGTGAATTTACACCTATTGGGACAAAAGGACGCCATTCAGGCAAATCCGTTGCGTTCGCCGATACCATCGAACACAGCCACATAAATCTACATCGTCGACGTCCATGTTCAGCAATCGAACGGCCTATTTACAGTGCGGATGACAATTGTACTATCACTGGTTGGGATTCAAATGAACGACCTTGTCGCTTCCGCCGAAATTCGTAAGTGACTGTGTTGTTGTATGCTTTGAAAGTTTATTATAACTTGTTTTTTAATTAATTCAATCATCAGATACTTGCTTATGAGCCTCACTCTAAGTGTGAGAGCTAACGACACTACTTGGTTGCCGAATTAAGTGGAGCGAGTTTCGAACCTGGAACTTAGTGGTTAAAAGTTGAGCGCTTTAATTTTTAAGCCACTGCCCCACTTGGTACAGTAATATACTAAGAAACCCTCCACATGTATGCTAAGAAAGGATCTCAAATGTTGTTAAAGGTTTAAGGGCGGTTGTTTTTTCCCAGTTGCCCACATTATGGGAGGATATTTCTTGGCGAACCACCTGTGGAAGAAACTGGACTGGTTATGGTCTTAGCGACCTGGATGGGTGACCAAGGAGCTTAAAGGACAACTTTTTGAGGCAGAACATGCGCTGCCTTTCTATTGGAAGTTTGTAATGTGCCAGCCCTGTGCTTTAAAAACCTTACCTCCTGAGACAGGAATCCCTAGTGTGAGGTGAGGTCTGACATTTTCAGGGTCTATGTTGCTAAAGCTGCTACAAAATGCCATATTTATAAACGTTGGGCATTAACTTAGTAGTTACTACATTCGACATTCAGGAGCTCTAAATAACTATCAGTTAATTTTAAAAATTACTTTTATTTCCTGCATTTATGTATATTTTGTTATTTAATGGAAACAAAATTTAGGTTTGTACCACATTGCGAACTTTTATGCTCACACGTTTTTAGATCATATAAAAAATTATCGGCTTTTTAGGGACAGCAAACAACCACACAGTGATAATGATGATCTTGCAGACAAAGCGTGCGAATACGAACAAGATGGTTTATTTCATTCGTTAACTCGTCAAGGTATATTAACCAGTACTCCTGCAGTGTCAGTAATATCACCGAAATCGCCAATGGCTAAATTACGCAATGAACTGGAACGTTGTCTTTTAAACTACAAAGCTAAACGAGAACAAGTAACTAAACTTCATGAAATTCTATACACAACACGTTGTCAACTTCATCAATCAAGAGAAGCATTAGAAAAAGCTGAAAAATCAGCTAAACTTTTACAGGTAACTTAGAGATATATATATGCATGTTCATGTGAACTTTAGTGCTTCTCATTGTCAATAGCATTATAAAAGTAACCTTATTTCCTCAACCACCTAGTCTCTCAACATAGTACTGTACTGTATTAGTGCCTTTTTAAAAACACCTCACTTTTTTCAAATGGGGCTTTGTTGCATCCTTTATATTACACCCACTATTTTTTTAGGAGCGTGTTCTGTCCTTAGAACAAGAATTATCTACTTTGCGTTCTATCGGCGATAATCCTGGGCCTAGGGAAGTCTTACTAAGTGGTCAGTTAGAACGGTTAAGAGGGGATTATGCTCACCTGGAAGAAGAGTTACAGGTTAGTAGAGTTTATTTTACTTCTAACATTTTCCTCTCTTTACTGGCTTCTGTTTTACGTTTGACATGTCGACTTTTTCCTATCATGTAGACAACTCGTACACGTTTACAAGCTGCACTTGGTGCAGAAGCCAAAGCACTAGAAGCTGAGAAAACTATCAGTGAACGTTTAGCTGCAAGTGTAGCAGAAAGAGATGCAGCTGTTGATCGTGCTAAGGCCGTTTGTGAAGCTCAATATGCTGTAATGCGTCGCCGCTTAGAGGCAGACTGGGCCAATGAAAGAGAAACTAATGCATGTCGTGCTGAAGAAAAACTTACAGAAATGAAGTAGGTATTTCAATATATATGTTGAATTGTCTTTTTATACTCGTAATCTGATAACCGTACTACAGAATTCGCGTGTTGCGAAATTCTGAAATCAAAGCATAGAATTAGTCTAGAAAACGATGCTTTTAATAAAAAAGGCAAGAGATAAAATTTACAAACCTCATATAGTGAGATGTTTGTAACTTAAAGATGGTTAGAAAATGCTTCTTCCGAATAATTGGATAATAAAACTATAATACACTACTAAGTTGACTTTCGTAATTGAATTATCATATTTTAAAATCATTCAGGCTATCCCGGTCTTTAAATAAGGTGTATTGGCTCTGTCGTTTTTTGAGACTAATTATACTTTACCTTTCTCTTTATTTATTTATCATACATTTATTCTATCAAAAGTGAATAAATCAAGTGGAGTTACTTTTTATTTGCCTACTTATTTAAAACCACGTCTGATATCGTCGCTTGCCACTGTAAAGTGGGTGCACGATCTTTAGGATCGCAACTAAGGAGTCGTAATGGGCTGACAGATCCCTATCGTAGAAAGCTATCCCGATTTCTCTAATACCACAACGCTGTGTCGTGAACTGGTCACATCTTCGCTATTCCCATCCACTTCTAGGGTTGCCAGATAATGCTCAATGTAAACTAAGAAATCAAAGTCTGTGTTTTGTGATGGTGACACATATTGAGTTATCGCCACTACTATCGAACACACATATCTGAACCTCATAATTAACAAAATGATGTCACTGGATATCGAAAATTCTTTGGAGACACCAATCGTCGAACACAGAGAGTCGGCGGACTTCTTCAACTCGTAAAGGCCAGATTTCACAAGGCTAGAGCGAAGTCGCTTTCACTGACGCGTTTTAAATCCAACTTTTTACAGACAGACTAACATTGTGACACCAAATATGACCTAGATCGGCGTAAACCGTGCTACCTTTCATTATTGGTAGAATATTATCATCTGCTATGCTGTGATTAATATCGTTTTGGCTTGTTATCCTTACTTTTTTATCTTCCGACTTACCTTTATTATATTTCTTCTGCAGCTATTTAAAGTTCTTCGTCCGCAAATAGTTCACTTTTGTGCTCTGTTTTACCGCGATAGAATAATCCACATAGTAAAACTTATTTTTCATCAATACTAATTAGCATTGAGACTTACCACAGTAACCATTGGTTTGTTTTTGACTAAAGTAAATGTTGCTTTAGTATTTTTTTGTTAAACACTGTTAATAACTCTTATGATACCTAATGTATTCTATGATTAAATTGTAACTGAGTTTATCATTCCTTACACAATCACTGATTCGTTCAACCAATGATTACGAGGTTTTTAAAAAAATCGCTAGAGATAACAGTTGCTATTCGACTTACGCAATTTTCGGTTTACGGATTTACGTATGACGATAATATGCAATAAGTAGTAAGTCCAAGTAAATCGGATTGTGATAATTCCTGTACTGGTTTCCACTCACCGAATTTTTAGATGTTGTGACGTTTGTTTCACCATTTCGAAGTATTAATTAGTTATGGTTATCATATTGTTAGTTTACAAATTATATTGTTCATCTGTACATAGTAGCTGTTTCATTTATATACTTAAGTTATTCAATCATAAAGATTGTTTGGTTAATATAGAGTGATGAGTTATTGACTAAAGCTCTTTTCTTTCAAATCATATGTTCTAACACCAGTACACCTATTTTAACTTTAAAGACTAATATAAATAGTGTGGCTTGAAACTGGGTGCATGAATTTGTATATGTTAAGTAAGAGACACTTTAATTAGTGTTGTATTAATACTCTATACATTTTAGGAAGGCGTTATGTGAGATGGAACGTGAAGTTCAACGGATTACGAATTTATATCAAGAAAGTCAAATATCTGCTAAGAAGGCTGTTGAAAACGCTGTCATGGAGGTGAGTTATATTATAACTATATCAAATTTTCGATTAGCGAAATCGTTCTGTATATTTCTATATTTAGGGAGTTGTACACTGTGGTGCATATTTTTTGTACAGATATCTAATGGGGCTAATAGTTTGTATTTCATTGTATGAGCGATTGATAACTGGCTCAAAATGTGTTTGTTAAAAACATTATTTCAACTCTCAGTTATTATATAAAGTCACATTATTGGCTGTGTATTTTTAATATTCTGAATTTACTACTGATATTTATTTATTTATTTGAACACACAAACATTGGTAAAATGGGGCACCAGATATATATGCGCCACACAATAACAATGAGAATGGGAAGAGAAAAAGAAAGTGACGTGTGTATCGGAGAGAACAAAAGAAGAAACCATAACGGGCACAGATTAGTGCATGGAAGTGTGAAAATACTAATACTGATAATAATAATAATAATGGGGGAAACGAAAAGGTACAACCGGAAAGAAGTCTTTCAGTTAAGAAAGTTACAACCACTTTTTATGAAGAAAGTAGAAGAAGGCTACAGCAGGACAGCCACTGGCTTCTATTCTGAGCCATATCTGATAACGTCTCTAGCTACTGTGTTGCATCATCTCTCGGACCCCAGCCAGGGAGTCGGGAAGGACCAACAGAAGCTAGCCCTTTGCAGCTTTCTTTCGTGCCACGACACCATGTCATACACTGACCTCCTCTCCGCTTTTTCCAACCAGTCCGAGAGTCGGCAAATAATGCACGACGTGGAAGCCTCTGGGACGACATTCGTAGAACATGTCCAAGCCACCGAAGTCGATGTTTCAAGATGGTGACACCAATTGAATTATCGTCTCTGCGCCCGAACACACGATGCCGAACCTCCGCGTTACTAACATGGTGTTGCCACTGGATGTCAGCAATCCTTCGGAGACAACGATGATCGAACACAGAGAGTCGTCTAACATCCTCAACTCGGAGAGGCCAGGTTTCACAAGCATAGAGCAAAACTGCTCTCACCGACAAGTTGTAGATCCGACCTTTTACAGCCAGACTAACATCACGAAGGCGCCAAAGAGGGCCCAGATTGGCATAAGCCGCTCTGGCTTTCACTATACGTGCATCGATCTCATCATTCACGCCACCACCAGTACTTATGTAGCTAACTAGATACACGGACTTCTCAACTACTTCAATCTGCTCACCATCCAGGGTGAGTACAGGATGAGAATCCTGCCAGTCTTGTAGGAGTACTTTGCACTTCGAAGGTGCAAAGCACATACCGTACCTATGAACACTGTTTGCTAACCGACTAAGTGTGGATTGCATGGCTTGGGCATTATCGCACAGTAAGACAATATCATCCGCATACTCAAGGTCGAGAAGTATTTTTCCAGGCAACAGATTCACACCGCTATTACTTACATCCATCAGAGCTGTTTCCAGGATGTCGTCGATGGCAAAGTTGAAGAGGAATGGTGAGATTGAACAACTCTGTCTAACCCCACTGCTTGAATGGAGCATTGGAGAAAGGTGTTTGTATGTTCAATAGACAATACCAGAGAACAATCCTGTCCAACAAATAGAAGGCAGCCCTAATGTCAAGAAACACTACGATTGTTGGCCTGCGATGAGTATGACAGTGTTCTAACATTTGGTAGAGGGTGAAGATATGATTAGTACATCCTTGACCAGAACGAAAACCAGCCTGCTCCTCGCTAGTCAATCTTTCTCGGGTTTTGAACAACCTACGAAGTATGACAGAAGCCAATAGTTTGGACGCAATCGGAAGTAGACTTATCCCCCCCCGTTAGTTGTTACAGGAACAACGTGAACCCTTTTTAAAGATAGGGACAACTATCGACTCATTTCATGACGTTGGAACACTCTCTAACTCCCAGACCTTTGTAAACAACACGGTCAGTTCCTTAACCAGAAAGTCGCCACCATCTTTAAAAAGAGCTGGAGGTAAGTCTTCTGGGCCCGGTGATTTGTAGCGATTTAAGAATTGGAGTTCCTTGCGGACTTCCGCCTCGTTTGGTGGATCAGTCGTCACCGCCTATGTAATTCAGGACAGTCTGGTTGATGTCGCCGGAGCAACAGGCCAGTTGAACTGCCCTTCGAAGAACTCTGAACATTGTCCAAGACGTCGACAGATGTTAGTGATTGGCATCCCGTCATCCTCACAGATTGTTTCGCTGACGCCAGACGTCTTGCTGCCAGTGGCTTGGATGAGTTGGAAGAGCTTCCGGCAGTTAGCAGATGCAGCTGCTTCTTCCATCTCATTAGCACGCTCCGACCACCAGGCTTCTCGGTCCTTACGCAGGCTTTGCCCAATTTAATTACGTAACAGCCTTCGTTTGTGGTCATACTCACGGTCACCCGGAGTAGGCTGACGGGCTTCGATGAGTTGTAAGGAGCCAGAAGAAAACCAGTGCTTATAAGCGGGACGTTTTGCGAAGCCGCAAGCGGCGTCATGAAGTTGCAACCAAGTTAATGACATCAATCTGTTTATGACTATCAATTTGTTGGCCACTGAAAAGCAAGGTATTATTGGCACAGACCAGTGCATGGTCAGGGTCCAGACAAGTACTCCAAAAGGAGCAGCAGTCTTGTACACAACCACGCCAGCGGTAGCTGATCGCGACGTGATCAATCTGAGTCCAAGTTTGAGATGCAGAGGTAAGACGCCAGGTGGCTCATCGGTTATGACTGTGCAAGTAGTTAATGCTAGTCAGAAACAGGTTATACTCTGCACACAGTTGCAGTAGATGGTCCCCTTTATCTGTCCTGCTACCAACAATTCCCCCATCCTTAATCTCATCCGAGCTGCAGTTTGTCGGGGTATAGGCGGATATGCCGAAAAGACATCGATTCTGATACCAATTTGTTCTCACTTTGATGGAACTTTATAATCTAACGGCACATAACTGACCGCTATTGGGGATCCAATCAATTAGTCCTGTCTCAGCTCTAGCGCTTAGTGCGATACTAACGCCAACAAGACCAGAAGAAGATGCCACAGGGTCCTCGGATAAACGCATGTAAAACAAGCCTTTTGAAGCGACAAATCGAGTGAGGATTAGTATTACTTCACCAGGGTCTTCAATACGAGTGTCGGATAGACAACAGACGTCGATATTATGACTTTCCAAAGGCATAGCCATCCTTATCTGTTGTCCGATCTGCATTAGTGTGCAAACGTTGAAGGAAGCCAGTTTGAATGGTGCACGTGGTTTCAGAAAAACTTTTTCTGTATTCGTATTCGGTGGTAGCATTCAATTTTCGACTCGTAAATGACTCGAGATCGTTTAAATAGAACTGAATTTCCACCATGGGCGAGTTGCAGTATAAGTTGAAAAATAAAAATACGCAAGGCGAGAATGGAAGAAGGTGGATAAGTGACGTAGTGCAAAAAATAAAAATAGAAGTGAATGTTATCAAATGGTTATGGGTTGTTTGTATTGTAAAAGGAGTGCGAATAGTATATCCAGTAATCATTGTCATTTCATTTTAATTGTGTGAGGGCTATGATGCTGCCCTCGTGCCCAGACAAAAGCCTTGTACAGTGCGGCACAACAGTTTGCGGCATGAAGAAGGTACTCACCGAAGACAAAAGGGGATATTTGCGCATTATCGCGGGTTGATTGAAGTTGTACTTTTACACCATTGGATAGTAGCCCATTGGTTTTGAGATTAAGTGGTTGCTCGCAAGATCAGAAGCCCTGAGTTTGATCGGCGGTTGCGACGTCGTGGATGCTCACTGCTGAAGAGTCCCATTCTCAAATGAGACGACTTTCCAGTTTTTTCAGTGTTGTCTAACATAGATGGATGTGTGATCTAAAAAAACATTTCGGCGTGTTTTACTCATAGGATTTCATGAGTAGTTAAGGAAACAAATTTTTGTGTTAAGTTCCATGGTAAAATATTTTCATGGATTAACGAACAGTTTAAAATTCACCTTAAACCAACCATTCTTTAATTGTATATTCACATACACTGTTATTCAACATGCTATAGATTGTGCCTAATTTATAATCGTTATCCAAGCTGTAAGTAAACAAATTGCCTTTTATTTTGTGACTGAATTAATTGTAAACTAATTAGCTTAACCATTGAAATCCAACCCCACGCAATTAAACACCAGTCAGTATCAATATACACTGCAGATCGAGTAGTCACGTTAAATGTTTTTAGGAATGACAAATTTCGTAAACAATAATATATTTTGATCACATCATTATTTCTTCTAACACATCAAAAATTGTCAACTCCTTGTATTTAGTTTCTGTTTTGATAAATTTAAATAATGTAATGAGAAGATTAAGCTGACATGTTTGTGCAATTTTTTTTGTTTTCAGCGAACCTCATCTATAAATTTGAGTCGGTATCACTCTATTCCATCTTGTTTTTAAATTTAACCTCAGTAGTATGGTATTTTTGCATGATATGTTTTAGGCTATGAAGTTGAGAGAAGCAGAGAGAATGCGATTTTGGAGGGAAGAGCTGCCAGAACAAGTAAGAGTCGTAAATATTGACTCCTCTCTTTTTCTGTGTGAATGGTCCAGTTTGTTCAAACAACAATATGGGCATCGTTAATGTATGAATTGGGCTTTTTCAAAAGTTTAATTATTTGAATAGTGATAGGCTTCTGAAACTAAACTCGAGCAGAATATCTGTAAGTAGGTATGTATATTATTACAATCGACTACCAGATAACCTATAGACAGTTCTGTTTCTTCGTATTTAATACTGCGTTTAAGAGGATTTGAGTAAATATTTTTAACGAATATATCTAAATATTTGTTTTGATGTACATTCACAATTCTTCAGCAAATATTGACAAGTCGTAAACCATTGCATCGGTTTGTCTGGCAATATTCGTACTGACAGCTATTTTTATTATTATTATTATTATTATTATTATTAATGGCTTTATTCAATATTATATTTTGGCACAATATAGAATTCTCCGCACGAGGTATTTCAACAAGTTTCTTTTACTATAGTCATTTTATGCGACCTTCTAATCTGTCATCTAGAAATTTTCCTTTCTTTTTACCTATTAATTATTTTCAGTAAACTTAACTTATAAACACCTTTTAGTCGTGAATAGATATGGTTCTATGGTACGAATAATCATTTTTCTTTATTTAACCCTACTCAAAGCTTTAATGTTTATTTTACACTTTCATCATATGACATAAGACTTGTTCGTACACAATGCTGTATTGTATTCCAGCGTCCATATACTGTTTCAAAACTAAAAAATAACGTTAAGTTATGCTGATATATGATAGCTGAGGTCTCTACTACATTCATTTTTAACTATATTTTGGAGTATTTAAATAACTATAGTGAGTACAATATGCACATAATTTTGCATCACGAGCAATAAATCATTCCAGTTTGTAATAATAGTGATGAAGTAGTCGGTATCATAATGAAAACTAAACTCAGTGTTAATTACATTTCCGATTTGTTTCTTCTATTTAACGATTGTTGTGAGTGTTTAATGTTCAAATTTACTTTCTGCAGATCGAAGTCGCACGTCAGTCATGGATTTTGCAAATGAAAACACAAAATATAGGAGCCGAAGCTCTTACTAATAAACTCAGTAAGTCTTACCCACAAATTATCGTTGTTTGAAATTGTTCGCTTTGTACGCCATTGATTACCACTTAATTCCTTTGATAACAATTTCTAGTAAACTATCTGTTATAATTTAGTGTAAAAATAAGCTATCAAAGAGCTCGGAACATTGTAGTGATGACTTATCAGTATTCAACAAATGCAAATATGTTCCAGTTTGGAGTTGTGGAGATTGTTTAATTTCATTGAAATCATGAACCGACCAAGTGGTCTAGAGGTTAAATGTCCGTGAGAGACTGAAGGTCTTGGGTTGGAATCCCGTGTACGGGATCGTGGATGTACACTATTGTTGAGTCCCATACCATGACGGAACGGCCGTCCAATGCTTTCAGGTTTTCAATGGTGATCTAACATTGATCGGTTCATGATTTCGATGAGATATGTTTCATCCTAAGAGAATACAATACCCGTTTACCCTAACAGTATTTTGTCTAATGAGGTATGATGACTGAATTAAATGACACATTGTTTATGATGTATTTAATGAATAGTTACCTGTATTTTTAATCACTGTCTCCTTATTCGGTATACTGTAGACAAGGTAATATTGATTTGCTTTAATATGCATAAAGTTTATCTCAAAGAAGTGTGAAAAACTAATTGCTTATAATTAACAATGATAGTGAACCTGGAGTTATTTCATGTATACAATGATCGCTCTATTTCATTTTGATATGAATCTGTATTAATTTCCTGTTTTTTACAACAAAATTTTCATATGTAATGTGCAGAATTATTATGTTTTATAAAGTTATCATTTCATATATGTTTGTGGTCATCTTTAAGATACAGGTAATAATTACTACGTTATCCATTCGAAAATGGCGACCTGGTCACTGAGTTACATTGAAAATCGCATTACTATATGATGAGATATCGTAAAAATGATGTTTTTATAGTGTGCCTGGACTAATTACACAGTCAGAGAACAAATTCATCTTTAGAGTGGATAACATGATACAGTATGTACAATTAATTAAAGGAAACCATACCACTGTTCAATGGGCAACTAGGATTAACAAAAATAAATTAGGTGGTGTTTCGAATAAAGCCAAACTGTTCAAAATAAAGAAATGTCAAAGGGTGCTGTATAAATTGGATAATAAACAATTGAAAAGTAAGGAAAGGCTAATACAAGTATAAAAAACAAACTGAGACATGGTAACAATATAAATTCACAAAATTGGTAGTTTGTTGCGATATCGTGTTCTACGCCATACTTGCACCTGTTAACTCTTGTGGAGCATAAGCTGCTAACCATGGTTCTCCAACCTATGCTATCTTAGGCTCTCCATTCTAGCTGTTTCCAAGTGATTTCATTCTTTTGATGTTTGTCTTCAGTTCCCGACTCAATGTGTCTTTTGGTCTGCTTCTCATTTCGCCTTGAGAGTTCAAAGTTATGGCTTGCCTTGCGATGAAGTTGTAAAAATGTTTAACCATCAGAGAAGGTACTTAATATTTAAAAGGTGCGTATAAGAGAATAACAATACTTTCACTTAGATTTTCGTCAGGATTTCCTTTAATATACGGTAGTATTATTGATACGCATGTATGAGTAATATTTAACCAATTAAGGCAATTTATGAGTTAACGATATCAATGAAACAGAATATTTTTCATGTTTACATATAAATATTACCGTGTCTTAGATCAAAGTCTAATCAATAAATAATTGTAAAGAGTATTGTCCGCTTAATTATGTTGTTGTAATTTACACGATAAAAATCTTTCATGTCTAATATTCGTATGCAATCTTTCTTAATGCACAAAAAATCCCAGGCAAGGAATAAATAAATTTAGGAAGCAAATTTATCATGGTATGCTTTGAATTAAATTCGTTCTTGAATAGTAATATTATCAGAAAGATTGATACGATAAGCGGAAAGGATTCGTATGAATAATGTGCAGATCGGCCGCAAATATAGTGGCTACCCTCCGTATACAGCCTGTAATTACTAGGAATTAATATTTAACAAAAATATCACTCGGCATATTCATTTTTAAGCTGTCTCAAGTTACCACGGAAAAAATGTCAAACGATTTATGCCAAATCGTCCCAACACTATCTAATAAGTTTATTCCTATAACTTAGCAGTATAAATTAAAATCTCGAGTAGAAAGTTATTTGCCTCACTAAACAATGACCTACAATGTTGAGTTTTAAATCAAATAACATTGTATTGTTAGAGCCACGTTATTATATTTCATGTCTACTTTTTAATTCATTATCGTTCCTTATTCTTTGTTTCACATAGAGGATAAAGGCTGTCAGACAGAAGCTTGTGTATCAATGAATGTTAGCGTAAACACGTCATATTTAGCAAAATCTACCGCATGTATTCAAACTGTAAGTGGTTCACATTTTCATTCATTCAAAGTTTTAGTTGAACTTCGTGATTTTTCATTCTATTTTTCTAGGTAAAGTAATTCGTTGTGTAACTAGATTCTTTAATAAATTTAAACAGAGCAAGAACAACAAGGTTTGAAGAATAAAATGGATTCATCAGTTTATTTCACGGCTTCTCATTAGCTGAATGCAACTAATAATTACAATCATTAATAATAAATATAATTAATAACCAATGCTTAGCATACTTTAGTTTGCGAAGTTTAGATAAATTTCGAAACATAAACAAAATCATAATAACCAGCAGAATAGGGATACAAACTGCCTGAATAAACATAGTTAATATCGATGTGTATTTATATGTTGAGAAATAATAATTCAGAAGTTATGTAAGGGCAGTGAAATTAATGAGTGACTTGGTGGTCTCTCAGCATGACAAAGTAAGCAAGTATTTGAACATCAATCAGATTATGTAAGATATGAATATCAGAAGACGAAAGAATAGTTAAAATAAAGGGTTGTTCACAGGGTTGAAAAATAGATGAAAATTATTAGGCAAATATCTAATCATCATGACAGGGAAAGGCTAATCAAATCTTTTTTCTGTATATATTGGTCGGGTCGGAAGCGTTTGATTGGTGTTTTTTGTCTGTTGATTATTTCGAATCCATCACTTACATTCACTTCATGTCCACTATCAGGATCGCTGGCAATTGCACTTGTAAAGACTTTACTCCCTTTCAGCTGTAGGTTCCTAGGAATATGTCTCGATCATTTATCTGAACTACGCAGACTAAAGTATGCTAAGCATTGGTTAATAATTATATTTATTACTAATGATTGTCATTTTTAGTTGTATCCAGCTGACGGGAAACCGTGAAATAAACTGATGAATTCATTTTATTCTGCAAACCTTGTTGCTCATACTCTGTTTAGAGTAATTTGTATTATTATTATGTGTAATTTTTTCCCGGCTGTGAAAATTAAGGGAAATAAAATGAGATATTCACTTGAATTCAAGTTTTCTGTCTCCTTAATCTTCTGACTTTTTATTGCGGCTTTATTGTTTCTTCAACCCTGAATAGCTCAATAGTCTTTAATTCTAATTTTATGATAAAATCATTTTGTACTTACTTACGCCTGTTACCCCCAATGGAGCATAGGCCGCCGACCAGCATTCTTCGACCCACTCTGTCCCGGGCCTTCTTTTTTTGTTCTATCCAATTGTTGTTCATTCTTCTCATATCTGTCTCTATTTCTCGGCCTAATGTGTTCTTTCGTTTCCCTCTTCTCCTTTGGCCTTGGGGATTCCAAGTGAGGGCTTGCCTTGTGACATAAATGGGTGATTTCCTTAATGTGTGTCCTATCCATTTCCAGGGCTTCTTTCTGATTTCTCCCTCCACGGACATCTGGTTTGTTCTCTCCACAGTGGGTTGTTGTTGATATTGTCTGGCCAACGGATCCGAAGTATTTTGCGTAGACAACTGTTAATAAATACTTGTATCTTCTGGATGATGGCCTTCGTAGTTCTCCAAGTTTCCGCCCCATACAGTAGAAATGTCTTAACATTTGTATTGAAAATTCTGATCTTGTTGTTGGTTGACAAGTGTTTTGAGTTCCAGATGATCTTTAGTTGTAAATATACTGCTCTTGCTTTGCCGATTCGCGCCTTCACATCTGCATCAGATTCACTGTGCTCATCATTGCTACCCAGATATGTAAAGGTTTTCACATTTTCCAAAGCTTCTCCACCAAGTGTGATCCGATTGGTGCATGTTGTATTGTAAAGGAGAATCTTGCTTTCCCCTTTGTTTATATTTAGACCTACTGCTGCCTAGGGTTGCTGCTATACTGGTTGTCTTCTCCTGTATTTGTTGTTGCGTGTGTGATATAAGAGGTAGATCATCCGCGAAGTCCAAATTGTCCAGCCGCATCCTAGCTGTACACTGTATCCTGTACTTCTCTCCAGATGTTGACGTCTTCATGATCCAGTCGATCACCAGGAAAAAGAGAAAGGATGAGAGTAAGCAACCTTGCCTGACACCGGTCTTTACCTCAAACGAGTCAGTGAGTTGTCCTCCATGTATGATTTTGCAGTTTAATCCATCATAGGCATTCCGTATGATATTGACTATGTTCTCAGGCACGCCATAGTGTTGTCCTGTCCACACTATCAAATGCTTTCTCGTAGTCAATGAAGTTGATGTAGAGTGTTGGATTCCATTCATTTTGTACTGCATTTGAATTACTAAAATTCATTCATGTTTGTAGTATTGTGATCGTAGTATTATACCTGTAAAAATTTATCATTAAGGTATTTCATAAGTGTTCAGACACTACTTTTCTTGAAATGTTGTTCAAATAATGACTCAGCTTGTCATAAGTGTATGTATAGGCAAAGTGATCACTCATAATCTGTATTACAAATTATCAAATAGTCAAATTATGGTGTTTGCGTTTCTGTCATAGTCATGGATTTCCTGTCTCTATTTGGCTAGTAAAAGTGCTAAAATTAAATTCTTTTCAATGAAACTTCTAAAGTCTATGAGATATTCGGCATATTCTGTATATTGCAATCCATTGCATTTCTTTTCAGGTATGATAATAATTATCTTTTCAAACAGTAATATTATTATTACAAATTTCAATATATATATATATATATATATATATATATATATTAATGGTTTTTTTCTAAAGGAACTTAGTGAATTGCTACCAATAAAGTTTGGAATAGACATGGATGATCCAGTACCAGGTATTTTTAACAATAATGAAATTAAAACTGCTATTCACAGTAAATATCCTATATTGTCTGAATATTTGTCTGCAGAATGTCTTTTTCATTTATGTACACATTTAACTGAAACATCCTGTATGAATTTATGTTATTTGGAGAAAGAAATAAAAAACTCTTCTCAAAATATCCTTGAACATGTACTTCAGGATTTATTGAAACATATCGATAATGAAATTGATAGACTAACAGTTGAATATAATGTAAGTTATTAAAAATTAAAATAAAAGTAATTGTATTTAATGATATTATTTTATTGCTTTCATCGCATATGTGTATGGGATAGAAAAGCTAGGTCATCTGTAAAGGGCAAATCGTTCAGTAACCGTTGTACGCTTCACAGTAATTCTATTAATGATATGAAAGAAGCTTATTTAGTGATACATTATTTTTCTACATAGTCGTGTATTTCTTTTACAAATTGAAATCATTAAAATAATAAATGTCTTGTCTGTTGTCTGTTTAATGAATCAAAATTTCTCTCAGGTTTTGCTAAATCTTAGTGACATACTACTAAAATTTGTTAATTTATCTGAAATGATTAATTTTTTGAAAAATATGAGACTCCTGTGTATAATTAAAGTTGAACAATTTCCTCAGTAACTAGCTGTGGTTGTTAACTTAATGTTGATTTACATTAAAATCTAAAAAAATGTATTCATTTTTTCTGTACTTTGCATACACACACACACGGTGATGGTGTATGTCGAAAACAACAATGTTTATGCAGTAAATTTACCGACTATGAAATTTTATTCATTAATGTGAAGGCAGCTCAATAATCAATTACAGGTTTGTTAACATCGTTTTAGCCCTATAAACTAACAATACAACCCGACTATATTGAGTTAAGATATTTGAACTTGCAATCTACTTCTAAATGTCAAACCCTTTAACCGTTTAAACCAGTGTTCATTTTCGAAATACCTTATTATTTAGCTTTTGAGAAGTTTGATAATAAATAATCTTTCATATAGTTCTCTTACTACATTTATTGATCAAGTTGATATTCTAGTTAAATTCTTTTGACTAGTCTAATTTGCAACGACTAACTGGTAATAACAACATACTAATAGTTTATTTGCTTTTGTAAGTTTTTATTTTCTCTCTTGAAAATTCCAACAAGTACACTATTTAATCATAAAATATCCTATTGGTTTTTGTTTAAATCAGCTAATGTAATTTTCGTAAGGTATATGATCATAATGTTAATTATATAATCTAGTAATATGTATATTAAAAATCTTTAAACATTTCGTTTTGATTTCATTACTTAAAGGTAGCACATATTTTTAATAAGGATGTGAATAAGAAGTTTTTCTCGGAAAATCAATTTATGTTTAAATGCCCTGATACGCTACAATGTAGTTCTGTCGATATCTCAACTGATAAATCTGATGAAATTCTCGAGAAAACATCTTCGAATTATTGTCAGAAAAATGTAAATTACAATTATTCAAAAATTCGATTGTCTAAAATGATTGGTTGTGAATATCAGTCGGTGCTTGGGAAAATTCTTTTGTTAGTTGTTAATCTTGATGATACAAGTAAATGTGTACAAAAATTCAATAATCCATCATTAAATAACACCAATTCAATCACTTATGAGCAGAAATCCGTTCAAGTTAGTGGTCTTGATGCTGAATATTATCATTCTATTATTCAAAAAATAAAAGGTTTGTTTGAGATTTTTTCCACAAGACTATTTAGTTAGTTTATGAAATAATTTAATTTGTATTGTCTTAAATGAATCCAGTCTTCACTTAAAGTATGTTAAGAATTGCTGGTATATTTAATTCGATACTTTTTAACCACTTGTCACTGCACATACTGTTACCCAATTGGTAGTCCTTAATTAGACATTTAATTTTTTGATTCATTCAATTTATAGTACTTTTATAAATAAAGGCTGAGTTAAGGTTGAACAGTTTCAGAATCACCAATACATGAAAATAGACAGTAAATTTGTTATGTTTTGGAATTTCTCACCACTTGAATAAGAAGATTGTTCTGCTATGTGGTCTGGTATCAGTCTATAAAAGGCACTGTTCTTAGCTATACCAAATTTCATCAGTCTGACTGTGGTTATAAATAAAATGACCAGGTGATTCGAGATAACTAGTAATGAAAAATAGCCTACTCTGTCAGTTTCTTTGTTGTTTCATATATTTGTCTGATATTTCCTTCTGTTGCAGATTTTTCCACTGTCGTTGCTACCTCTTCCACGTATTTCTGCTTATCAACTCTAATGCTTCTGCGTGATCAGCTTGTGCCCTGACTTTCTCTGTTCTTGTTCGGTTATTGTTAATTTCTGTCTTCTTGTTCTTCCTTTCTACGATCTTTTCCAGCGTTCCCATAAAGATCCATTCCTTATGATGCTTCTTGCGGCCCAGCACCTCCTGACACGTTGAAGTTAATGCTTCTTTGATCCCTTTCCAGTTGTCCTCCATCGTAGTTTCTTGTTCTTTCAGTAGATCCTGTAGAACTTGGAACCTGTTGCTGAGAGCTATCTTAAATTCGTTGAGTTTGTCAGTATTTCGAAGTAAAGGTTGTATTGAACCTTTGTAATGCTGTTTGTCCAGTTGTTCATTGCATTTTTAGCCTCAGTTTCATTTTGGCAACCACCAGGTAGTGATCTGAAGCTATCTCAGCTCCTCTTCTCGTTCTCACGTCTTCCATTGACCTTCTGAATCTTTTAGTGATGCAAATGTGGTCGTTCTGGTTCTGTGTAGTGTAATTCGGTGAGATCTATGTAGCTTTGTGTATGCTTTCGTGGGGGAATATTGTGCCTCCCATAACCATTCTGTTGAATGCACATAAACTTGCGAATCCCTCGCCATTCTCGTTCCTTTCTCCTAGTCAGTTCATGTCGTCCCATGACATCCTCACACCCGGTATTATGCAGTCCGACTTTGGCGTTTAGATCTCCCATCAGGATGGTGAGGTCCTTTCTTGGGCACTTCGCTAAGATTGATTGTAGCCTCGAGTAGAACTGATCTTTATCGTTGTTGTTGCTATCATTGGTGGGTGCATAACACTGGATAATATTCATTGTGATTTGCTTCTTCTTTGTTTTGAATAAGGCTTTGATTATCTTGGATCCATGGAACTCCCATCCTACAAGTGCATTTCGTGCTTCTCTCGACAGCATTAGAGCAACTCCCTGAGTGTGTGGAGTACAGAAACATCTCTCTCGTACCTAACCTTTGCTGTCCAAGTTCTCTATAGAGGTCAACGAAATTAATTATTGGTTAGGTACAGATTACTGGATAATAGTTCACCCAGCAATAATCCTTATTAACAATGAACTAAATAAAACTATGTTTCTGGAATTTAAATTTGATTCATTAATACCATTAAAGGCTTATTTTTATTGAGATTCTGCTTGTTCGAAGCAGTTAGTCCATTTGATAAATTTAGATAGTGTAATAAGATGAAGATCATCAGAACTATTTGATATATTAGCGCAATGCATTTCGAACAATCTGATCACATATATACTTGTTAAAAATTTTTGTGTCCTCTTACCCTCTATCTATCTAGTTAACCTTTTATATGTAAATGAATATTAACAATTACAGGTGTGATCAGATTGTTCGAAATGTATTGCGCTATTATATCACATAGTTCCGATAATCTTCGTCTTCTTATTACACTATCCAAATTCTGATTGTTATCACTTCTCTGTTTTTATTCTCCTAAATAATAAACTCTTAATTCCAATAAATTTTAACTGTCATCTCTGAAATAAAAACGAATTATCCAATTTTTACTAATTATATTTTAGCTGATGTTTTAAATTATGTTGAACTATGCCAGTCTCGTGCTGCACAAATACTTCATTCAGAATTAGCTCGTGTTCATAGAAGAGCTTGTAGACAGTTTACTAGTCGACTACGTCAAGCCTTATTCGAAGCTGGAGCACCAATATTTTCTACCCTTAAACCTGGAGACTTTTGTAACAAAACTGCTGAATTTGCAAATACAATCGATTCTAATTTCATCAAAAATAAGTCTTGTCAGCTTAACAAAAGGTGTGAAGGTATGGGCTTATCGGAAGCTTCCAATGAGAATGATTTTCAAGCTGTTACTACTCCTTCTACACCAAAGTAATTTTAAGTTTTTTGCTCAAGTTATTCAATTCAAATAAATTTCTTATTTAACGATTTATCTATTAGGACAAGTTCTTTTGTCATTAGCTTTATATCACAGCTCACACTTTTGCCTATACTCTTACTACCAAGTAAATCAATAAGTATTTGTTTTTGTGATATCTAAGTTTACTTTAATGACTATACACTACCCTAAACTCTTCGTAAAATCAATTTCTAACTTGAAATTGTTGTAGTAATGGTAACATTATTTTAGTTTTGTGTGTTTGGGAAAGATTTGTTAAATGGGCAATCGATGTGTAGTCAGTATCAAAAGTATTATGTTTACAATAGGATTGTAATTTGTGTTACTGGATTTTTATAATGGTGTTATATTTATGATGATAATAACAAGATCACAAGGTGTACTTCGACAGAGAGTCAAGTTTATTTAGTCTACTACTCTTCTAACATTCAGCACTTAGTGTAAACTACCCTTTTTTATTAGCTATCATTTGATAATGTTGATTGAAGAACCATTGTTGTTCTTACACTATGGTCATAAATACTAATTTTTTTAAAATCAACTAATGCTTTTTTATGTTTACCAAATAATCCTTTTTCAAATTTTTTTTCACTGTTTCAGTCCACATTCAGAATTGGAGTCACTACTACATATTATTGATGAAGTGTGTGCTTCAACAGAAACTAAATTTTATGCGAACACTTCAACTGGATTACTTTTATTCAATCATCAATTTAATGTATCAAAATCATTATCAAATGATGAGATTATTCCACAGAATTCTATCAATAATGCATTTATGTGCAATAATGATGTTACGACAACTTCATCTCATAATACTGTTACATTTACTCCTTACATTATACCAGAATGTAAACAGGATCACTCATTACCAATGCTTCATCAATGTTTTCATATTGGACAGAATCGTGATAAAAACTCATCCGTCAAAACTGTACCGAATCAATTTAGTAATCAAATAAATAAAATCAACAGTTTACCCTCAGTAAGTTTTCCTATACCCTATTTTTTATTATGATATTTTTATCTGTGTTTTTCTTTGTATTTGAAAAGTTTCACTGGATTATATGTTCTATTTTTCGTAATGATTAGTATCTAGAATGTCAATATTCCAATCAGTCGTATGTATGACTGCAAATAGGTTTGATACAGTGTCTACAGGATTTATTCTCAGACCAAATGGACTATGGAATCATTATATGATAACAAATACAAAGCTAAATTTTCCTTCTTTATCACTTTATCAAGCCGATCTTAACCTAATGACTAATGAAATTATCTTTTTGATATGTACTCTTGTAAAAAAAAAACTGTTAAATAGTATGCTTATTGTAGGAGCTGTTGATTCATTCGTTTTTAAGCAGTAGTGACCTTGCAAACTGGTATTGTCAAGTTCCCAGTTATGGATTTATTTTAGTGTAGCTTTTTCACTGTTTTACGTCTTAGGTTTCCTAATTTTTATTTTGATTGAGAAATAGTAATTGGGTGTTCAAAATTTATGATGCAAAACGTCACTCAATGCAATACAGTTCTCTTACTGTATCTTTTTAAAATTCACTTTTTGGATGAAGTACACGTTATTATATAAATATCTCATTTATTTATTTCCACTTTTTGTTAATATCTAACAATGTAATTCCCATTTTATTTTTCATTGATATAGGAAATCAGTTCTAGTGTATATTCAAATCATTTATATTCCACTGAAGATTTGCCATCACATATAACCTTTTCAGTAAATCCAATTACACAAATAAAATCAAGTGATAACAATGTTTACAAACCGATACCAACCCCACGCACTCCTCGTCCTGCTTTTGTTAATGTTATAAACTCATCACCGAAGTTGGGTGAATTTCCAGAACCGGGATCGATAAATGTAGTTAATGACTATTGGCACAAAAAACCTGTGCACACACAACTTTATAAGTTATTCGAAAATTTTCACGATCATTCAATGAGGTAGTCATCATGAAAAATATTGCAAAATTAAATTTCCGTACATTTTCTTTTAGTATTATCTTCTATACGAGTCTGTAGCCTTATCTTTGCTTGATGAGCTGCACCACTATCGAATTTTTTGCCGACTGTATATTACTTTTATGGCATTTTTGTACATAGTTCGATTATTTATATACGAATCACTCTTCTGTTTGAGTACTTTGCTTTTTTCTTTCTCGTTTTTCTAATGTTTGGTGATGTTAGTGTTCATGTTTCTATGCCTTAAGATTTGTGGTATTTTAACTTCCAATTTGAATTTTCATTTATCTAGTTTTCACATGTTTTGTTACAATAGTATTTTTCAAGTGTGATATGTTCTTTATGAACCTATGTTAAAGAATTTTCTGTGCTTCCGAGTAAACATTGACTTTTGTAGCCGTTCCAAGATAATATGCTTTTCGATATAAATGCCTCATGGGTATATTTTATTTGCTTTAAACAGTAGTTCATTGGATGACGCGTAGACTTGCGAAACGGAAGGTACTTGGTTTAGGCTTCAGTACCCTCAAATGCTCTGGTACAGTCAATGTTTGGGAGATTCCACCAACAGGGATTCTAGTGCTATCTTAAGATTTGGATACAGCAAATAAGCATAGCGTAGAATCGCGTGGTTGTTCAATAGGGACTCGTTGGTACTAGGTCGAACACCAGTGACGGTCTCCCATAGCTTTCTGCAGGTCAAGATATGTTTTTAACCAGAATCGACTTCCAGAAATGATAAAGGTGGTGTGGTTTTTGGAGTCCTTTGAAGTTAATCGGAGTCTGGACTAATTCATCTCACCAAAATCAATTCCCACTGGAGTTGTCACTTGGGAGTCCTTCTCCATTTGTCTGCAAACGATCACCAAACCGGCCAAGGCTCAAGGTTATCTATTGAGACGTGTTGGCCAGTGCTGGTTGTTTTTCAATGAAAAGAGTGTATCCCTCTGAGTGTTAGTTTAGGTCTTTTACCTGTCAGAAACTTTGATCCTAAGTGTCCAGGTCAAAATGTCCTACTGCGTTGGTAAATAATCTATACAAACCTCACCTTCTCATTTGCAATTTGTCCTACGTAAGTATAGCATGTACTATTTATCTATGTTAAAATAATTTTTCCAGAGCTACAGGAACCAGTACTTTGACTCTTCGTGGTAAGTCGTTCAAAGTGGTCGAAAAGTTCACGTCTCTGGTCCTTGTGAGTGCATGATTGATAAGACCAATCGAAGTTCAGCGAAATCTGAAAAGGCTCCTGTCAATCTGGGCCGTCTTTGGTGTCCTCATGATACTAGCGTGATTGGAAAAGGTCGAGTCAACAGAGTGCTTGCAAGACCAGTTTCTCTCAAGCAACCAGGCCTGTTGGAGTATATTAGACAACCCTCTGAATTTGATCATTGGTATCTCCTATGGGTTACTGATAGTGTGTTTTAACCATTTTACTGACACTAAGACTTAACAATGTGTATTGAAGCACAGTGAAGGTAACTCAACGGATGTTTCCAGACTGAAATGCCCACTTAGGTGGCTTGGACTTGGTTCAAATATGTCACTCCTGAAACCTGTGCATTATATATCAGTTGTTGATGCCGAAACGAGGTAGGAAAAACAAAGAGGTGATCAGTTTTCAACATGGCATCATAACATTAAGGAAAGCTGTGGTTGTGTATAAATGTTTGAGCACATTCAAGAACAACCAAACACTATTCATCAATCTATCAGGCACAGATGAGATTACATAGTCTTCTGCATCGACCTCCAGGTTTTCTACTAGTAATGAAACTTAAAATGAAAGCTGTCTAGTTGTAAAGCAGTTGTTGAACCAGTGTGTATGCTACTCTTAAAAAGAACTGATATTTTGATGATACTCTGTTGTGATTGACTCGCACTAACGATTATGGTATATTGCATGAGCTATATTTTTTTTCAATAAGCTGCTAACTAATGACTTCAGGGGTTTATCATTAAGACTCCATAGGTCCACACCGATTGATAATGGTGTTGGCGGCCTGCTGAAATATCTATGCTACCTGTTTCTGCCATTTAAATATTTCAACAAGTCTTTTTTTATTTTGTTTTAACACCTCATTATGCCTACTATTCGCATAACCAGTATGGGCGCCGCGCAAGTTACAAAACAGTACAATAATAGACATCGCGCTGGTTGAAAATATGCATTGAATAGAATGAACAATAACCGCATATGGATTTCTGAGCTTCTAATTGCCGATCATTATTTACAAGGTGAACTATCTTTAATTCCTACAAAGTCAAAACATGTATCATAATTGTAGTGTCATCACAATTCAAGAATCTTTGTTAACTGATTTACAGGACGATTGTTTTGTATCACTACGTGGTTTCAATATCTACCATCAGGATCAATCAAACAAGAAAAAGAGGTGTGGCGGTGGTGTAGCTATTTCTGTGAACGTGAACTGGTGTCGATCTACTTTTGCATGTTCCAAGTTTTCAGATGACTTTACCGACTGTCCAACTTTAAGATGCCGTCCAAAACATCTGAATAAATGCAAATGTGTTTATGTTACTAAAATCTACGTGACCCATCCAATCAACCACTACTCAATAAGTACTCTGTGATATACCAAACACAACCGAAATTGCTATGTGTAACTAGTGATGTTACACATCACATCACGACCACGGGACTATCTGCATTCTCAAAAGAGCGCCGACTGGCCCCCGAAACGTTGAGGTTGGCTAAAAACGAACTCGACCACGTGCTAGATTTAGGAATCGTTCGGACATCATACAGCCCATGGGCATTTCCATTCTATATGGTCCCTAGAAAGGACAGCAACGAACGGCGTCCGACTGGTAACTATCGGCGACTAAGTGCAAAAACCATCATCTATCGTTACTCGTTGCCTCACATTCACGAGTTGACACCAACCTTGAAAGGTAAAACTGTATTTTTGAAAATCAGCTAGATTAAAGCCCATAACTAGATTCCTATCGCTAATGACGATATTCCAAAGACCGTTATCATCAATCCTCTTGAACTTTACGGACCTTTGCGAATGCCTTTCGGTCTAAGAAATGTTACCTAAACTTTTCAAGAATAATAGATGACGTTTTTCGAGGTCTCAACTTCGTACAAGCGTATGTCGATGACTGCTTTCTAGCACGTCCAGACGGAGAATCCCATTCCTAGCATTCGGACATTGTGTTCGAACGACTGCAAAAGCATGGTATTACTGCTAACATCCATAAATGCTAAATCGGGACCGATTCATTAGATTTCTTCGAATACACTAATGATACTTAAGGCATCCGACCTCTGAGAAGCGAAAAGGAGGTCATTTTGGATTGCCCACCATTTAGCAGTTGCCCACTATTAACGGCCTTGTAAGTTTCTGTAGACGGTTCTTACAAAACTGCGCGTCCCTTATAAAACCTCTGATCGACCAAATTCGTGGAAATGCGAAATTCATCAATTTGGACGATACCGCAGGAAAAGCATTCTTCAAAATTAAGGAACTTATCGCAAAGGTAACCATGCTTGCACATCAGGACCCCCAAGCACCCATTGGTAAAGCAGTAGACGTATCCAACTCTGTATTTGGAGGAGTCTTACAACAATGAATTAACCACTCCTGGCAGCCTCTGGCATATTTCTCGAGACGGTTGATATACACTGAATCGAAGTATGGCACTTTCGGTAGAAAACTCCTAGTATTATATTATGCTGTGCGGCATTTTCAACACTCTGTTGAAGGCCGAGAATTCATCCTTTTTACTGACCATAGACCCGTTGCTTTCTCTTTAAGCTCATCATCAGACCAGTACTCACCTCGTGAGTCTTGACAACTGGACTACACTTTGCAGTGTACTTCAGATTTACAACACATTTCTGAAGCGAAAAATGTAGTTGAAGACGCCTTGGCTCATATAACGCCCTTGAACAGTTTCCAAGGAGTCGATCTTGTTAAACTCTCTCAGCTTCAAAAATAAGACGCTGATCTTCAGCATGAGTTATCCTCAACAACTCTAAAACTACGCATTAAACAGATAGGGACAGGTAAAGAAAACCTTATAATGCGGCACATCTACAGGTAGGGATCGCCCAATAGTGTCGAAACTGTCGACGCAAAGTCTTCAATATGTTGCACAAGCTCTCTCTCTTAAGCTCGTTCCAAACTCCTGATGCTCGTTTCGAACATGTTCATCGGAATTTCACCAGATTCGAATGGATACTCTTATCTTTTAACCCGAGTAGACCGTTTCGCTCGATGGCGAGAAGCAGTACCCACCAAGGACATTACTGCTGAGACAGTTGTCCGCGCCTCCGTTCAGGGATGGGTAGCGAATTTTGACTGCCCTTCAACTATAAGTACAGACCGCGGACGCCAGTTCGAATCTGAACTTTTCAGTTGTCTGACTACAATACTAGGAATCGTATGATTCAACTACCACCAACAAGCGAACCGGTTGGTAGAACGCTTTTACCGACAACTTAAAGCCCCGCTATCAGCTGCAAACGTTTCACAGCGGACTAACGCTCTTCAAATCGTCCCCCTTGGTATTCGCAGTGCAGTGAAGGCTGACACTGGATACACTGCGGCTCAACTCTTCAGTGGAACGACATCTTGACTCCCAGGAGAATTCGTGGATCCTTCATCTTCAAGGAACATGGTTCTAAACTGCTACACGATCAGGTTTACAAACGCACTACGTTCAGTAAAGCCTGTTACCACTCGACCGCAATCAACTGATGTTTTCGTTCAGCCTGACTTACGATATAGTACTCATATCTTAGTACGTCGAAATTCAGATCAACGACCTCTCGAATCAGTATACGAAGGACCCTTCAAGGTTCTTCGGCGTGGACCTAAGTACTATATAGTCGATAAGAATGGCACTAACGATAGCATCAGTATCGATCGACCCAAAGCAGCGTACTTAGAAGGAAACCCTAGCTACGTCAATTTTCCTTCAGTACAATCGAACGACATGGCTCCTACACTTTTAGTACCCCATCCGAAAGCCAACACGCACGTTGATACTTTGTCAGCGTCTGAAAATAAACTTAACACAACGCCTTCTGGAAGAAGAATAAGATTTCGAGAACATTTAAACGACTGTTTCACCTAAGAACCAGATAACATTTCGACTTACCTCGATTTTCCTTCCTGCTAAATATAACAAAAAAATTTATATCTGCCTATACTTATGTATTTATTCCAAAAAAAACACAAACGTCGTGCTGATAACTCTATATTGCACAAAAATATACTACTGAATAAAGCCATTAGTAATAACAATATTTTAATCGCTGAAAAATTCCCATCATATTAAAACATTTATATGAACGAAGAATATTCTTTTCAATAATTTCTCATCAGGTTCTACAATTATAAATTAATAATCCATAAAAGAAGATTGGCCAAGTTTAAGGCAGAGTACATCAATTTAAGAAACTGTAATATGTGAATCAAGGATTGTTTGTCATATAAAATAAGATCGAATCGTTAATGTTTTTGGGATGACTAATATGAAGTGTTAACTTGAATCAGTTTATAGGTGAATTAAAATCGTAAGATAAATTATCAGAATATATATAGTTGACATGGGGGTGAGAGCTACAAAAATGGGATTACAAATCGGAAATTACGTAATATGTAGAATTATATAAATTAGGTCAGATATAGTAGATAGGGGGTGGATGATAAATAAATTTCTATAAAAGGTTAGCAGGTGTGATAATAATAATAATAAAGATAATAATAAGAATAAGAATAATGACTGATAAGATGTGTAGATAAACTAAGTTTAAGATATAGAAATGAACATTAATCAAATTAATGTCACCTTATTACAAAATTGATTATTAACAAGTTGACCCTGAAGTTGGCCAGGGTAAAAGGAGTGGCTGTACATATTTCTTTTGGATGCAGAGCTCTGGCTTTTTGATCCGAATAGCAATTGCCTCAGCCGTCTGCAGGATTCTCTGTCTGACAGAATTAGGTAGACTGCTATTTACACGATATATTACTGTGAAAGATTGCTCAATGTCGGCTCTATGTCCCGTCTGAACTAAATGGGCTAAAACAGAGCTGTTAACCGTTCTGACTACACCTTTGCTTAACCACACTGGAAGGTGTTCACGAGCCCGAGTATACAAATTCCTAGAACATCTGCCTATATAACTTGCTCCACAGGAGCAGTTGAATTGATAGATACAGAAAGAAGTGGCTAGTCTAGGCAATTTATCTTTCAATGTCGGCGTGATCATTGGGCGTGTGGAAAACATTAGTTGTAGTTTACCTGCATTAAAAGTCCTTTCGATTGATCTTCGTAGTTTCAATCTTACCATTTCACCAGGTGCGTCACCTCTGAATTGTAGACGTATATACAGAGGTTTTTTATTCACAATTAAACATTCTTTATGGTCTCTTTTATTAGTAATGTTTTTACTTATAAATTTCTCCGGGTATCCATTTTCTCTCAGGGTCCTATATAATGCTTTTGTTTCTTCCTCGACCGTATCTTCAGAGCATATGGTCTTAATTCTATAGTGTTGAATGTTGCTATCAGTTTAAGAATAGTAGATATAATTACAGAAGTATTTTGACTAAAAAACATAAGGAGGCTATCAGTGAACTTATTAATGACGAGAACCTGATTATCACAAAACCTGACAAAGGAACAGGAACTGTCTTACTTAATAGAAATGACTACATTGACAAGATGAATAACATCTTGAATGATCACCGAAAATTTCAGAAATTGAATAACCAAAAAGATGTCAATAATAAGATAGAAAATGAACTGACCAGGTCTTTAAAAAAGCTCAGAGATCAACAGATAATTCCACCAGACATATATGAATCAATCAGGCCGACAGGTACTCATTTACCTAGGTTATACGGACTACCGAAGGTACATAAACCTGATATCCCATTGAGACCAATTTTAGACATGTACGATTCTCCTTACCATACGGTAGCAAAGTGGTTAGTAACCGTTTTAAAACCACTTCACAAACAACTAGTAAAGCACAGTATTAAGGATGTATTCCAATTCGTCGAGAAGATTAAAAACATAAACACCAAAGGTCTAAAGATGATGTCCTTTGACGTAACGTCATTGTTCACAAATGTACCACTCAGAGAGACTGTAGAATATATTTGTGAACAGCTTAGAGAACAGGAAGTAGTAACTACAGTCCCTGTGGAGACCATCAAAGAATTGCTACTAAAATGTACTATGAATGTACATTTCAAATTCAATGGTGAGATCTACAGACAAATAGATGGTGTCGCGATGGGTTCACCCTAGGTCCGATAATGCCTGAAATTTTCTCGCGAAACTA